>NC_137770.1:200105583-200678373 GCF_963455305.1 Plecotus auritus
GGCAGTTAGGGGTGACAGGGCCAGCAGGGAAGGGCAGTTGGGGGCGGCCAGGCCTGCAGGGGAGGGCAGTTGGGGGCAACCGGGATGGCAGGGGAGGGCAGTTGGGGATTACCGGGCTGGCAGGGAGGGCAGTTGGGGGCAATCAGGCTGGCAGGGGAGCAGTTAGGAATTGATCAGGCAGGCTGGCAGGGGAGTGGTTAGTGGGTGATCAGGCTGGCAGGCAGGCTAGAGGTTGGAAGCCAACAGTCCTGGATTGTGAAAGGGATGTTCCAGATTGGAGAGGGTGCAGGCTGGGCTGAGGGAAACCCCCTACCCCCCTCCAGTGCACAAATTTTGTGCACTGGGCCTCTAGTTTCATATAATACTGATTTGGCAGTAATGAACTCCTTTAGCTTTTTCTTATCTGTGAAGCTCTTTATCTGACCTTCAATTCTAAATGATAGCTTTGCTGGGTAAAGTAATCTTGGTTGTAGGTTCTTGCTATTCATCACTTTGAATATTTCTTGCCACTCTCTTCTGGCCTGCATAGTTTCTGTTGAGAAATCAGCTGACAATTGTATGGGTACTCCCTTGTAGGTAACTAACTGTTTTTCTCTTGCTGCTTTTAAGATTCTCTCTTTGTCTTTTGCTCTTGGCATTTTAATTATGATGTGTCTTGGTGTGGTCCTCTTTGGATTCCTTTTGTTTGGGGTTCTCTGCGTTTCCTGGACTTGTAATTCTATTTCTTTCACCAGGTAGGGGAAGTTTTCTGTCATTATTTCTTCAAATATGTTTTCAATATCTTGCTCTCTCTCTTCTTCTGGCACTGCCATAATTTGGATGTTGGTACACTTGAAGTTGTCCCAGAGGCTCCTTACACTATCTTCATATTTTTGGATTCTTTTTTCTTTTTGCTTTTCTGGTTGGATGTTTTTTGCTTCTTTGTATTTCAAATCTTTGACTTGATTCTTTGATCTTCTAGTCTGTTTTTGGGTCTCTGTATATTATTTTTTATTTCAGTCAGTATGCTTAATTTCTAGTTGGTTCTTTTTCATATCCTCTAGGGTCTCACTAAATTTATCAGCGGTTTCTAAAAAATTGAAAAACCTTATAACCGTGGTTTTGAACTCTATATCCAATAGTTTGCTTTCCTCCATTTTTGTCATTTGTGATCTGTTTCTTTCTCTCCGCATTTTCACTGCTTCCCTGTGTTGATAGAGTGGCTTTGTGTGCTATGTGTCCTATAGTGCCCAGTGGCTCAGCCTCCCCAGTTACCTGAGGTGGATACTCTTGGTGCACCCCTTTGTGGGCTGTGTGCACAGTCTTGTTGTAGTTAAGCCTTGATTGTTGTTGGTATCACTGGAAGGAATTGGCCTCCAGGCCAACTGGCTATGAGAATCAGCTGTATCTACGATGGGAGAACTTCTGTATTGGAGACACCCTTATGGGGAAAAACTTGCTTCAGTGGGGCTTTGGTGCTCACTGAGTCTGCCCCCTGAGTGTGTCCCTTATGGATCTGAGGAGTTGTAATCTGGATGGTCCTACTCTGACCACTGGGTACACTGGATCTTGGATCTCTAAGAAGGTGCTAATTTAGCCTCTGCCTGAGGCCACCCAGCAAGAACTACGGAGAGATCTGCAGATTCCTCTTCTTTGTTTGGGGTTTGGAGGTGCCCAGATGAGGCCCAGCTGTGAAGTAATGCAAGCTGCTGTGGGGCCTTGGGCCTTCTTTTGGATGTTCTGGGTCTCTCTGACCCAGCTGCAGTTTGTTAGGTAATTTTAGATTGCAAAGGGCCAGACCATTCATATGCAAAAGCCTCTGCACATAGCTTGGGTAGGGTGGGGTCTCAGGGAATCAACAGGGTAGAGCAAACAGCAATGGCTGATCCTCAGAGGCCCCCAGGTCTCAGTGTCCCTTGGTAATTGCTGCAAGCACCTCTGAGAGAAAGCTGCCCTCGAGTTCTGCCCAATACTAGACAGTCCAGTTTCTCCCCATATGAGTCTGGGTCCCCAGAGTCTCTCCCGGAACTGGAGTTCAGAGCAGTCGGGAGCTTGTTTCTCCCTCCTGATTGAAAAAGACAACAGTGTACTCAGTTGCTAGCCCTTTCCGCACGCGTGCCTCTGTACCTCTGCACTTTACTTCTGCACCTCCTCTGAGTCTCAGTGTGCTTTTCTCTTTCCTTCTAGTTGTAGAATTTCCACTCAGCCAGCCTTCCTGTGGTTCTGAATTATGTTTGTTTTGTCTTTTAGTTGTAGTTTTGAAGTGGTTGTGCGGGGCAGCAATTTCAGGTGTTTACCTATGCTGCCATCTTGGTTTCTCCAAAATATATTTTTATTGCTTTCAGAGAGGAAGGGAGAGGGATAGAGAGATAGAACCATCAATGATGAGAGAGAATCATTGATTGGCTGCCTCCTGCACACCCCACACTGGGGATTGAGCCCGTAATCTAGGCATGTGCCCAGAGTGGGAATCAAACCATGGCCTCCTGGTTCATAGGTCAACCACTGGGTCACGCCAGCTGGGCTTCCTTTTTTTTTTAATTTAACACAGAAATATATAATATAATTTATTTTAAAGAATTCATACACTGCAGATGTATGTGGAATAAAACATGCAAGTTTCTTTTTTTAATTTTTTTAATTGTTTGAAGTATTACAAGTAGTAGTACATATGTCTCTTTTTCCCCCCCATTGACCTCCCCCCAGCCTCCCCTTCCTCCCCCCCAGTACATGCCTTTACCTGCCCCCCCAGGGGGCATTGGTTATGCTTATATGCATGCGTACAAGTCCTTCAGTTGATCTCTTACAGCCAGCCCCCCAAAACCTCCTCTGCCTTCCCACTGTAGTTTGACAGTCTGTTCAATGCTTCTTTGCTTCTGTATCTATTTTTTCCCCTTTTCTTTCCTTTAAAAAATCTTGCTTCTGCAGACTAGAAATAAACATATAATAACAAAAAAATGTTTGAGTCCCAATTTCCATGTCCAACAGTTCTGAGTCCCCGTTTCAATGTCAAACAGTTCCTTATGTGTACATGTCAGCAATGATATCTGGATGGTGGGCACATGGTGGCAATGCAGGTCCGACCCTCTCTGGTTTGGTCCTAGGCAAGCTGCTGCGTCGCACAGCTTCTGACTGCTAGTGTGGCAAGGCGTCGTCATCGTCTTCCATCTCTGGACTGTTTCTCCTCTTGTCTTTGTGGTTGGAGCAGACCTGTCAATTCCTCTCTGTTGCAGGAACACAGGTGACAGACAGTGTGACTTGGCCCAGCTCAGATTGGGACCCAGGTAACAGACAGAGACTTGGCTGACAGCAGCTGCCCTATATCTAAATCCAGGAATGCTCAGGGCCTACTCAAGAATGCAAATAATCCTTTCCACTAATATTTACAGGGTAAACTAAGATTGTTGGTAGAGTGTTAAATTTGACAGTAAAATAATAATCAAGTTTTCAGATTAATTTAAATAGGCTAATTCAAATAAGTGAATATTCAAGAAAATTTAATTGTACTGGACAAAAAGCTGTTCCTAAAGTGGTAACTAAAATTTCTATTGGTAGTTCATCTCATGGTAAAATTCCTGAACATGCAATGAAACTAAAGCAGTCATATTTTTGTGCAAAAAAAATTAAAATTTAAAGTTATCAAGACTGCATTATAAAATTTACAAAAGCCTCCATTAATCAAAAAAGGGGGGATAGTAGGGTAATATCATGTAAGGAAAAATATCCTATAAGTAAATTACATCTAGAAAACTTTTACTTTACAAAATTAATTTTTATTTGTAATGCTAACAGCAAGACACCCATGAAAAACACACATGGTGTCTAAATAAGATGAAGGAAAATCATTTGGGCAAAAATAAAAAGGATCCCAAATCAATTATATAGAAAAGATTTCTTTATTAACTTTTGGTCGAGAATATGTTTGTATATTTTTTTAGAAAACAACTCCAAGACCATGTGGATTCCTGCAACAGAGAGGAATAAACATGCAAGTTTCTCTTTATTATTATTCCACATTCCCACTCTGTGGTAGTAACCATCAGTAATAATTTGCCTTTAGTGTTTTATTCTGTCTGCATTTCTATATACACAGAGACACACAGAATACAGAGAGATACACATATATACATAGAGGTAGATATAAGTGTTTTTATATAAATGGGATCATTATACAGCTTTTGTCCTTCAAAAATATGTCTCCAGCGTTCTCTCATGCTACCACAATGTAGTTTTGCTCCATTCTTTTTAATGACTTGTGACATTCAATGGCACTGGCAATCATTGTCCAACCTATGTCTTATTGGAGACTTTAAGGGTGTTTCCAGTTTTACACTATACAAATTGCAATAAGATATTTATTCCTTAATTCTCAGACCCTAATTAAGGGTCTTGATATCAAACTCCAGTTGATATAGACAAAGCCCCACAGAGATATAGAAGTGGACCTACACAGCACAAGGGGGCTTCTATATGTTATTGTCTGGATCTCTGTCCCATCTATAAGATTTGCTTCCTCGACTGGACTGTACACTTTGAAGGCAGAGGCATGTCCAAGGTTTCTTTGAATGTCTCATGTATCCTAGAGCATGTAGGGTAATGCAATGTACAGGGGTTCTAAACAGTGCTAATGAATAAATCTGTGAATATGTATCACATGGAGGAACGTTTCTCTTTGTTTTCTAATCAGCTACAATTCTCAAACTAAATTCCACATGGCCCAAGGTACTTGTGATTTTAAAAGATTTGGAAGGCAGGGCATAAAGGATAAGGCCCTGGCCACAAGTTATCTTCCTTTGACAACTATATTCACATCTTACACAATATTTAAACTTCCAATTTTCTTTTTGCTTAATTTTCATACCTTTAAAATTCTAGAAGAAGCTATCAAAATATTAAATGTACAAAATTATTTTGTATCAAAAGAATTATTATAGTAAATAATTTTTCCAAGTTTAAAAAACTTTTAAAACAATTTTTCTTATTGTTTATCAGTTATCAGCTATACCTCCTTAAGTTTTTAGTTCCTGTTTTTCAATTTATTCCTTATTTTTCTCCATCCACATTTGTTATCCTCTTATAACTTATAGTCTAGCAGTAGAACATATTAAATTAAAATGATTTTCCACCTCTCCCAAACCAGAAATTCATAGTTTAAGCAGCAAGCTTAAGGAAAAGCTTAAGCTGGAAATTAGTATCCTAAGAGCTGAGATGTGGAGTGAATTGTGGAGAGAATCTCAACAGAAAACAGAGTAAGGAAAGCAAACTTCTTTCTAGGTCTTCCTGAGTGATGACTTTAGAGCCTTTCACCATCACTAAGAATGATACATTGTTAATTTGCAAATCAGATATGTTTTGATTCAAACATAAGCTCAAAACCATTTCCAGAGCAAGATATAAAGGTTTTTAACATTATTCATAGCATCTTTCTTTTTCTGTCCATCACAGCCCCCACGATGTACAATATTTATTGGCTTCACTGGACTCAAACACAATCCAAGTTTCTTTCCTGGTTCATTGAGTAATATTACTCAGAAGTTCCTAATTCTTTGGGGGGAAAGACATGCAAAGTCTTTTGAACTAATGATGCTGTTTGAGTTAGCAGGTACCGGGAAGGAGGAACACATGTAGCACAGGATCATCAACTCATTGTTTAAATCAACAATTGTATTTTGTCACAAAGGACACATTGTCAGCAAGATTCATGAGTAGGCATTAACAAATTTCTTGAGTCACTCAAATTTTACAAGCTTATTAGTCAGCATTTGAGGTAAATAAATTTTTGCCAGCTTTCATTTAGTTAATAAATTTTGATTATTTAATATGTTCCAGACATTATAAAATTATTTTCATTGTGTGACTTAGTCATTTAACTATTTCTGTATAAAAAGTGAGACCCCAAATACTTGTGCAAAGTAGTGGGATATAGGTACTAATCTATTACTACTACTACAGCTAACAGCTATCATTGTCTCCACATAATTTTTTTTTGATAACCTTGAATAGAAACACAGTACAGACACTGATGGACTGGCAGTACAGAAGGGGATAACAAATTTTTAAAATCATTATTCAATTCAAAAAGTTATCTTTTAAAATTATAACTTAAATGAATGCTAGAAAATTAGTGTTAGAGGTTCTAGGGCTTAAAAATAACTTGACAGCCTTTTTATGAATCTTACATTGTCACCCTGGTGGGTTTTTTGGATTTTTTTTTTTTGTGGTAAGTTACTTTATCTCTTTTCCCTTTAAAACACTGTGTAAATAGCAGAGTCATCCAGGAAACTAGCACATTTTGTAAAACTCAAGACATAATTTATCTGTTAGCTATTTTAGCAGAAACTAGCCAGAGACATTGGAGGACCAATTTCCATTAAAATTAAGACATATATTAACTCTGACTGACATAGAATATTTTAAACTGACACTTCCCAAGTATGAGGAAAATAAGCTATTTCCTGCAAATTAGTCATAAAAGTAATTGGTGCAGATGATCCCAGGGATAACAAAAACTTGAGTCAGTTTGTTAAAACACTTTCATCAATAGATTGAAGTTCTAGTCAACAAAAGATTTCCTATAAGTACTGAAATCAAATATTGTTGTTTTTGTATAACTAAGTTGACAAGAATGATCCAGGCCTCAATTAACTGGGACTCATTCCATTGTGCTGTATACTGCATGGAGGTGAAACATGGGAGGGGAGGGTGAGTGGAGAGGGTGAAGGAGTTGAGAGGGCATATCTTCTTCGATGCTATCCTATACAATAACAGGGTATATGCAAATTGACCCTAATGGCAGACCAACCAGAACAACCACTCAACCGGTCACTATGAGGTGCACTGACCACCTCTCGGTCCCTTTCCCCGGCCAGCAGGCTCCCATTGCCCAATGGCGAATGGGGAACTGAGCGTGGGTAGTGGGGCATGCATCAGTGCCAGGCCAAGGCCTCTGCCCCACTGGTAGCCCCACAACACAGAGGGTGACCCATGGTGGGGGCGGGGCTGGTGAGCGGGCAGGAACAGCCAACCTCTCAGTTCCTTTCCCTGGCTGGCAGGCTCTGATCAGCCAATGGCGAACAGGCAACTGGGGGTGGGTGGCAGCGGAGGCCGGAGCCGGCTGCCAGCAGCTGGGGAAGATGGCCCTGATCGCATGCCAGACCTAGGGACTGTACCCAAGCACAAATTTTGTGCAACAGGCCTCAGGTTTATTATAAAGGATCACTTCAATGTTTTGCAGCCTAAGAATTTTTATTTTATGCTGATTAATATCACTTGTTGAACATTAGATGTGTGATGCTCCTCTTTGGATCCTTTATGCTGTATAACAAGCCAACCCCAAACGTAGTGGCTTACAACAGTTTATTATTTCTGATAATTCGGTATGCTAATGAGAGGTTCTTCTGCTGTCATCCTGCCTGAGCTCACATAAGTGGGTATAGTCAGGAGGCAACTGAAATGGCTGAAAAGTCCAAAATGACCTAATTTACATGGGAGGTGGTTGGTGCTGGCTGCTGGCTAAGATTTCTGCTGTGGCACCTTGGTCCTTCTGCTCCTCTTCCTCTTTTAAGTAGCATTATTTTATTTCTCAGGAATAAATAAAGAATGACTGAGAGGAAGGAATGAAAAAGGGAGGGAGGGGGAGAGAAGAAAAGGAAGGGAGATGAAAGGAGAATAGGTAAGAAAAGAAAAAAATAGTGAATCCCAGCTGGTGTGCTTCAGTGGTTGACTATCAACCCATGAACCAAGAGATCACTGGTTTGATTCCCAGTCAGGGCACATTCCTGGTTGCAGGCTCAATCCCCAGTAGGGGGCATGCAGGAGGCAGCCAATGGATGATGTTTCTCTCTCAAAGATGTTTCTTTCTCTCTATGCTTCTCCCTTGATAAAAACATATTAAAAAAGAGAGAGAGAGAAAGAGAAAGAGAAAGAGAAAGACAGGAGTCTTTCCCTCTCCTCTCTTCTACTTCCTTCCTCTTCTCTTTTCTTCCCTCTCCTCTCCTTCCCTCTCTTCTTCTTCCTTCTCCTCCCTTGTCCCTGAAACCATGATGCACCATGGCTTTCTTCAGCTGCTGGAATGATGGGCACAGAAAGCTAAAAACTGAGGCCCTCTCTGAGCATAGCTTATGGCGTAAAGGAACTGTCTCACCCAAAACTATGCCCACCTTCCAGGCTTAGCCCACATCTAATAGCTGGTCAATGGGAGGATACAGAAGAGCCTCTTTTGCCACAATTCAGAATAATTCTGAAAGGCCATCCCAGCTCCAGAGCTTCTCATAGAACCATCTGACTCTTTTGCCATAACAGCAACTTTTCCTCTGCCCAATGCTGCTTCTGCACTTCCTGAAAGGTGCAAAGTGAGCACTTCAATAAACTTCTTTCACACAAATCTCCTCTCCAAGTTCGATACGAGGAACTCCCACAGAAGACTCTCTTTCTCTTAAAGATCAGTCTCTTTTCATTTAGTTTAAAAAAATGCTTTGTAAAAAAAACAAAACACCTTTTTGAGTATATTTGTTGCCAAAAGACCTTAACTTAGGCTGAAAGCATCTTATCTTTGTAATCTCTATATTATAAGTATCTTGCACAGGGTCCAGTATGTAATAGGCTTATCAATAAACTAGTGGCCTGGTGCACGGATTTGTGCACATTGAAAGGAAATTAATTAGAAGAAAGATTTGTGCAGTAATTATGTTACTGCAAAAAATTGCATGTCAAAATAGTATATATAATATAGCATTATAAAAATATTTTAATATTGCTATTCGCCCTTTCTCTATAATAGAAGTGTCAGAGATGAGAGAAAATTAGTAAAATGTAGACAACTGCGGCACCCAAGGAATGACTGCGAGCCCCAGAACAACGCTCCCCAATTGGCGCAAACACACGGGTTCAGAGGAGCTCTACACTCCACCACGGAAAGGTCAGATTTCGCCTGGGATAAGGAGAGAGAGAACTACATAACCAGACACCCAGAGAAGAGAGACCATGGGAAGACAAAGAAGCAGCCCTCATATGAAAGAAAAGCAGGCATCACCAGAAAAGGAAGTAAACAAAATGGAGGCAAGCAACCTTCCAGAAAAAGAATTCAGAGAAATGGTCATAAGGTGGCTGAAAAGAATGGAAGACAAATTCGACAATATGAGCAAGAACCAAGAGGAAATGAAGAAGAACCAAGAAGAAATGAAAAATGACATAGCTGCTGTAAAGAACTCAATAGAAAGCATCAAGAGTAGACTAGAAGAAGCAGAGGACCGCATCAGTGAGCTAGAAGACAAGATGGAAAAAAATACCCAAGTAGAGCAACTTCTAGAAAAAAAAATTAAAAGGCAGGAGGAGAGTCTAAGGGAACTTTGGGACAACACGAAACAAAACAACATCCGCATAATAGGGGTTCCAGAAGGAAAGGAAGCTGAGCAAGGAATAGAAAACCTCTTTGAAGAAATAATGACAGAAAATTTCCCTGATATAGGGAAGAAAAAACCCACACAAATCCAAGAAGCTCACAGAGTCCCAAGCAAAATGAACCCCAAAAGACCGACGCCAAGGCACATTATAATTAAATTGGCAAACACCAACGACAAAGTAAGAATCTTAAAAGCAGCAAGAGAGAGACAGAAAGTTACATACAAAGGAACCCACATCAGACTAGCAACTGATTTCTCAACAGAAACTCATCAGACCAGAAAGGAATGGAATGAAATATACAAAGTCATGCAAAGGAAGGGTCTGAATCCAAGAATACTGTACCCAGCAAGGCTGTCAATCAAAATTGAAGGTGAAATCAGGAGCTTCACAGACAAAAAAGGACTAAGGGAATTTATTACCACCAAACCAGCAATGCAAGAAATGCTAAAGGGTCTGCTGTAAAAAAAAAAAAAAAAAAAAAAAGAAAGAAAGAAACAGAAAGCGAAGAAGTAACACAGGGGTAAAGAATAGGAATGGCGACAAATAAGTACCTATCAATAATAACTTTAAATGTAAATGGATTAAATGCCCCAATCAAAAGACATAGGGTAACGGATTGGATAAGAAAACATGACCCATATATCTGCTGTCTACAAGAAACCCACCTCAGAAAAAAAGACGCACACAGACTGAGGGTGAAGGGATGGAAAAAGGTTTTCCAGGCAAATGGAACTGAAAAAAAAGCTGGGGTAGCAATACTTATTTCTGACAAATTAGATCTCAAACTGAAGGACATAACAAGAGATAAGGAAGGCTATTTCATAATACTAAAGGGAGCAATCCAACAAGAAGAAATAACTCTGGTAAACATATATGCACCCAATACAGGAGCACCCAAATACATAGAAAAACTCCTGGAGGATATCAAGGGAGAGATTGACAGCAATACAATCATAGTAGGAGACTTTAATACCCCACTATCACCATTGGACAAATCCTCTAAACAAAACATCAGCAAAGAAACATCAATCCTAAATGACTCACTAGACCAGATGGAATTAATTGACATCTTCAGAACATTTCACCCCAAAGCCACAGAATATACATTCTTCTCAAGTGCACATGGGTCATTTTCAAAGATAGACCATATGTTGGGACATAGGCAAAGTCTCTTCAAATTCAAGAAGATAGAAATCATATCAAGCATCTTCTCAGACCACAGTGGCATAAAACTGGAAATCAACTACAATAGAAACAACCCAAAGAAATCAAACACATGGAGACTAAACAGCATGCTATTAAACCATGACTGGGTTACCAGAGAGATCAAAGAAGAAATAAAAAACATCATGACAACAAATGACAATGAAAACACTACAATCCAAAATCTATGGGACACAGCGAAAGCAGTCTTGAGAGGGAAGTTCATAGCTCTACAAGCCTACTGCAAAAAACAAGAAACAGGGGTAATAAATTACCTAACCCAACAACTCAAAGAGTTAGAAAAAGAGCAACAAGAAAAGCCCAGTGTAAGCAGAAGGAAGGAAATAATAAAGATCAGAGCAGAGATAAACGACCTAGAGACCAAAGAAACAATACAAAAGATCAACAAAACCAAGAGCTGGTTCTTTGAAAGGATAAACAAGATTGATGAACCTCTAGCCAGGCTCACCAAGAAGCAAAGAGAGAGGACCCAAATAAACAAGATCAGAAATGAAAGAGGTGAAATAACAACAGATCCCGCCGAAATACAAAGGATTGTTAAAAAATACTACGAACAACTCTATTCCAACAAACTGGACAACCTGGAGGAAATGGACATATTCCTAGAAAAATATAACCTTCCAAAACTCAATCAGGAAGAATCTAAACAGCTCAACATGCCAGTAACTATGGAAGAAATTGAAGCAGTCATCAAAGAGCTTCCGGCAAACAAAAGCCCAGGGCCAGACGGCTTCACAGGAGAGTTCTACCAAACATTCAAGGAAGAACTAAAACCTATCCTCCTCAGACTATTCCAAAAAATTCAAGAGGAAGGAACACTTCCAAGCTCCTTCTATGAAGCCAGCATCACCCTAATACCAAAACCAGATAAAGACAACACAATGAAGGAGAATTACAGGCCAATATCCCTCATGAATGTAGATGCCAAAATCCTCAACAAAATTCTAGCAAATAGGATCCAGCAGTACATCAGAAAGATCATACACCATGACCAAGTAGGGTTTATCCCAGGAATGCAAGAATGGTTCAATATCTGCAAATCAATAAATGTGATACATCACATAAACAAATTGAGAGATAAAAATCACATAGTCATATCAATTGATGCAGAAAAAGCATTTGACAAAATCGAACACCCTTTCTTGATAAAAACTCTCAACAAGGTGGGAATAGAAGGATCATACCTCAACATAATAAAAGCTATATATGATAAACCCACAGCTAACATCATACTCAATGGGCAAAAACTAAAACCATTTCCCCTCAGAACAGGAACAAGACAGGGATGCCCACTCTCACCACTCCTGTTTGACATAGTACTGGAAGTATTAGCCACTGCAATTAGACAAGAAGAAGAAATAAAGGCATCCAAATTGGAAAAGAAGAAGTAAAGCTGTCCTTATTTGCAGATGACATGATATTGTACATAAAAAACCCGAAAGACTCCATCAAAAAACTAACAGACTTAATAAATGAATTCGGCAATGTAGCAGGATACAAAATTAACACCAAGAAATCTATGGCATTTCTATACACCAACAGTGAACTTACAGAAAGAGAGACTAAAAAAGCAATCCCATTTTCCATCGCACCAAAAAAATTAAGATACTTAGGAATAAACCTAACCAAGGAGGTAAAAGACCTATATGCGGAAAACTACAGGACACTGAAAAAAGAGATAGAGGAAGATGTAAACAGATGGAAGAACATACCATGTTCATGGATTGGTAGAATCAACATCATTAAAATGTCCATACTACTCAAAGCAATCTATAGATTCAATGCACTCCCCATTAAAATACCAACGGCGTATTTCACAGACCTAGAAAGAACTCTCCAAAAATTCATCTGGAATAAAAAAAGACCCCGAATAGCCACAGCAATCCTGAGAAAGAAGAATAAAGTAGGAGGGATCTCAATACCAGATTTCAAGCTGTATTACAAAGCGACTGTCCTCAAAACAGCCTGATACTGGCACAAGAACAGACATATAGATCAATGGAATAGAATAGAGAATCCAGATATCGACCCAAACCAATATGTGCATTTAATATTTGACAAATGAGGCATGAGCATACAATGGAGTCAAGACAGTCTCTTTAATAAATGGTGTTGGGAAAATTGGACAGATACATGCAAAAAAATGAAACTAGATCACCAACTTACACCATACACAAAAATAAACTCAAAATGGGTACAGGACTTAAATATAAGACGGGAAACCATAAAAATACTGGAGGAATCCACAGGCAGCAAAATCTCAGACATATGCCAAAAGAACTTTTTCACTGATACTGCCCCTAGGGCAATGGAAGCCAAAGAGAAAATAAACAAATGGGACTACATCAAAATAAAAAGCTTTTGCACAGCAAAAGAAACCATCAACAAAACAACAAGAAACCCCACTGTGTGGGAGAACATATTTGCAAATGTTATCACTGATAAAGGTTTAATCTCCAACATCTACAGGCAGCTTATACAACTTAATAAAAGGAAGATAAATGATCCAATAAAAAAATGGGCAACAGACCTAAATAGAATCTTTTCGAAAGAAGACAGAAGGAAGGCCAAGAGACACATGAAAACATGCTCAAAGTCACTAATTATCCGAGAGATGCAAATCAAAACGACAATGCGATACCATCTCACACCTGTCAGAATGGCTATCATCAACAAATCAACAAACGACAAGTGTTGGCGAGGATGCGGAGAAAAAGGAACCCTCGTGCACTGCTGGTGGGAATGCAGACTGGTGCAGCCACTGTGGAGAACAGTATGGAGTTTCCTCCAAAAACTGAAAATGGAACTCCCATTTGACCCAGTAATCCCACTCCTGGGAATATATCCTAAGAAACTAGAAACACCAATCAGAAAGGATATATGCACCCCTATGTTCATAGCAGCACAATTTACCATAGCTAAGATTTGGAAACAGCCTAAGTGCCCATCAGCAGATGACTGGATCAGAAAACTACGGTACATCTACGCAATGGAATACTATGCTGCCATAAAAAAGAAGGTATTACTACCATTTGTAGGCACCTGGATGGAATTAGAGAACATTATGCTAAGTGAAATAAGCCAGTCAATGAAAGAAAAATACCACATGATCTCACTCATTTGGGGATAATGAAAAACATTATAAACTGATGAAGAAAAAGATAGATACAGAGGCAGTAAAGCATCAAACAGACTGTCAAATTACAGCAGTAAGTTTAGGGAGAGGTGGGGGAAATAAGAGATCAACTGAAGGACTTATATGCATGTATATAAGAGTAACCAATGGATGCAAAACATTGGGGGGTGAGGCATGTATGGGAGTGGGGTGGGGGGGGCAATGGTAAGATATGTACACATATAATACCTTAATTAAAAAAAAATCAAAAAAAAAGAAAAATAGAAAATTAGTAAAATGTATATGAAAATAATATATAAATTGATTAATATATAAACAACAATATGATATTCTGTCTACAATGTTGCTTTCTTTCGGCTTCAGAGGTATGTTGTGCCAATAGCTGGTCTTCAGATACATTCTGGCATTGCATGTGACTGGTGCCAGTGAGAGCTTTATATGTATCACTCATGCGCACTGACCACCAGCGGCCAGCTCCTGTGTTGAGCGTCTGCCCCCTGGTGGTCAGTGCGCATCATAGTGACTGGTTGTTCTGGTCATTCCATCGTAATGGTCGCTTAGGCTTCTATTATACAGATGCTCTTTATCTATAAGCTACATGTTAGTCAGAGTCAGCATTTATAGAAGCAATGTCAAAAGAATGTTGGAGTGGGTTACAATTCCCCACTGTTACCATCATACACACTTATGTGGCAGTGGAAACACATCCATTAAGAACATGGATTTTTCAGTGTTGGGAGTGATTTTGCAAATTCTCAATATTTAAGAAACAGGACTCTACACTTTGTAGAAACAAAATTTCATACCTAAATGTTAGGTCTTTCTGTGATATTATTTTACTCACATATTTGAAGTATGAACAATGCTTCTGAGGAACAGAATATTAATTTTTCTGACTAACAGCCACCCATGACCATCAGCCAAAATCAGCATCATGTGCACTTCCCTGGTTTTCCGTGATTTAGTCAGGGAGGCAAATTGAAATCTCCAGGTGCTCCTTCTGTCCGGTAAATTTCTCAATTGTAACATCCAGGAAGGACTATTCAAGTTATGTACAATATGATTTACCCACAGCAATTCTTTTCCTTATACAAGAATTAAAACTATCATAGAAAAATAAAGCCACTAGTCATATTTATCATAGATCTTGTCATTCCTTCAGTAATTGAAGGATGATGTAAATGGGTCACACCCAGAGGCAAGCAGGAAAATCTGGTAGAATGAAAGGCATTAATTACACATTGAAATTGTCTAGATTGGAGCAGTAACATAGAGTAGATTTTAGTTGACACTCAATGTTAGTTCCCAGTGACTTAATATATTAGGGAGTGTTTTATGTGGATAAGAGAGTGAAAATTGTAATTTGGGGTTGTATAAGGAAAATATTAAGACATATTCCTAGAAGTCAAACATCAGATTAATTTTTCCCAGATACATTAGTCCTTGAGTTTTCTAGTGATAAGATAAAAAATTGGTATTAACTGTCATTGAGGTTTTTGTATAAGTTACAGTTCAGTAATATATTGTAATTTGTTTTCTTATTTTATTGATTTTAGAGAGGAAGGGAGAGGGAGAGAGAGATAGAAACATCAATGATGAGAGAGAATCATGGATTGGCTGCCTCCTGTATGCCTCACACTGAGGATTGAGCCCACAATCCAGGCATGCGCCTGACCAGGAATTAAACCCTTACTCTCCTGGTTCATAGGTCTCATAGGTTTAGGCTCAACCACTGAGCCATGCTGGCAGGGCTGTAATTTATTTTCTTTATGGAATGACCAATTATAGCATGAGCATGACAAATAGAATTATAAGGATATTACAAATAGGTTTTATTATCCTATATAATAAAAGCCTAATATGCAAATTGTCCCCTCGACTGGGAGTTTGACCACTTGCTATGATGTCCGCTGACCACCAGGGGGCAGCATGGAACATAGTGAGCATCCACAACAACTGCTCTGGCAGTGGGCCGCAGTGGAGGCGCTGACGGCCTTGATGGGCCCCAACGAGTGCAGGACCGCCGTGGGATGGTGGAGCAGGTGAGCGGGTGGTGCTAGGCCAAGGCAGGTGCAAGCAGGGCCCAATTGCCCCACAGATGGCGACCAGCGGGGGGGGCCAGTGACTCAGGCAGAGGGAGGCACATGGGGGCCCTGGGAACCCAGGTGCTGCCCAGGGCCCAGAGGTCAGCTGGGACCAGCCCTTCCACGCAGACGCTTGGCCAGGCCTAGGGACCTCACCCGTGCTTGAATTCATGCACCAGGCCTCTAGTATGGTTTATAAACAAACTAAACTTATAAATCTTACTTTTAGGAAAAATAAAGATCTTGAATAATGATAAAGAAAAGTAAACCAGTGATGTTTATTACTTTGCAAAATATATATTTCACCCACCTTAACCAAAGGGAGTTTAATATGCTTTCATTATGATCAGGCACTTATTTGATGAGTATGTTGAGGCTGATATGCAAAATCGGGAATATTTTAAAACACTGAAAATTACAGTTTAAATATTTATAATAATTTGTTTTTGTTTTTTGTTTTTTGGTGTTTCTCTGATTAGTGTATAATTCATAGGTTCAAACAAAAAAAGGTACTATTTAAGATAGCAAAGAGAGACCTCAGAAGTTTAATATATATATTTAAAATTTGAGGTATTTTATGCTTTATATATTGCTGAAAAAATTGTCAGTAAACCCATCTCTTTGAATACACTTTAGGTTTTTTTATATCTTTGTATCTATTTCTGTTTCTTTCTCTCTGTGTATGTTATATATCCTATATAATAAAGAGGTAATGTGCAAATTGACCCTCATGCCCTCACACAAGATGGCCACCCCATGTGGTCAAAAATGGCCACCACAAGATGGCCAGCAGGGGAGGGTAGTTGTGGGTGATCAGGTCAGCAGGGGAAGGCAGTTATGGGTGACCAGGCCAGCAGGGGAGGAGAGTTGGGGGGGATCAGGCCTGTAGGGGAGGGAGGGCAGTTGGGGGGGACCAAGCCTACAGGGAAGGGCAGTTAGGGGTGACCAGACCAGCAAGAGAGGGCAGTTAGGGGTGACCAGGCTGGCAGGGAAGGGCAGTTAGGGGCAACCAGGCCAGCAGGGGAGGGCAGTTAGGGGCAACCAGGCTGGCAGGGAAGGGCAGTTAGGGGTGGCCAGGCCTGCAGGGGAGGGCAGTTGGGCGGGGGGGGGGGGGGCAGGCCTGCAGGGAGAGCAGTTGGGGGCAATTGGGATGGCAGGGGAGCAGTTAGGCATTGATCAGGCTGGCAGGGGAGTGGTTAGGGGGTGATCAGGCTGGCAGGCAAGGCTAGCGGTTGGGGGCCAGCAGTCCCAGTTTGTGAGAGGGATGTCCGACTGCCAGTTTGAGGGGTCCCAGATTGGAGAGGGTGCAGGCTGGGCTGAGGGATACCCTGCCCCCCAGTGCGTGAATTTTATGTACTGGGCCTCTAGTACATATACATTGAATGGCCAGATTATTATGATCTCTGAACGCATAATAATCTGGCCACTCAGTACATATGTATAAGAAGCCTGGTACATGAATTCGTGCATGGGTGAGGTCCGGCCAGCCTGGCCAGGGGGAGGGGACATGGGCGGCTGGCCGGCCTGTCTGCTGGTCAAACTCCTGGTCGAAGGGACAATTTGCATATTAACCTTTTATTATTTAGGATATACACTGAGTGGCCAGATTATTATGCATTCAGAGATCATAATAATCTGGCCACTCAGTGTTTATGCTAATAAATAATAAAGGAAAATATATTAATCTAATTGATATTTTATGCATAAGGAGATAAAAAGATGTAGAATAACAGGTTACATATAGTTTTTTATATTTATTTATTTTTAATAAATCTTTATTCAGATTATTACAATTGTTTCTCCTTTTTCCCCCCATAGCTCCCCTCCACCCGGTTCCCACCCCACCTTCTGCCCTTACCTCCCCCCCACTGTCCTCATCCATAGGTGTATGATTTTTGTCCAGTCTCTTCATGAACCCCCTATACCCCTTTCCCCCTGAGAATTATCAGTTCATTCCCTTTCTATGCCCCTGATTCTATTATATTCACCAGATTATTCTGTTCCTCAGGTTTTAAATTCACTTGATTTTTAGGTTCACTTGTTGGTAGATATGTATTTGTTGTTCATAATTTTTATCTTTACTTTTTTCTTCTTCCTCTTCTTTAAGAATACCTTTCAGCATTTCATATAATACTGGTTTGGTGGTGATGAACTCCTTTAGCTTTTTCTTATCTGTGAAGCTCTTTATCTGACCTTCAATTCTAAATGATAGCTTTGCTGGGGAGAGTAATCTTGGTTGTAGGTTCTTGCTATTCATCACTTTGAATATTTCTTGCCACTCCTGTCTGGCCTGCATAGTTTCTGTTGAGAAATCAGCTGACAGTCGTATGGGTGCTCCCTTGTAGGTAATTAACTGTTTTTCTCTTGCTGCTTTTAAGATTCTCTCTTTGTCTTTTGCTCTTGGCATTTTAATTGTGATGTGTCTTGGTGTGGTCCTCTTTGGATTCCTTTTGTTTGGGGTTCTGTGCGCTTCCTGGACTTGTAAGTCTATTTCTTTCACCAGGTGGGGGAAGTTTTCGGTCATTATTTCTTCAAATAGGTTTTCAGTATCTTTCTCTCTCTCTTCTTCTGGCACCCCCATAATTCTGATGTTGGTACACTTGAAGTTGTCCCAGAGTCTTCTTACACTATCTTCAACTTTTTGGATTTTTTTTTTGCTTTTTGCTTTTTCGGTTGAGTGTTTTTTGCTTCTTTATATTTCAATTCTTTGACTTGATTCTTGTATTCCTCTAGTCTGTTTTTGGGTCTCTGTATAATATTTTTTATTTCAGTCAGTGTATGTTTAATTTCTAGTTGGTCCTTTTTCATATCTTCGAGGGTCTCGTTATATTTATCGGCCTTTTCTAGGATATTCTTGAAAAGCCTTATAACCGTGGTTTTGAATTCTATATCCAGTCGTTTGTTTTCCTCCATTTCTTTCATTTGTGATCTGTTTCTTTGACGCTGCATTTTCACTGCTTCCCTGAGTTGGTAGGGTAGATTTGTGTGCTAGGTTTCCTATATGGCCCAGTGGGTCGGCCTCCCCAGTTAACCTGAGGTGGACACTCTTGGTGCACCCCTTTGTGGACTGTGTGTACAGCCTTGTTGTAGTTAAGTCTTGATTGTTGTTGGTATCACTGGGAGGAATTGACCTCCAGGCCAGTTGGCTGTAAGGATTAGCTGTGTCTACTCTGGGAGAAGTTCGGTGCTGGAGACAGCCTTATAGGATTAGACTTGCCAAATTGCAAAAGCCTCTGTGCTCAGCTTGGATGGGGTGGAGTCTCAGGGCGGAGCAAACAGTCTTGGCTTCCCGTCAGCCTTGCCCTTGCGCGCACGCGCATGCCTTCAGCCTGGCCCTTGCACGCACGCTCTGCCTTGCCCTTGCGCACACGTCAGCCTTGCCCTTGCGCGCACGCTCTGCCTTCCCCGGCTCCCGAGTCTCCACCCAAGAGTCCAGATTTCCCCCACAAGAGCGTGGGTCCCCAGGGGCTTGCCTGGAACTGGGGTTCAGTGCAGTCAGAACTGGGGCTCAGTGCGGTCGGGGCTTCCTTCCCCCTTCCGCCAGAGAAAGTCAGCCAGGCTCTCAGCCGCCCTTCCTCTCTGCGTGCAAAAAGACCCTTTGCCGTACCTCCAATTCTCTGTGAGCTTTTCTCTTTCCTTCTAGTTGTAGAATTTTCACTCAGCCAGCTTTCCTGTGGTTCTGGATGGTGTCCGTTCTGTCTTTTAGTTGTAGTTTTGAAATTGTTGTGCGAGGCAGCAGTTTAGGTGCTTACCTATGCCGCCATCTTGGTTTCTCCCCCCAGGTTACATATAGTTTAATAAGCTTGTGACATATTAGTATATACTAATATATACAAATCCATGCCAATATAAGCATATACACTATATTAATTTAATTGGGGGGTGGATATCGGCATACTAATTGGATTAGTCCTTTTTTGTTGTTTTTGTGCTTTTCCTGAGAATGAGTTATTTACATAAAATTGCCATTTTAATACTAGAAAGACAGTGGGACTTATTTAGTCTAGACAGTACATCTGTTTGAGCACCTACTATGAGCTAGTCACTGCCCTAAGAACTGAGATAAACATGATAAACATTGTCTTTGACCTGATGGAGCTTATAGTGAAGTTGGAATAGACACTAAATGAATGACCACATATATATAGTCTCCATAGACTCTATAGTTATGTTGGTGACAGAATGTTATAAAGGAAAAGAACAAATTTTTATGAGAGAATGTAAAAAGGGCATTAATGTGGTGAGGGAAAGGGTCAGAGAGGCCCTAAATGACAGGTGAACTGCCCTCCAAGGAAGAGTGGGAGTTAGCCAGATGAAAGGGAGAGGTAGGTGTTATATGTTGAGGGGCTGCATTTTCCAAGGTCTTGTTGGATTGCTCTTAGACTAGAAGGAGAAAAGAAGGTAAAGGAATTAAATTTATTTAACATTTAGCATGGTCCAGGTTATTGATTTTAGGATAGTGGCAACCCAAGGTTCTGGATTATTTATTTATTCATTAAACCAATCTGTGTCAGGTATGGGAGATGCAGAGGGAAATGAAATATGGTTGATGTTCTGGGAGAGCCCTTAGTAGAGTAGGGTAAGGAAACTTCTAAACAAGTGAAAGCAATGCAATATTCACTATTCAAATAAATTCAAATATCTAGAAGATGCTATGGAAACATCAAAATAGAAACTGAATTCTGCTGGGAGTGTCAAGGAAAACTGTGAAGGAGGTGTTGTTTGAGCTGAGTGCAGAAGGATGAATAAGCTTCCTCCTAGAAGATGAAAGCTACTTCTAGTTGGAGCCTTAGCAAATGCAAAAGCACGGATCCAGGAAAGAACTAAACATTTGACTGCAAAGATGGGAAGGAAAAGTGAAGCTGAAGAAGTAACCAGGAGTTGGATGAGACTGAACGTAATTTGCCATCCTTCTAAACTTTTATTTTATGCCTAGGAAATAGGAAGCCAGTTAAGGATTTAAGGTAAGGAAACTTGTGTTTTCTAAAGAATCAAGAGGCTATGGTACCGTGAAGGGGTAACTGGAAAGGCTGAACAAATGCAATGGCATTGGGAAATAAGGGTTCTTTCTGATAGCCAGAGAGCAGCATAATTTTCAAAATAAGGTAGAATTAAAGAAAAATACAAATATTATAACAGTATAAGAAAGAAGAAACAACATGAGTAAATTTTTTAAATCTTTTATTTTTTCCAAAGAATAAAAAGGTTCTATAAACCAATGACACAGTTAAAAGTACAATTTTAACATAGTAAATGTGATGCATCTATAATTCTTTATAACAAAATTGTCAAACCCTTAAAAGATACAACATAAGCATCTACAAATCTTAGCAGTGCTGTATATTTTTTGAAGACTAAATGAGTTTATATTCAAATAGCTCAGATATATTTTCAAAAATTTCAGAGTATAGATTAAGTTTGCCTCATTCTTAAAAATACTAAAGCAATGTATTCATAAAGAAACTAGCAATAAGGAATTTACCTATTTCCTAGCTTCTTCATCCAAAGCAACTATTTAGTGATTAAAATTATAGTACTCATAATAAAATAGTTAATAAATACAATATAAAAGTCAAAGCTTAATGAGTAAGTCATGACATTATGCCATACTAAGAAGACATCAAATGTCTAAAGTTATAGGAAAATAATATATTACTCCTTATAGAATTTAAAAATTTCAAAATTCTAAATAAGGAAATATATTCTACACTGATAGCTGTATGATGTGCCCAGCTTTCTAATGCAATATAATTGAAATAGGATCCCAGGGTAAAGAGTAAGGAAATTCTCTAATTTCAAGAACTAATACTAAATAGTTACAATTTCATGAGAAGACTGGGGATTACAGAATATTTTCATATATAGCATTCTAAAGAAAGATCATTCACCTATTAAATCTACAGCCTTTTCAATAATGTTCTAAGGAACATATTCTAGAAATAAACCAGTCACCTTGAAAGAGTAACAATCAGTGATTCTGGATTCACTATTTAGTCAATTAACAAATACTTCATTAGCATAGAAGATAAAATAGCAGCAAAATAAATAGCAGTAAATACTATGTAAAATACTTCATAAGATGAGCAGAAAGCTGCAAGGATAAACATAGGTCCTTCGTCCCATCCATCTCTCAAAGTGGGGGATTCATGAGAAAACCTCACTCATTGGAGAAAATTAGCCCTTGCTTTTTGTCTTCACTGGGTCCAGAGATCCCCAGAAAACTGCTCCGCTGAAGAACTAGGCAGTTTTTCCAAAGCACAATCCTTTCTCTTAATTTTTCTGCTTTCCACTGTTAAGAAAAAAAAAAAAGTATCATTTTAACCAAATTTCCACACTATGGTGTACTCCAACTAGTTTTCAAAACACAGAGCTTAAGATCAATAAAGAGCAAAGGGTGGACTCAAGGACTAAGCTAACAAAATATATACATCATAGTCAAGAGTTCTGGGCGACCACTTGGGCGATTACATGGAAGGCTGGTGATAAAGATTTTCCCTGAACGTTCTGGAACAACTTTCCCTTTTCTCCTGAACAACCTTTTAAAGAATGGTCTGGGATGTGGTAGCCAAACCTATGCATAGAGTAAGGACCGTGAACAGGCTGCATTCCAAGAGAAGATTAAAAACCACGAAGATCAAAGCCACAGGTACCTGTTCAAGATTTTCTGGATGATTTTCTTGACCACAGGGGCTTCTGGGTCCAGACAGACTTTGTTCCCCTTCATCAAGGTGGCTCTGCAGAAAAAAAAAAGGGGGTGGGGAGGGGAAAAAGGATGTGTCTATGAGCCACAGGAGCTGAAGACCCAGGCCAAGGTCACAGTGGACACCGTGGACACCGTGGACACCGCAGTGCACTAGGACTTACATAATTTCCACATTGGGGCACCCTGGGCCTGCGGCGACCACCTCCAGGTGACTGATCATTTTGGGATGAATCTTGTGGGTGACGGCTAAGCACACACAGCGCAGCTCGCTCACTATGGCCATGGAAGGACCAGCTGGGGCAGAAAGAGAGACACCGTTACGCGGGCAGGTTGCTGGGAAAACAACTCCCGCAAGCTTGGCCTGGGACACTTCCCTGCGCTCCCGATGCTGAAGCCGCTGCTGCAGAGGCTGGGGCACATCGCTCTGCCCCGTGCGTCCCTGGCTGTGAGCACTCACCGCTGGCCAGGGGCCCTGGCAGCATCAGCAGCAGCAGTACCAGCAGCGTGCACGGCGATCCAGAAGGGCCCGGGAGGCTGGCGGCGCGGCTTGGCAGGAGACTCATAGCGGCGAGGAGGCAGCGGCGAGAGGGCGCGGATTCTGCAAGGAGTTGATGCAGGGATTTGAAACTCCAGCGCACTGTGGAGTCCCCAAGCCCAGCGCATCCCTTATATTGGCATTCGCCCCCTCCTCCAGGCAGGAAACTCAAAGCTTTGGGATGCTGGGGAAATTCCCTGGGCCGAGGGGGCGGGGGGTAAGAGGTTTGGGGGAGGAAATGGGCAGTGAGAGTTGGGCAGGGGGGTAACTGGGAGGAGTTGCGTGCACCCCATCCGTGGAGCATGTAGTAACTTGGCCCCGCGTGGATGGAGCTGTAGCAGAGGGGCAATCCAGGGGAGATTTCATCTTTGGGGCCCGCCAGGGCTGGCGAAGACCAGCTTCTGGGGAGCAGAGTCCCTTAGGAGGTGCACCTCATCCCCATCTAAAGAGGAGGACTGGAACCAAAGTAGCAGGAGGTTTAACTTTAGAAAAATTTATCATCATCCTTAACTTGAATGTATTATCAAGAACTGTAAGCCCGGATCAGAACTGCGTGACACTGAAAGCCCTACCTCGCCTCCTTGCAGGCGGGCCATTCTAGGTTTCTCAAATTAGTTTATTTTTTTTGAACTTCAGCCAGCTTTAGAAGGCAAGATAATATGGTTTAAGTGTCTGCACTCCCAATTTAACTCAGTGGCAGGAATAGGCTGGCAAATCAAGTCTGCTTACTGGAAATCTTATACTTGTAGTTTAGCAAGCATATTGCCCTGCCAGATGATACCTTGCTTTCTGCAGTTCAGTACACTGTTGAATTGGAAGAGGTATGTTCTTCGTCTGGGGTAGGGTGAGGTGTGTGAGGGTGACAGCAAGGCCAGGGAGACCCAGCCTGCTCTAGCTATGGCTCTTCAGCCAGGTGCATACATTGACCCAGTTTGGAGAAGCTGTGGGAGGCTGATGGGTTTGAGGGGTTCATCATGAAGTTTGGTCTAGAGATTTGAATCAATTTGGCAGCAAGACAGCACCCACTCTGGCTTCACTCAAACAAGTTCATGTAAGGGAAAGGTGACTCAGACACAAACTTCTGGAACCATCTGACTTCATGATCAGTAGGGTGACCATGGCTGTTTCAGCAGGCCTGCTCTGGTCTGGAGTAAGTCCCTAAATTTGAGGGGTAAGCTAACATCCTGATTTCTCTGCCTTACCTTACTCTCTCTGTTATCTGTGGAAGTAGATGGAACACTGAAGATTTAATGGCCAAGTCTTTTACAGTTCTAAATCCATGGCATGCATAGCTATGATATTGGAATAGCACGCTGGCTTTCTTTCATGAAAGTCTTGCTGGATATACTCTCTTGGATTGTTCTCAAGACCCTGTCCTCACAGTAGTTCAGCAAAGGCAATCAGTGACTATAATGGCAATCAGAAACCAGTCATGGAACAAAATTCTTTCCCTTGTCCCTGGTGACCTTGGGGAATTTTATTAAACTCTTCTACTCATCTTCCTTGGCAGGACATCACCTCCATTGCTGATCAAGGAGGAGGTGTCATAGGTCTTTAGGACATCTAGTCTGGAAGGAAACTTAAGAAATTCTCTAGACAAGGAAGGCTGAGATGTTTGGTCTCACTTTGCGGGAAGCTGAACGGGAAGGTCTCTCTCCTGCATAGCTTCCTGATACAATCGGCATCATATCTGACTCAGCTAATGCAATCCTTCATCCTTCTGGGGAGTGGTAATCTGGAAAAATAGCCTACAGATTTATTATGTTGACTTTTTAGAGATTAGGGTGCATCTACAGACCACAGTTAAACCACACTAATGTGGATAAGACAAGACCTCAAAAATGTGACTAAAAATCATGGATGATTAAATTCAACATAACCATAGGAAATAAACCACAGTATAATAAGACTTTGTGAGGAAAAAAAAAGTTTGATGACATAGATTATTGAATTTTAATGTGTGTGAGTGTGTGCCTAGGTGAGTTCCAAATAACCTATTTTAAATATAAGAACATATGAATTAGTTTTGGCACTAAATGTTAAGATCACAGAAGGGTCTTGAGATGTTATTTCCAGTTCCTCTTGACACTCTTATAGCTATCATGCTTCACCTCATTGCCACTCTGCACAAACTTAACATGCATTGTTTGCAGAATATAAAGAAAACAATTTTATTTTAACAGCTGGCAAGCAGGTAATAGAAAATCCCCACTAAAAGTGGGCTGTTGGATTGCCCAACCTAATCAGGAAGTACTCTGTAACTTAACCTGGGTTCTCATTGAAATCATCTGGCCCATGGCCCATGTCTGGCTCTTGTCTAGGCATCTCTGATGTGGGTCTTATGCAAAGACAGATAGGATTGTGAATAATCTGAGACTCCCTGCAGTTAAGAATGACAGCACCAAGTACCATTAGGAAGCAGAGCTATTTAAAGGGAAGCCAGTTGCCTTACCTGCACTGTGTCCAGGTAATAAAGAATGGCACAGTGATATTTTTGTACCACGCTATAATAAAACAATACATAAAATGACACTGATATCTGGGGAAGCTGGAATGAATTACTGTTTGTCAAAGCAATAAGAATTTAGTCACAACACTACAGAGTAATGCAATATGAATTAAAACATTCTTAATGGTTTGCAGCTTCCAAAACATTTCATGCTCATTTGCTTTTGAGTCTCATATTGATTCTTTTTGGATGATAAGAAAAATTCTCCCATCCTCATTTTGCAGCTATGGAAAGGAAGGCCGGAGAAAGAGTTAAGAAATAGAAAATCCAGGATTGAAAGTGAAGCCACAAGAGAATCTGCCACAATAAATTTTTAATGGTTTCCAGATTACAAACCACTTTCTTCACAGTCACTGGCAAACATCCCATGGCTCTACACATCTGGTTAACCACTTTACTTGTATTGCCCAACTATCATATTTTAGGCTGTTGAAATCTTCAGTCTCTCTACTCCTGGCCTTTGAGGCCAAAGTGATGTCAAAAGTCCAAGAGACTTTCAGGTTAACCAGCCTGAAACTGTTACCTACTTTTTAAATCCCTCTCTTCCAGATTAGTGCAAAGTCTTGTCTTCTCTGCGAAGGTTTATTTTGACAAAACCAGTTGAAATATACTGCTTCTACCTTTGATCTTTGAACATGAATGTACTTGCAATAGCTATCTAATGAAGCAGAGTTTAATTGTTACTTAATTTTGCTTTTGTTTCCCTCAAGCCAACCATAAACTCTTTAGTCAGTGGTGGTATCTTATATTTCTCACATAACCTCCAATGAATTTCAAGTTCAGTATCAAGCAGTCTATAAACAGTTGATGACAGATAACAATAAAATTTTATCTTGCAGTGTCTTTAAATTACAAGTGAATCTTAAAGTTAAGGAGGAAAGAATAGGACTGTATTCTGTCCCATTGGTTTTCTCCTATGCTGGAAATTGTTTCCTGGTTATTCTTAGGGCCAGTTCAAATTATATTTTCAGTCTTTAAATCTGAACTATTAAAAAATATTCAGAAACCAGTAGAATATTTAATATTAAAAATTACAAAACTAAAGTATAAATCAAATTACATATTTTCTAGGACTTAGAGATTAGTGAAAATAAATGACCAGGGGAAATTCTGATTAAGTTATACTGTGCTGAATGTTAGCAGTGTAGAAATGTTATTCTAAATTTGTCTCTTCTAACAAATCAGAGAGGTCTTTACTTATCTGTTCAGTATATGACCTCAGTCTTTTAAAATATTTTTCTAAGTTTCCATTTTCCTTTATGTCTATTACTTTTTATATTACCTTTAAGAAATGCTATATGATTGCAGTAATTAAAGATGTAGATATATCATTATCAAAATATCAGTATAAGTGTTTATCCATAAGAGTTTAAGTGGAGGATAGAATTACTTGCTTGCACAAGAAAAGGAAAAAGACATTTGTTTACTCTTGGGTTAACTTTGTGATATCAATGTAGTCTCCTTTCACATTGGGCTTGCATTCCAATGAAGAGGCAACATTATTAAGTAATAATTTTGCTTCAAAATCACCCAGATTTACTGTGAAATGTCAGGAACATATTCCCTCCTTTTGTCCATTATCTTTTTCCCCCTGCCCATTTCAGAATAAATCTGTTTGAAAATGAAGTAAATGGATGAATCTTGATTGGGTTCAAACTGAGGTAGGCTGCAAGTAACCATGAGGTAGCTAGGTATATCTTATTCAGCTGAGCAAGCCTGCAGAAGGATTTTGTTGACAAGGGATGATACATAGAAAAAAAAGATGAGTACTAATGTTTTAAATGTTTCAGCAAGCCTTGGGTTTCTCAGAAATAGGAAGCATTCATTGCTTTCTTCAGAAATTTGGTCTGGGCTAAGCAAAAATAAATCTTTGGCAATTTCTTCTTATTTTTTAACTATAGTTTATATTCAGTATTATTCTGCACTAATTTCAGATACAGCATAGTGGTTGTACAAACATTTACTTTACAGAGTGATCCCACTGATATTTCAAATACTCAGCTGACTCCCTCCTTAGTTACTACAATATTATTGACTATATTCCCTGCGCTGTAATTAATATCTCTGTGACTATTCTTAAATAACATTTTTGAGAAGTTCTTGGTATGATTCTGCAGAGGTCCTTTATGGAAATTATACTTTTAATACTATGTTTAATAATGGTCATTTACTATACTGCTTTTGACACCATTAAACTTTATACCATTTTTTTAAAGAATAATATCCACTTCTGCATGAACTCACAATAGCTTTGTTCTCATTTAACATATATTAGAACCTCATTGATTGCTGTTTTCCTAGGAGTAATTGTGATATATTTCTATGTATGATTTATATACTTTCTAGATAATCAAAACACTTTTTATTTCCCTTGTCACTAGTTAAACAATAAGTACACACGAACATACACACCTGACCACCACCATTACCAACAATAACAACAACAATGCTATGGTCTGAATATTTGTGCACCCCCAAAATTCATATTGAAATCCTAACCTCTCATGTAAGTGTAGGAGGTGCACCCTACAAATGGGATTAATGTCTTATGAGAGAGGCCCATGTAGCTCCCTCGCCCCTTTCACCATGTGGGGACATGGCAAGAACACACCATCTGTGAATCAGGAAGTGGGCTCTCATTAGACCAGTGGTCGGCAAACTCATTAGTCAACAGAGCCAAATATCAACAGTACAACGATTGAAATTTCTTTTGGGAGCCAAATTTTTTAAACTTAAACTTCTTCTAACGCCACTTCTTCAAAACAGACTTGCCCAGGCAGTGATATTTTGTGGAAGAGCCACACTCAAGGGGCCAAAGACTTAATCTGCTAGCACCTTGATCTTTGACTTCCCAATGTTCAGAACTTCGAGAATTAAGTTTTTCTTGTTTATAAGCCACCTGGTCTATGGTACTTTGTTATATCAGTCTGAATGGATCAAGACAAACAACAACATTAACAAGACAAAGATCAAAAGAGAAAAATAGGAATAAAATATATTTTGTAGTTGATCTCTTGCCATTAATTTTTTCATAGATCTAACTATAAATTTCCACTTAATAACTTCTATGCATTTTTGAAAAATTTTCGCAAGAACTGGGAATTATTACATTAGCCCCACTGTCATTAGAGGTGTTACAATGCCAAACTAAAAGTCATAAAATCCTAGAAATTCTGGTTGATGCTGGACTATGACTACCTTGCTAACCAGTTGGAATTTTAAAGCACGGTTTCCCCAGAAGACTAAATTGACCAAACCACTTTACACAATGTTTTGCTTTGAATACTTTTGGTTTCCAAAAACTCAGCATTAGTATATCAGACTGGAAGTCATTTTTTTTTTTTTTTTGGAATATAATGTCCCTTGGGGACAGCTTTTATTTTCCTCTAATTTAAATTTGTGAACCAAACTAGTGAATGCTATGACAAAGGATTATGTCATAGAAAAGTATTGACTAATGAATGTATTAGAGATAGACCAAAGCTGGTTCTCTTACAATGAGATTTTGCACAAGTTAGTTCTTGGTAATAAAGGAAAGTTGTGAAAACTGTATATGAAATATATTCAAATAGCTTTCCATGATGACTTGATTAAGGCAAAATCCATGAAGGAAAGAACTTATAAGCTGGGACTATACGAACATTAAAATTTCTGTTCTGCAAAAGACACTGCACAGAGAATAAAATGTCAAGCCACACAGTGGGAGAAAATATTTGCAAAAGACATATCTTACAAAATACTGTCATTCCAAAATATACCAAAAAACTCAACATAAGAATATAAATGACCTGGTTAAAAAAAATAAGACCAAGACTTAATAGAGCCTCACCAAAGGAGATGTACGGATGGCATATAAGCATATGAAAGATTCTCCACATCATATGTCATCAGGGAAATGCAAATTAAAACAATGAGATACCACTGCACATCCATTAGAATGAGCAAAATCCACTACACTGACAAGATGTTGGCGAGGATATGAAACAACAAGAATTCTCATACATTGCTGTTAGAAATGCAAAATGGTACAGCCTTTGAGAAGACTGTTTTTCAGTTCCTTACAAAACTACTCAGCATATAGTCCATGCTCTTTGGTACCTATCTAAAGGAGTTGATATTATATCTACACAAAACTCTGTTTATAGCAGATTTATTTATAATTTCCAAAACTTGGAAACAGCCAAGACATCCTTCAATAGATGAATGAATAAACTGTGACACATTCAGATAATAGAATATTTTTGAGGAAATTCTGTACTGTTTTCCTTAATGGTGATACCAATTTACATTCCCACCAACAGTACATAAGGGTTCTCTTATCGTCACATCCTTGCCAACAGTTGTTAACTCGTGTCTTTTTAATAATCATTCTAACAGATGTGAAGTGATATCTTATTGTGGTTTTAACTTGCATTCCCCTGATGATTAGTGGTGTTGAGCATTTTTTTTTATGGACCTGTTGACCATTTGCATGTGTTTTTTATGTTGGGGCAGGGGGCAGAGTTTATTCATGTCTTCTTTCCATTTTTAAATCAGACAATTTGTTTGCTTGCTGCTGATTTGTATGAATTCCTCACATATTTTGAATATTAACTCCTTATCTGATATTTGGTGTGCAAATATTTTCTCCCATTCCATAGGTTCATTTTGTTGGTTATTTTTAAGTTTTATACATGAAATATTATTTAATCTGAAAAATCTTTTCAATCTTTATTTCTTTTTCTTGTCTTATTTCACTGGTTAAAGCTTCCAGCATAATGTAAGGTTGAAATAGTGAGAATGTATATAAATGTCATGTTTCCATTTCAGTAGGGGAAGCTGGTTGATAGTGCTGTTCAAAACATCTGTATATTAAGTGATAGTTTTTTTGCTTCTATCTATTACTAAGTGGTATTAAAATCTCTGTGAAGGATGATATGCCCATGATCAGTCTTGTTTCCTATAATTTAAAGCTGTATTGTTAGGCACAGACATATTTAGAAATGTTATGTTTTCTTGATAAATTGACCCTTTATCATTATAGAATGTCTACCTTTATCTCTGATATTTCTGTGTAGAAACTTCTTTTCTTAAGTCCATTTTGTCTAACATTTATAAGGCTACTCTAGGGTTTCTTGCTTTATAATTATATTTTTAATGTTTTGTACGTATGTTCTACCTTTTACACATACTGCATTTTTTTCATTTTGAATGTTGGTCTTTTCTGTTCTAAAATTTTCATTTTCTTATTAAATATGCCTCATCTATTCACTCATTATAATTACATTATCCTTTAAATTCTTGAAAATATTGATAATAGGTGCTCTAAGATCCTTGTCTGCCAATTCCAACATCTGATTCACCTGGGTTTAATTTGAATGACCTCTTTTTTCTTCTTTTTGAGTTACATTTTCCTACTTTTTCATATGCCTAGTGATATTTAGTTATATGCATAACATTGTATATGCAATCTTGTCAGGAGTTGGAATAATGGTTTCTTTTAAATTAAAGGGCAGTGACTTTTGTTCTTGAAAGTATCATATTACTGGTAGATTTTTTTTTGGTCCTGGCAGGATGAGTTATTTTTTTCTATTTGGTTTTGAATTTAATCCTAGGGTATGTTCTTTATGTATAGAGCATACATTATAAGTTTTTACATCTTACCTGAATACTGGAGCTATTCAGAAAGGTCTCTTTTCTCTTCTTATGCCTGAGCTGCAACATTCCCAGAACTATATGACCTTTGGTATCACTATCCAGCTCTCAGTCACTTACAGGCCTTATTTTCTAAGCTTCACAGAATCTCACCCTGTACTTGAATAGCCCAGTCTTTGGCCAGGAAACTGCATGAATTCTATGGAGTACTTTTTTTCCCCCAATACTCCATCCCACCATTGCAGCTCCTTCAGGAGTCCATTCTGCTTGAGTTCTATTTGGGTTCCTCCTCTTTGTAGGTTAAAGATTCCCTATGGCAGAATGTCAGAATTATTGAGGGGCTCACATCATATGTTTTCCTTCTCTCAATGATTATATTTTTCATTGCCTATTGTGCAATGCCTGAAAGCCATTACGTAATATATTTTGTTTAGTTTTTAATTGTTTTTGGCATAATGGTAAGTTTCCTAACAGTTGCTCCATCATAGCCAGGAAAGGAAGACCTAGAAAACATTTTATAAAGTGTAAAAAAGCTAAATACTGTAAAATATTACTGAGAATACTATTGTGTGTTAGTAAAGTTAAATGTGTCAGGGAGTCTTACAAAGTAACTTTATGGGTTCAGAAAGTTAATTTCATTCACTCATTTGAGGGTGTACATAAACATCAACTATTTCTCTTTTTTTGGTCCATTTTATATTTATTTATTTATTTAGGGTCCATTTTAGCTTTTTTGTCTCTCCTATCTCTGCCCCTGTTTCTAGGAGAAATGTCTCTTATCCTTGCATTAACACTGTTAACTTTAGCCCTAGCTTGTTTAGTTCAGTGGATAGAGTGTTAGCCTGTGGACTGAAGGGTCCCGGGTTTGATTCTGGTCAAGGGCACATGCCTGGGTTTGCAGGCTCCATCCTGGGGTGTGCAGGAGGCAGCCTATCAATGATTCTCTCTCATCATTGATGTTTCTATCTCTCTCTCTTTCTCTCCCTTCCTCTTTGAAAAACTAAAAACAAACAAACAAACAAAACAACACTTGTTAACTTTAGTGCTGTCACTGGCAAAAAAATTTCATTATATAGACAACTAAGCTCATTTCATTCCTTATTCCTATACATTGTGCATTGATATTACGCCACACCATCTCATGACTAAGGGTGAAGTTTGACATAGTCAGTTATTTTATGCTTACTCAGGAATTCTCAAATTATTTAACTGTCCAGGGTACAAATATTGGGTTTTACTGAAGACTGTGTTGTTGCACATGGATCTATATTAAATGACTAGTGCATTGTATGGGCTCAGCAATGACCAGTTTGGATGCTTCCTTTTATTTTTACCTTTTGAAATTTCTCCCTTCCTTTAGCTACATAGTAAATGGATCATCTAGAATCTCTTCCCCAAATAAGATATTTGTAGGCAGCCATAACTCTTAACTAAATCTCAGAAACAAACACACAAACAAAAACAAGGAACAGAGCCAGTGGCAGCATTGTTAGGGGCATTACAAATCTACAGGTGAGTGTATACATGCTTGCAGCAGCGTCAGCATTCTTCTGCCTTGGGATAAGGCAAAATTCCAGTTAGCTTGCACTTACTTTCACTGTGGTACATATTCAGGCTTCCCTTTGTAGGCTATCATTGACCCTCTAGGAAGATTTCACTTTCTGTTTTGAGGAAATTATATGTAGAAGGGACATTGAAAAATGGGTTTTCCACATGGCAAATTTTAGAAAGAGGATGAGCAAAAATTTAGATGAATAGGTAGTCATGATTACTTCTTGATGTTAAATGAATGATATGCTGAATGATGATAAAGGTAGATCTTTAATGAGACCAGAAGAAAGTACATAATTTTTCAACAAATGTGATATATAGTATTCATTTGAATGGGGATGGATGATTTGCAGATTTTAGGTTAGGTCTTATGTGATTCCCTGGGAGTGTCCATGTTGGGTAGAATCTATTGATTCTGTTGTACGGAGATTGAAGGCAAACACATTAATTAATATTTTCAAATATTATACCATTGCATAAGCTTGTCCCAATATTTCAATGATTGACTCAACTAATTCTTCAACTTTGACTTAAATGTAATGAGGTCTAATAAAATCTATCTGGGTTTATATTCAACAAGAGGCCCAGTGCACAAAATTCATGCATGGGGGGGGGTGTCCCTCAGCCCAGCCTGCACCCTCTCCAATCTGGAACCCCTCGAGGGATATACAACTGCCTGTTAAATGAACAGTTGGACATCCCCCTCACAATCCAAGACTGCTGGCTCCCAACCACTAGCCTGCCTGCCTGATCACCCCCTAATCACTCCTCTGCCAGCCTTGATCAATGCCTAACTGCTCCTCTGCCAACCCGATTGCCCCTAGCTACCTCCCCTGCCGGCCCGATTGACCCTAACTGCCCTCCCCTGCTGGCCTGGTCGCCCCTAACTGCCCTCCCCTGCCTGCCAATTGCCCCTATCTGCCCTCCCTTGCCAACATGGTCGCCCCTAACTGCCCTCCCCTGCCGGTCGATTGCCCCTAACTGCCCTCCCCTGCGGGCCTGGTCCCCCCCAACTTCCCTCCCCTGCAGGTCTGGTCACTCCCAACTGCCCTCCCCTGCTGACCTGGTCTCCCCTAACTGCCCTCCCCTGCCGGTCTGGTCACCCTTAACTGTCCTCCCCTGCAGGCCTGGTTGCCCCCAACTGCCCTCCTCTGCCAGCCAGGTCATCCCTAACTGTCTTTCCCTGCAGGCCTGATTGCCCCCAACTGCTCTCCCTTGCAGGCCTGGTCCCTCCCAACTACCCTCCCCTGCTGGCCTGATTGCCCACAACTGTCCTCCCCTGCCAGCCATCTTATAGCAGCCATCTTGTGTCCACATGGGGGCGGCCATCTTTGACCACATGGGGGCAGCCATCTTGTGTGTTGGAGTGATGGTCAATTTGCATATTACCCCTTTATTATGTAGGATGGGTATGTCTTACATTATGCTAAGTGAAAGAAACCAGACACAAAAAGCTACATATTGTATGATTCCATTTATAGAAAATCTCCAGGATAGGCAAATCCATAGGAACAAAAAGAATAGTGGTGTCTATGGGCTAGGCAAGGGAAGAATGAAGAGGGATTCATAATTCACATGAGTTCCTTTTGGGGGATGATGAAAATGTTCTAGAATTAGTGGTGATGGTTGCACAACTTTGGGAGTGTATTAAAAAACCACTGAATTGGATGCCTCAAAAGGTTGAATTTTATGGCATATGAAATACATACCAATGAAAAAAAATTTTTGGCTCTTTTATAAAACTATTAATTCAGAACTGGGAATGGGGGTTGCTAGGAATCTGTTTTAATGAGCTCTTCACAGGATTTGCGTGCATGCTATTTTTAAGAAGCACTCTTATAAACCATTAAATTATTTTAAAAAAACTAGCTGACTAGGGCTTAGAATTGCCTTTATGACCTCTTTCTCACATCAAGGATTCAGTGTATAACTTTATAAAGCTTCATAATAATGAAATATTTTTCTCAAAAATCTATAACAACAATAGTACAATAGTGGCTACCATATTTGCCAAGCAGATTTTTAAAAGTCATATGTTGATTTAGATTACAGCATCTTATATTCTCCAATTTTTTTTTTGCTGAGTCAACACCATGTAAAGGCTTTTATTTTTTCTTTATCAGTTCTTTCTCCTGTTTCCTTCAGCAATAGTTTTGCACTTTTTCTGGCCTGGTCTCTTCAAGTGCTCTCTCTCTCTCTCTCTCTCTCTCTCTCTCTCTTTCTCTCTCTCTCTCTCTGGTAGTAATTTCCTCAATTTGTGTCTCCCTATCTTTAGACTTTTCTATATTTGTGCCTGGCTTTGTCTACTTCCATTGTGCTAAGAGCTCAAGATACAGAGATAAACAGGGTGATGAATTTATAATCTAGTGGAAGAGGTCAAAATACAACAGAGAAAGAAACAAGATAAAGAGATTGCAATAGATGCTATAAAAGAGAGAGAGTAATTTCATAATTTGATAAAAAGTCACATGGACTGGTAATGCTTATAGAGTATGATGGTTATTGAAGAGGTGACATTTAAAAAAAAAAAAAAAGCAGAAGCATAAAAATGACACAGATCTGCAAAGAGCCTAAAAATGAGGTCCCCAAGCAGAAAAAACAGTAAGGGCAGAAGCCAGAAAGAGCTTGTTGTATTTTGATAAATAAAAGAAGACTGGAGAGCCCTAGCTAGTTTGTCTCAGTGAAGAGAGCATCAGCCTGTGGACTGAAGGGTCCCAAGTTCGATTCCTGTCAAGGCACATGCCAAGGTTGCTGGCTTGATCCCCAGTAGGAGGCATGCATGAGGCAGCTGATCAATGATTCTCTCTCATCATTGATGTTTCTATCTCTCTCTCCTTCTTCCTTCCTTTCTGAAATCAATAAAAATGAAAGAAAGAAAGAAGAAAGAAAGAAAGAAAGAAAGAAAGAAAGAAAGAAAGAAAGAAAGAAAGAAAGGAAGGAAGGAGACTGGCAATGGCTTATGAAAGTTCCTTGACATATGATAGGGTTACATCCTGATAAATCCAATGTAAGTTGAAAATATTGTAAAACAAAAATCCATTTAATACACCTAACCTACCGAATACCACAGATTAATTTAGCCTACCTTAAATGTGCTCAGAACACTTACTTTAGATGAGAGTTGGGCAATTACCGTAATTCCCTTCCTTTTCTTTTCACCAGAATCAGGAGATGGGCATTTTGTAGAGATGATGGAACAGGAAACAAAAAAAACACAGTATCCAAGAAGCCTGGCAACACAGTGCTGTGTAAAAAAATCTGTTGTTTACCCTCGTAATCAGGTGCCAGACTGGGAGCTGCGGTTTACAGCTGCTGCTGCCCAGTATTAGGAGAGAATATGGTAGCACATATCACTAGCCTGGAAAAAGATCAACTTTAAAATTTGAATTACAGTTTTTACTGAATTACAGTTTTATTGCTTTTACACCATAGAAACTTAAAAAATCGTAAGTCAAACCATTGTAAGTGGAGGATAGTCTGTAGTTAGAAACTGGGAGATTGGTATGAATGAGAGTGAATAAATAAACAAGAGCCAGGTCATAAAAAATGTTCTAAGCCAAGGTAAATAGATTTTTTATCAATCTCCTTCTCTTTTAACTGATTATTTCTGCTATACTTCTCTGGGAATGATTTAACCTCTTGCCAGAAAGGTGTAGTCCTGTTACTACAACCACAATTTTTTATATATCAGAGATTCTGTCATAAGCATTAAAACCTATCCAATCATTGGTCCTGAACTGTAGCTCAAAATCCAGAGAAACGTGCCTAGAAACAAGCAAACAAAAATAATCTAGCTATAGAAAAAAAAAATCACCTCTTTTCGATTTGTTTTAAACATGTGGTGACTATAGGTACTGACTTATTAATTATTTTCTAGGGATCTCCCTCCCTTGTCACCTTGGACAGTTTCCAAAAACCTAAGCTTCCCTCTCTTTCTAATCTATAATAATAAAAGCATAATATGCTAATTAGACCAGACAGCCGAATCACCTTCTGGACGTCATTCTGAACGTCCTTCTGGATGACCTTCCTGATGAAGCCACGGCATTGGGGGCTAAGGCAGAGACAGGGGCGATCCGGCAGGCAGGCAGGCAAGCAGTTAGGGGAGATCAGGCAAGCAGGTAGACTTATTAGGGGCAATCAGGCAGGGAGGCAAGTGGTTAAAGGTGGTCAGGCAGGCATGCAGAGTGGTTAGGGGAGATCAGGCAGGCAGACAAGTGGTTAGGGGAGATCAGGAAGGCAGGCAAGTGGTTAGGGGTGATCATGCAGTCAGGCAATTGGTTAGGGGTGATCAAGCAGGCAGGCAAGCAGTAAGGGGCAATGACACAGGTAGGCAGAGGGGTTAGGGCTGATGAGGCAGGCAGGCAGGTGAGTGGTTAAAAGCCAGTGTTCCTGGATTTCAAGAGGGATGTCAGACTGACAGTTTAGGCCTGATCCTGCAGGGATTTCGTGAACCAGGCCTCTAGTATTATATATTCATCTAAGGGCTCTGATGCAGGAAGAAAGGTAGTTTAATGGCTGCCCCATCATCTTTAGGTGGCATTATGAAGACTGGCAGATATAGGAGGGGTCAACATGGACTCAGTTATTTTAGTTCATAAAATCCCTTAGTTTACAGTTTGGCAGCCCTGAGAAGGATACCCCCACTAATTCTATCTAGGGATAATGATGTTTGAAATGGAGAAATGGGTGACTCCTCCCTTCTCCTCTATGCTTAAGACATCTTAAGAGGCTGAAATACAGTGTCAAAAACCCAAAACGTAAGTGTTAGGCTATAATAAGCTAAGTAGGCATGTGAGATGTTAAGTTACAAAATCTGTTATTCCCTGAAATGACTCACAAATTTTTATTGCCCCCCACCCCAAACCATTTTCACACGTGTTAGTTTCCAGGTTGTCGAGAAGTTGCCCCAGTTATATTTGATTTATCAGGATGCAAAATGGCATTGCCTAGAGGTAATCTGCTATGGCAAAATGCTTCATGCTTACCTGTTGTCTTGCCCTTCAATCACCTTTCCATGCCTCAATGATGAGGGCAACACTCTGCCTTGTGTGAGGAGGTAAAGAGCACCAGAGACTTCTCCTTATTTATCATCAGGGCAGTCTCATTTACTTCTTTCTGTGTTCTCTTCTTATTACAGAAAAACCTGCCAGGGGAATTGATTCTTTTAGCTGTAAGCCTGGGCCAGAGATCTCATCCTCATATGGCCCTATTGGTTGGCTGGTAGTTCTTTTGTTTAAGCTGCAGTTGCCCACACAACAGGGAGTGCATTAACCTTCTTTCTGTATGGATTATCATGCTTAGAGGTAGCCTTTTCAAGACCTTCCTTCCACTCATCTTCAGAACAGATATCTTTCCCCAGAATCCCACAGCAGGTATGAATTAAACCTTGAATTTTACTAGTACATTGAAACATTTACGTTGTGTTCAAAATGAGACTTTTCTGCTTCAACATCTGACTTAAAGATTCATTTGTTCCTGGTCTACTCATCTGACATCAGGGCTTATGGAAAACTCCTGACACTTAATGACAGGTAAGAATGAGTTGTGTGTTGATTTAGCAGTATGAGATACTGGAGTGCCAAATTGAAGATCCCCACTAAAAACAATATTAATACCCAATTGCGCATTTTCGTTTCTGAAATCAGGCATTTCTGAGAGAGCTTTCACCAACCTGGTTGCCTTAGTCACGTTAATACCTGTTATTAGTATTTAATGTTTTGGTAAATGCTGAAATTGTGAATTAACTTTAATTCTATTCAGGCAAGTTTATGAATCATAGAAATCTTAAATAGTATGATTGGATGTGAGCTATTATTTAGGAGGTTTACCAACCTGTTAAAGTATGTATTTTGGGGGAAATGGGGAGAAAATAGAAATAACAGAGTAAAATATAAATACATGTTCTTAAGAGTTTTTCATCTCTTTATTATTGTGATTGAATATGAAAATATAATTCTATGTCTACATAATACTATATCTATCATTTCTTCAAATGCCCAGATTATAAAGAAATTTCTCACTGTACTTTTTTTCATCATTTGATGGTTAGGTTGACTAATGCAGGAGTTAGTTCCCTCTGACAGTGATTGCTGATATTGAGTAAAGTTAGTCTTAACTATCCTTATGTTGCTAGAAAACATGATACTGGTTAAAGCCTACAAAGATAACAGGATGTGGTGTAACATGACGCACTAAATCCTCCGCTGAATCAGGTTTTTTGTTTTTCTTAGCTGCCTTCCTCTTTTCATCTAGCATTTAATCAGGTTATGTTTTACCTTTACTCATGAAATCTAAATGTCTAACTAGGTCAACACTAGAAAGATTGTGGCTGTTGGCATTCCATTTACCTCTTTCTCTCAACATGCATTTACCTCTTACATCTCAACATGAAAAGGGCCTTTTTTATCTAAATAGTTGCTAGATCAGAGTAAGTCCAGTGTTTTGGCTCTTCTGAGTCTCTTTCATCATTCCACTATTAGCCAGCCCCACCCTACTGTATAATAATAAACAACAAAATATATTTTATAAATTGTCTTCATGTAACACTCCCCAAAACAAACTCTTTTAGCCCATTTTTGGATACATATAGAGAGGTTGAGTGGCTTGGCTAAGGCCACAAAAGGAATGTGGTAGAACTAGAGTATAAAACCAGTCTGCCTGACAACAGAGTGACTATAAGTAACCACTGCCAGATAGTCTTCCTTGATTCTCCCAAGGTCCACTTTGCATATTCCCAACTTTGTTGGCCAAGAAGGATGGGATTTGACTTTTTCCACTGATAAGTCAGATGTGTCAGATATGCCATGGTACATTTTCCATGCTCCTGCTGCTGCCCCCACCCCCCCATTCATTTCTCCCTATCTGTTTCACCATCTTTTCTCTTTCTGTGCCATTTATTCACTCATGAAATATTTTTACGCTTCTACTAAGTACTGAGCAATGCCCCCAGCACTGAAAACATAGCGATAAACCAAACAAAATTTATATTTCAAGGAACAATTATTCTATAGGAGTTACAATTGACAAACAACAAAAAGATATGTGTGTGTATCTATGTATGGTGTGTCTGTATATATTATATAGAGTGATTCAAGAAATACTGTAGCACAATAATATTTTGACAAAAATCTGAAAGAAGGAAAGAACAAGCTTTTCAGTCACTGGGGAGAAATAAGTATTCTAGGCAGAGAGAACAGTAGGTAGAAAGGTCCCAAGGTAGGAGTTTGCTTGCTGTATTTAAAAACCAGTGTGACAGAGCATGATTAGTTAGAAGTAATCAGAAGTGGTAAGATTGAAGTTTTTGTTCCTTGTGGAGTCTAATGAGAACTTTGGATTTCCTCTAGGTGAATTATAAAACCATTTGTTGAAATGATCTCTCTTACTTTTGAAACGTTTACCATGCTCTACGTGAAAAACAGCATAGTAAGGCAAAGAAAGATGCCAAGAGACCAGTGTGAAGGCTTTACAGGAGTTCAGGTGCAAGATGCCTTCATCTGTAGCGGGACCGTGGAGCTGGTAATGATGGGGAGCATAAGAGATTTTGGGGGCTAGCAATCTGTATTTGTTCCAGTAACCTGCTTTCTACTGCACCCTCTTGCTAGCCGATAATTAACTCCATTTGAGAAAGAATGTAGGAGACTAGCAGCCAGACTCTGTACCTATGTTAATCAACGTCCCTAATGCACATTCCTGAAGTCGCTGCCCCTTCCTTAATTATCTGGTCTGGCAAGAGCTATTTACCTAAATATTTCCAGTTTATAAGGATCCATAAACCAAGAATGTAACAGCTTCACTAGAGGAAGGTCACTGACGCCATCTAGGATGAACATTAGATACAATTTAAGTTAACCATTCTAACTGACTCAAGGGAGGGTGCGGGGGGGGGGGGGGCGGTGCTGTAAGAGCCCACTATAGAAGCTCAGTAGTTAGGAAACAGAGAAACACAGAAATATATAAGGAGAAAATCTCATTGTCTAAAGTTGTTCAGGATCTGGATCTTAGAGTCCCCTAAACCAGCAGTGCTGCTTTGAATAAAGGCTTGTCCTGAAACCTCAGAGTGTCCAACTGTCTCTTCCACACCAATTCCATAAATTCCATATTCCATAACAAGTATAGAATAAAAAGAAGCATCTCTTAATAGTTCCCTAGCCTAATTGCACGCTAGAAACCTCATGGGACTTTAAAATATATACATATATCAGAGCTCAACCACAGACTCATCGTATCAAAATCTTTGTGAGTAGTGCCCAAGTCTCTATCCTGTCAATCAGCTTCCCTAGGTAATTCATTATGTACACACTGACCTGTGTTTGGGAATCAGTATTAAAAGCCATTTTGTTTGTGATATAAAAAGTTATTAATTTTTAATGCTGAGAAGACACTTTTCTCCATATCCACTGCCATCTACTCAAATCTAAGCTTTGGTTTTCCTTTACTGTTAAGTGTTCTACCTACATCTATCCCCTGCCCACCTTTGCACAGTTAGCTCACATAACCTTTTCAAAGATTAAATCTTCAATTCCCTCTCATTGTTCTCAAAGGCAACAATCCTTGACACGCCTGTGAGATCCTGCCTGGTGTTGGCCATCTGACACTCTATCTCATCAGGCACCACACACCTCCCTTCCTCTCTGCACTGCAGGCAAACACTACCCTTCCTTCAGTCCCTGGTACACAGCTATTTCCTCTTGCCTCCAGGTTTTGCACTTGCTGTATCCTCTGATGACTCTTCCCTCCTTTATTTCACCTAATTAACTCTTACTCGTGTTTTGACCTCAGCTCAATCATCATTTTTTTAGGAGAGGCTTCTCTGACTTTTCTGACTAAGTTAAATCCACCTACAGTAGGAGGTTATGAAATAAATTTAGAAAGTTCTGACCACCATTTTTTTAAAAAAGGAAATAGAATAGAATGTAATAGACAAATGTCAGAGTGGGTTGTGCATAATAAGTATTATTAACCTTCGTTCTTGTGTGCACTAATAGGATATGTACTCTCCCTGTAATACCTGTGCAGTGCAATATTATGTGTGTGTATGTGATTACCAGCTTATTGTCTGACTTTCTCCCCATAAGGGCAAAGGACTGTGTCTGCTTGCTTTCCATTTTACCCATAGTCCTTGATCAAATGAGTAGCCCTTATCTAACTAAGCACTCAAGGCATATTTATAGGAAGGAGGGAGGAAAAAACACAGATGTGTCAATTTATATTTGGGTCAGGGTAAGCCTGTGACATCACACTTTGTAGTGGAGCCAAACTGGCATTGCCAATGCAAATTCTGTGGGCTCACTGACCTCATATTTAAAAACAAGGCTTTCCATGATGTTTATTTATTTTTAATAATGCTTAAACAATGAAACACCTTCACTTACAAGTGTTAAGTGAAGGTTAGAAAATCTGATATTACTGTAGGGTTGCATTATTTCTTACAAGGAGCTTTAGAGATTCAAGCATTCATGAGAACTATTTCTAAGCAATCTTTTTTTCTTCTGGAAATTTATGAAATATTTAGAAATGATATCAGAACTAATAAATTGGTGTCTCATCTGAATTTGGAAATGCTTTTTTTTCCCCCTAGACAGCTCTTGTAATCACTGTTTTGAGTCTTTCCTACTCTGCCAGTTGTAATTTTTATGTTTTCAGTGTTACAAAACTCAACCTTAACTAGCTTCCTAAGAAAAGGGAGTTATTTGGATTTTAACTGAATATTACAGTTTACAGTTAGTTTCAGGACCCAGCAGTTGTCACCACACTCTGGTTTCTTGTCTCCACCTTCTCGGTGCTCGCTCCATTTTCAGGAGATACAGGATGGTTGCAGGTGACCTCAGTCCCTCTACACTCTTAAATTCATCTAGTGAATTGCCCAGCAAAATTATCATTGTTTTCCATTAAAGTTCAGATCTATTCTCGAGTCAATTATTTTATGCAAGGGGATGTATTATTCTTGTTGACTACACCTGAGTCACATGCCTAAAGTAGACTCAACTTTTTGAAAAGTGCATGGACAGAGAATGGAGAATGAGATGGTTCTTCAGAGAGTATGTCTGTCAGAAGGACAGTGAGCCAAAGAGAAGAGCAACTGTTAAGCACCCCACCTACTGAACCTCTTTCTCTAATTTTTTAGCAAATGACCTTCCTTTCTACCTCAAGAGAACATAAAGGTAATTGTCCTCCCCTCATCTCTGTATCTATCTATACCAGCCCCTACTCTTTATTTCTTCTCAAAGCAGCATTTTGTCATCAGAGGTACCAGTCATGCTGGTGATTATTAACTTCTCTGGGACTTTAATTCATCAATTATCTTATTTCTCCTATTTATTACTCTTTCTTTTTTCTCCCACAAACTTGTTCAGTTTTTCATTTTTATAAAAACATCTTTTGACTCTATCACCCCTTTAAGCCACCAGCCAATCTGCCTCCTTCTCTCACAACCAAGTTTCTCAACAGTTTTTTATCTATTAACTTCTCTTTAATTTACCCAAAAGTTTATGACAATATGGTTTCCTGCCTTATTAAAATTTATATGGCAACAATCTGATTAAAAATGGACAGAAAATCTAAAAAGCGGTACAGATATGAATAGATATATGAAAAGATGCTTGACATCAATAATCATTATAGTGAACAGATTGGTGCTTGTCTGAGGTAGGGGGTGCAAAATGTGAGAAGGGATTAAATAGGTATAAAAGTCCAGTTATAAAAGGAATACTATAGATCACAATACACAAATAATTGCATTTTGAAAGCAGCTAGGAGAGTGAATCTTGAAATTTCACAAGAAAAAAAAATGTGTAACTATATATGATGATGGATGTTAACTAGACTTACTGTGTTGATCATTTTGTAATATATACAAGCATCAAATCATTACATTGCACTCCTGAAACTAGTATAATGTTATGTCAATTATATCTCAGTAAAAAAAGAATTCGTAGAAAAAATTTAAAAAATTATATAGCTAACATGATCAGAAAGCCCCAACTCAAAATGTCTCTTTTCAGTTCTCCTCATGTATTTTTTATTGACTTCTCAGAAGAAATAGGGGCCTAGATATGTTTTTTAAAATCCTATCATAATCATCCTCTCCTCTCTTGAGATTAGCTGACCACTTTCACCAGTTAAATTTTTTAAAATGTGGTTATGATCGCGTTATTCTGTTTAAAGTCTTTATTGAAACTCATTAGATTAAACAGTTTTCTACCACACCATTAGGGCATTCTGTGAATTGTAATTTGTGGTAAGATATGACAAAGTAATTTGTTACCAATAATAATTCTACTTTTTAAATTTTTAAACATTTTCTTTTTGAATTTAAAATAGGTCTCAAAATAGTAGTTTCATTTAAAAATTAACTCATTTCCATTTTAATATGTTACCTAAATTAAGGCAAATAGGAGAATTTATAGCTAAAGTACTAAAGCTTTTGGACAATCTTCCTTAAATCCAGGAGTGCATCTCATACATATGAATATCATCTATTACTTGAAAGGGTAAAAAAGGTTGAAAATACATCTTAGTATACAAAGCCCCTCACCAGCTGGATCTTCTTTTATGTTTCTCCCTGCCACTGTCCCTGCTCAGCCCATTGTACGCTAGCCATATTTTTTTTATTTTTCATTTCAAATTTTTTTTTTAGTTCCTAGAATGCAGCATGTTTCCTCATTTCTCTGTGTATCTCTTCCATGGTCCATGAACCTACATCACAAACTCCTGCTTACCCCATAAGATTCAACTCCTCCGTGATGCCATCCAGGCTCTCAGGAAATGTCTCTCTTCTGTTCTCTCACAAGACTTGATTTTCAGCTCTGTGATAGACCTTAGCATTTAAAACTGTCATCTGGCTGTTTATGCATGTCTTTCCTATTAGAGAATGCACCACTTACAGGCAAAAGCATATGTCAGTCATTCATCCTTGCATCCCCAGCAGCACCACCAAGCACAGTGCCTGATAGATAATATATCTATGTGTTTATGAAATGAATTCATTTTTAGACTATTCTCAGTGAATCCCAGATTTGTGAATGATAAAAGGGAAAACTGGTGAAAGGATTATGGTTATGATTTCATATCATTTAATGATAGTCTTTGAAAATAATATTCTTAAAACTGGCTACCTTTCAAAGTTATTTACTACTTGGCTTTCATATACATTCATTTCCTTTTAAGTTTTATTTTTTTTAAATTACAGTTTACTTTCAATATTATTTTGTATTGGTTTCAGGTATACAGCATAGTGGTTAGACAATCATATACTTTACAAAATGGTCCCCCTGATATTTCCAGTATTCTTATTCATCTTTGTAGCTGGGTACTCAATATACCCTTTCATTAAGGCTTTATTTCCTTCTTGAACTTTGGAACCTACTTATTTCTGGTTGAAAAAAAAAAGAGTTATGCCCTCACTCTATTTTGACAGTATCTCTGTACTACCTTGGTGCTTTCTGTCATTTCATTCCTACTAAAACCTTGCCTATCTTTCTTGTAAGGTTGGGAATTCCCTCAGGGACTTTTAAGAATTCAGTAGCAGAAATGTGATCCTATGAGTTATTCTTGGCAGTGATGGTAAACATCACTATATTTCAGGTGCCAAAACCACCTCCACAACCTCCATTCTAACAATCCATTCCCCCAAAACACAAAAGATGCTTTCAGACCATAGCCATACCTACTGTTAGGTTAAATGTTGTGGGAGCTGGAAATTCAAATGAAGATCTTGACAAACTCTCTGAGGGTATGGTAAGTGCAGAGCTGACCCTTATGTATATAAAATTTACAACAGTACCTCCAGAAGAATTTCTAAAGGATTGGCCCTGAAATTGTGAAAAAAAAAATACATATCTTGTTCTTTGTTTTAGAAAGCAATCTTGTGTTTATTTTTAAACAGCATAAAACTATAAAGTGGAAAATAAATGAAGAAACACACAGAAATGGGAGTTTCTATAGCAAGACTGGTATCCTGGACCCCAAAGATCTTTTCCTACTATCTGGCTCACTCCTCATAATTTTCCTCAGGTTCTCATAGTCATTTTGGCATCTTAATTATGTAATAAAATGGTCTTAACCTCAAAAATATGTATATGGTTTGATGTTTTCTTTAAAAACATGGCTGTATAAGCAGTACATAAAAATTTCTAGGCATGCCCACAGAAGATCTCCTCTTCCTTCTATGTTTCTATAAAGACAAAATTCTGTGTCTTAATGGCAATGGAATATATTAAAGAGGTGAGATAGTAGAAAACAACACAAATAAACTTTTAGCAATATCATTTGCCATTATCAAGTAATCATAGAGAGAAAATGAAGTGGCTTCTTCCAATAATAATATTTTTCAGAACTCCTATTTTGGGAATTACCATAAAGGGAGGCATCATTACTTAAGCTAGGAACCTATTTCCTGTAAGTCAATCCTACATAATAAAAGGCTAATATGCAAATGACCAAATGGTGGAATGACCAGTCACTATGATGCGCACTGACCACCAGGGGGCAGACACTCAACGCAGGAGCTGCCCCCTGGTGGTCAGTGTCCCACAGGGAGAGCGCCGCTAAGCCAAAAGCCAGGCTCACTGCTAGCAAGCACAGCAGCAGTGGTGGGGCCTCTCCTGCCTCCATGGCAATGCTAAGGATGTCCAACTGACAGCTTAGGCCCACTAAGCCATCAGTCAGACATCCTCCCAGGGCTTTCAGACTGCTAGAGGGCACAGGCCAGGCTGAGGGACCCCCCCCCCCAAGTGCACTAATTTCATGCACCAGGCCTCTAGTATAAAATATAATGCAAAACTATACCCATGTATATTCTATCTGCTTAGCTTCTTGTTCCACCTAGGAAAATGAATGGGTCAAGTATGTTTGCTTTTCAAAATGCTGATTATTTTGCTTCTGACGCTAGATAGAGCAAGAGATCATTGGCCATATGTTCTTAAGGTGAAACCCTGGAGCACTATAGTGAACCAAGAGTAATGGTCAGAGATTAATAGGCAAGTTTAGTCCATGATCAAGCTGTGAGGAAGGATACTTTGTCTTCCCCTTTACCCAGCTACCTTCCCCAAATCTCTCCTTTTTTTCTAGGACTTCCCCATAATCAAAATATTTTTTCCTCAGATAAAAGATTTGACCTGGGTCATACATATCTTAGTGTAAACTTATGTGCTGGGCTGGGTGATAGAGCTATTATTTTTGGCATTTTAATCAAAGCATCTAATGAAGAATGAAGGGCAATTATTTCTACAAAAGAATTTCATTCATAAGAGCTACTTTCTTTTTTATTTTTACTATTTAATTGAATTTATTGGGTGGCATTGCTTAATAAAATTATATAGGTTTCAAGGGTACAATTCTATAACACACCTTCTGTATTTTGTATGTATATTCTATACATCAAGTCACGCCTGTCTTCTTCCATCAGCATTTATCCCCCTTTTACCTTCTCCTACCTCACCCCACCCCCCTTTCCCACTGGTAAACACCACACTGTTGCCTCTATCTATGATTCTGTTTCTATTTTGTTTGTTAGTTCATTTTGTTCATTTGATTCCAAATATAAGTGAAATAATTTGTTTTTTCTCTGACTGGCATATTTCATTAAGCGTAATACTCTCCATGTCCATTCATGCTGTTGCAAAGGGAAGATTTTCTTCTTTTTATGGACGAATAGTATTCCATTGTGTAACTGTACGAGAGTTTTGGTTTTTTCAAATCCACTCATCTACTGATGAGCATTTGAGCTTCTCCAAATCTTTGCAATTGTAAATAATGCTGCAATGAACATAGGGTTCATATATTCTTTTGAATTAGTGCTTCTGGTTTCTTTGGATATATTCCCAAAAGTGGAATTGCTGGATCCTAAGGCAGTACCATTTTTAATTTTTTGAGGAAACTCCATACTGTTTTCCACAGTGGCTGCACCAGTCTGCATTCCCACCAACAGTGCATGAGGGTTCCCTTTTCTACATATTCTCGCCAACACTTATTTGTTGATTTTTTATGATAGCCATTCTGACAGGTCTGAGGTGATATTCATTGTGGTTTTAGTTTGCATTTCTTAAATTTGCCACAGATAAATCTAGTAAGGGGTTAATATACAAAATGATAAAGAACTTATAAAACTCAACACAAAAAAACAAACAATCCAATTGAAAAATGAGCGAAGGTCTTGAATAGACACTTCTCCAAAGAGGACATCCAGATGGCCAATAGACACACAAAAAGATGTCCAATCACCAGAAAAGAGATACTTTCCAGTCAGGGACTGAAATTGCAACAATTTTGCCAATAAAAAAATTGCAGTGAGTGCCTATGCTACGAGGGTATCTAGGCTACTTTGGGTTGCAAGCTTTGAAACTTCAACAATACTACTCTGTGTCTCCATTTTTCTGCATTTGCAGTATCATTATACTACGTTAAATTCTATTGCATAATTATTTTGTGATTAATTTATGCTTATATTTTCCAAATGACACATTTTCTTGTCACTCACTTGGAAAAGCAGAAAACCATTGAAATTGTAAAGTCCCATTTTTTTTCTGACCACAGCAAAAAGGTTCCTACTTTCCCCTCTCTCAGTTACGAAGTAGGATCACTTGACCATTACTCTTTCCCAACTCTACCACCTTCAAAATAATTATTTCTTATTTTACTGTCCAGCAGCTCTCTTTCCAGGATGCTACATTATCAAGCTCCCTTCAGCTCTCATGTTTTCCTGTGAACTCCAGTATCATTTGTTGGCTACATCGTAATTTATGTGGTGGTTGTATATTTTCCTTTGGTGAACTATTTTTATTTTATCTCTTATTCCTCTTATGTCCTGTTTCTAATTTTTTTATGAAAAAAATTATATGTCATCTCTGTATTCTAAGTAAATTGCTTCATAAATTTTTAAGTTGAAGTTGCTTGTTATATTATTTCTGTATTTGAATTAAATAGTAGTGGAAGATTGCATATTTATAAAAGACTTGTATCCAAAATATGCAAAGAACCCTTAAAAGTCATCAATAAGAAAACAAGTAACTGAATAAAAAATAGGCAAAAAAAAAAAATCTGAGCTGACACTACTGTATAAGATAATCAGATGGCAAATAATCAGATGAAAAGATGCTTAACATAATTTGTCATTAAGGGATTTCAAATTAAAACAACAAGATGCCACTATAAACCTACTAGAATGACTAAAACCAAAAACACTGACAACACCAAAATGCTGGCAATGATATGGAATAACAGGAAATCTTATTCATTGCTGATGGGAACGCAAAATGGTATAGGCACTCTGAGTACCTTACAAAGCTAAACATAGTCCTACCATATTATGCAGCAACCATATTTTAAGGTATTTACCCAACACATTTGAAAACTAAGTCTACAGAAAAACCTTCACAAGAATGCTTATAGTAGCTTTATTTTTTTAATTTCTTCTTTTTATTAAGGTATTATATGTGTACATATCTTACCATTGCTCCCCCCACCCCACTCCCATACATGCCCTCACCCCCCAATGTTTTGCATCCATTGGTTATTCTTATATGCATGCATATAAGTCCTTCGGTTGATCTCTTATTTTCCCTACCTCTCCCTAACCTTCCCGCTGTAATTTGATAGTCTGTTTGATGCTTTACTGCCTCTGTATCTATCTTTTTGTTCATCAGTTTATAATGTTTTTTATTATCCACAAATGAGTGAGATCATGTGGTATTTTTCTTTCATTGACTGGCTTATTTAACTTAGCATAAAGTTCTCCAATTCTATCCAGGTTGCTACAAATGGTAAGAATTCCTTCTTTTTTATGGCAGCATAGTATTCCATTGTGTAGATGTACCATAGTTCTGGTGCAGCCACTGTGGAGAACAGTGTGGAGTTTCCTCAAAAAACTGAAAATGGAACTCCCATTTGACCTAGTAATCCCACTCCTAGGAATATATCCTAAGAAACTAGAAACACGAATCAGAAAGGATATATGCACCCTTATGTTCATAGCAGCACAAATTACAATAGCTAAGATTTGGAAACAGCCTAGGTGCCTGTCAGCAGATGACTGGATCAGAAAACTGTAGTAGCTTTATTTATAACTGCCCAAACTGGAAGCAACCAAGATGCCTTTAATAGATGAATGTATAAACGAACTGGTCAAATGATACAATGGAATACTATTCAGCAATAAAAAGAAATGAGCTATTAAGTCATGCAAAGACATGGAAGAATTTTACAAGCATATTTCTAAGTGAAAGAAGCTATTCTCAAAAGGCTATATACTGTATTTTTTATTTTTGTGACATTCTGGAAAAGGCAAAACTATAGAGACAGAAAAGTGATCAGTGGTTGCCAAGAGGTTTTATTTTTGGCAGGTAGGGGGAGAAGTGGTTATAATAGGTAAAACACGGGGGATGTTTTAGGTTGTTGTAACTTTTGTATGTTTTGATAGTATATTCATTAAATTATGCATTTGCCAAACCCAATAGAACTTCCTAGTGCAAAGAGTGAAACTTAAGGTATACAGTTTTTAAAAATTTAGGAGATTGGGAGATCCCAGGATGGAACGTAGAATATGACAAAACAATTTAATTGTTAACAAAAATATGAAATAACCTAACTGAAGGAATTAAGGGGGAAAGTTGCTGACCTAGGAAACTTTGGAAATGATTGGAGTCTGTAAGAATTTTGAAGGCAATAGAAACAATACAGTAGATTGTAGTTGGTAAGGTTGGTTATCATGGAGGTACAGGTTAACAATTCTAAAACCACTATACATGGAATTGGACTATTCTAGAGTGGTAAAATGATCTTGAAATAATACAAATAACGTTAAGAATATTACATGAGAAAGTGCGCACTATTGTGCAGAGTTGGCCCATAGTAGGTACTCAAAAAGGGTGAAGTAATTGTAGTCTTTTTTCCCTACTGCTACTGCTACACATTTACTATTTAACACTTCAAATGCTGCTGTTATTTCTGACAAAATTTTGTAAGTTCCAAAATCAGAAGATTGACTCTGTTTCTTCAGTGGCATGACCATCCCCTATATTCCAACATGCTACTACCAGCTTAAGCACTAAATCTACATAGAAGGAATTGCGCCATGTTGGAATTTATAAAAAAGAAAGTCTAAGTTATTTAAATTAAATGTAGATCATCTTGGAAAAAAACATGGATTTGGTATAACTATCTTACATAGGAGTTCTATTTAGCTGTTACATTGTTTACAGTTATTGAAGGTAAATTTTGATGTTCTCTATCAATTATCTTGGCTTATTATCTTGGATTAGGTTGAAAAATATAAATGGTTGGAATATAAATTGGCAAACATATGGTTTCTGTGTACAAGTTCTTTCTCCATGTTTTTAATCATAATTTAATGGGAATTTATTGTTTGAATGGAATAAGAACAAAAATGGATACAAGACAGAGAAAATGATATGTGAATATTAATGTTCCAGATGTAAATAAAATGTGTAAATTTGTCCTCTAATGGTCAGTTGGAAATTCTGTGAACAAAACATTATTTGGGTGTTGCAAAAGTAACTTATAACAATTAAGCATGTAAACATTTTTCTGATATTACTAGTATAAGTTAATTACTCATAGACTTGTCAAGAAGAGTGAAGTTTTTAGAAAAGGAATGAGTTATCCAAATAAATATGAGTTATAATCTCTGGCCAGAGAGGTTCTGAATTTTGTTTGGTTAAAGGAGGCAATGTTTTCCTATACCATACTTTATCTTTAAAAAGGGAAGTAGTCAAAATGTTTTGGCCTAATGTTTAAATTTTTGGATTCACATATTTCAAAAAGAAGTGGTTACTTCAAATGAAATAAATTTTATATTGTTGCCTCTTAAGTACTTTACCAAACCAAATTTTCTTGTAGTATAATTTTATTTCACACCATATGCACTCATGTGAAGTTTATTATCAGGAAGAATATGACAACTCAGCATTTTAATTTCGTAGAAAGAAGTTCTTTGTAAAATTTAAAGTGAAAATACTAGGATACTATATTATATTCTTGAAAATTGCTAAGAGAGTAGATCTTAAATTCTCTGACCACAAAAAATAAATGGTCATTATGTGACATGATGCAGGTGTTAGCTACTGCTATGGTGGTGATCATTTTGCAATACATAACTGTGCAAATCAACACCATTTTACACCTTAAACTCATACAATGTTTTATGTAAGTTATATCTTTTAAAAATATATTTTTATTGATTTCAGAGAGGAAAGGAGAGGGATAGAAACATAAATGATGAGAAAGAATCATTCATTGGCTACCTCCTGGACACCCCCTACTGGGGAGTAGGCCACAACTCAGGCATGTTCTCTGACTGGGAATCTAACTATGACCTCCTGTTTCATAGGTCGACACTCAATCACTGAGCCATGGTAGCAGGATGGTAAATTATATCTTAATAAATCTGGGGGGAAAATAAGAAAGTCAATGTAAAAATAGATAAGAAAGTCCAATGAGTCCAATTCCAGCACTACATTCTACATTCGTGTGTAACCTTGGATAACTCATGTTGCTAAGGGTTTCTTGACCTTAGCTCTTCCTCTTTTTTCTGCCTGGAATAAGATGAGTAGGATGGAGTTTACCTTAGTTATTCAAGGTCACCTTTTGTAGGGTTGGGACAGGGTTTGAACACAGAGTCTAATTCCAGGGGCTGAATTCTGTGTGTGTGTGTGTGTGTGTGTGTGTGTGTGTGTGTGTGTGTGTGCGCGCGCGCGCGCTGAGCTTTAATTTTGCTTCTGACTATTTTTCTTTAAGTTATTTGTGTAACATACAAAAATTGTATGTTACAGAAATTAGGGTGTGGGTTTCCCCCCTCCCTCCAGTATTTTTAGCTATAATAAAAGTTTTGGCTGAAATCTAGTATTCTAATGCTCTGTTACTCTTACCCAGTCCTACCATGTTTCCTGGCAGACCGCGAGATCTGTAATAGCCATACCAGCCCTAACTGGTTTGGCTCAGTGGATAGAGCATCGGCCTGTGGACTGAAGGGTCCCAGGTTCGATTCCGGTCAAGGGCATGTACCTTGGTTGTGGGCACATCCCCAGTAGGGCGTGTGCAGGAGGCAGCTGATCGATGTTTCTCTCTCACTGATGTTTCTAACTCTCTATCCTTCTCCCTTCTTCTCTGTAAAAAAATCAATAAAATATATTTAAAAAAATAGCCATACCAAGCAACTGAATAATGTCTCAAAGCTGATACTGAATTTTAAAAATAGCTGCTCTAAAGTGTGATGAAGACATCAGTCTTCCTGGGATCCACAAAATGCACGCCTTTCCTCATCTTGAGCAAACTAAACTAGCTGGGCAGCTGACTACAGAGCTCAAACATAAATCACAGATAAGGACATTACCCTATCAAAGCTTAGATATTTGATACATTTATCAAATTATTTTTCACATTTATCAAATTAATTTCCAAGTTCTTCTCCCAGCACTGCCAGACTTTTTTTCTGAGTATTGTCTTTTACTAGCAGAACCAGCAGCACACAAAAGGCTTTGCTGCTGACTCCAGGGTTGTGTGTCCACTTCTATAATGTAGGCTTAGGGATTTTTTAAGCACCTTGGACATCATATTAATGAATAAAAGATTTCTAACAGTATTTTGTCTAAACCAAACCTGACATTTTTATTACCTGATGAAAGATCAAGTCTTGAGATAATTTTACTGTTTTAAAAAAAATATTGTGTAATAGTAAAAGGGGGTTATGTATATTAAGGGGGCTGTGTATCAAGCCTGAGTTTTTATGGTGGTTCTTTTGTATGCCCATATTTTGCCTCTTTGTATGTAGTAGTTAGGAGCTGTCTCTGTTAAAATTTGCTTGTCTATCTTGTAAGTACCATCCAAAGGTTATGTTAACTTGACTACTGTGCTTGACACATAGTAGATGCTCAGCAAATATTTATGAGTAAATGAACCTCTTCTGTGTCTCATTTTCTTCATCTATAAAAGAAGATAATGCCTACCAGTTACCTAAAGGCAGCAGTAAAGATGATTGCAAAAATCACTGGATAACAATACTCAGTCCTGTTATTTCCCTGAGACTAGTGCTGTCACTTCCCTGGGGAGGCCCAAAAAGAGTCCTTAAAAAAAAAAAAAAAAGTCCTGCAGTCTCCTAGAGAAGGCTCTGCAAGGGTCTGCCTGAAATGATCCTGTAAACTCAGAATGGGAAGGGTATGTCCACACTTCCATGTTCAGAGAACCTTTGCTCCTTCCTGTTTTCCTCATCAATTAAACAGCTGGTGAAGGGAGAAAGCTGTAGGACTAGTCCTGGCATCACAGGCCCCCAGCCAGATTCAGGCAGCTCAATTCCAAGAGTTAGAAATTAGATTTATGAGTAGAGAGCAATTCTGACAATGATGAAAGTTATTCAAACTAGGGACATTTGTACAAGTGATGACCTTTAATACTGAGAAAGACAATGCACTGTGATAGGATAGGATCAAACTTTCAGAGGGTGGTGCTGAGCCAGCCCCTCACAGGACTCTAAAACCCGATCTGGTAACAAAATAAATCAACTATTTATTTACATTTATGTTTGCCCTGGAAACCCAGGAAAAGTCTGAGACCAAAGACCGTCTGTCTTTCCTTTTCTCCTCCTCCTCTTCCTACCTCTTTCTCACCTTTTTTCACTTCAATTCTTTCCTTTCTTGCTTCTTTCCTCTCTATTCTACTTCATTTCCTTCTTTTAAGTTGTCCTTCTCTCACCAGGGCAGACACTGAGGGGCTTCATTCTTAGCCAAGAACCTTTAAAACACGTATATGTGGTCAACTGATTTTCTACAAAGGTGCCAAGATAGTTCCCTGGGGGAACTATAGTCTTTTTAATAAGTGGTGCTAAAACAACTTATTATCCACATGGAATGAGATAAATCTTGACCTTTTTTTCACACCAAACACAAAAATTAATTTTAAATGTTTCATACAGCTAAATGTAAAAACTAAAATTATCAGATTTCTGGAAGAAAACACAGAAGAAAAATATTGTAACCTTGGTATAGGCAAACATTTTCTTAGACAAGATAGCAAAAATGCTAAACATAAATAACAAATTGCTAAACTTGTCATCATCAACATTAAAATTTGCTGCTTCTCAAACAACACTGTTAAGAACATGAAAAGTCACAAACATGGTGAACATATTTGTGATACATATCCTATCTAATAAAAGAGTAATATGCAAATTAACCATCACTTCGCTATGCCCACCAGCCACGTCCACCAGCCAATCAGGAGCAAATATGCAAATAAACCCAACCAAGATGGCTACGGCCACAGAGAACAGGAGGGAGGCTTGGGTTTCCGTGGTAATGGAGGAAGCCAAGCTTTCCGCATACCCTGCCCGGCCCAGGCCTCCGCTTAAGGCTACAAAGTTTCAATTATAGAAGATAAATAAATCCCCCCAAAAATGGCTGCCGCCACGAAGCAAGCAGAAGGCTTGTCTCTGCTCCAGGCTACAAAGTTTCAATTGTAGAAGATAAATAAACCCCAGATACCAGGGTCTCCGCTTGGGTCACCAGGGGGCGTGGCCGGCCTGCAAACCATCACAGGCCCCTCGCTCAGGCCGCCTCACGCCCCAAGGGAACCCCCACCCTGATCCAGGACACCCTTCAGGGCAAACCAGCTGGCCCCCAGCTGTGCACCAGGCCTCTATCCTAGCTAATAAAAGAGTGATATGCAGATTGAGCATCACTCCAGCACAGAAGATGGCTGCCCCCATGTGGTCAAAGATCCTGCCCCCATGTGGACACAAGATGGCCACCACAGATGGCCAGCAAGAGAGGGCAGTTGGGAGGGACCAGGCCTGCAAGGGAGGGCAGTTGTGGGTGATCAGGCCAGCAGGAAAGGGCAGTTGGGAGGGACCAGGCCTGCAGGGGAGGGCAGTTAGGGGTGACCAAGCCGGCAGAGTAGGGAAGTTGAGGGCGACCAGACCTGCAGGGAAAGGCAGTTGGGAGGGACACAGGTCTGCAGGGGAGAGCAGTTGGGGGGGGGGGGGGACCAGGCCTGCAGGGGAGGGCAGTTAGGGGTGACCAGGCCTGCAGGAGAGGGCTGTTGTGGGGGACCCAGGCCTGCAGGGGAGAGCAGTTTGGTGGGACCAGGCCTGCAGAAGAGGGCAGTTAGGGGTGACCAGGTCTGCAGGGGAGGGCAGTTAGGGGAAAACTGGCTGGCAGGGGAGCAGTTAGGCATCAATCAGGCTGGCAGGGGAGTGGCTAGGGGGTGATCAGGCTGGAGGCAGAAGCAGTTAGGGGCAATCAGGAAGGCAGGCAGGTGAGCAGTTGGGAGCCAGCAGTCCTGGATTGTGAGAAGGATGTCTGACTGCCCGTTTAGGGATCGGGCCTAAACGGGCAGTCAGACATCCCTCGAGGGGTCCCAGATTGGAGAGGGTGCAGGCTGGGCTGAGGGACACCGCCCTCACCATGCACGAATTTCGTGCACCAGGCCTCTAGTATCTGATAAGAGTCATGATAAAAATACATAACAATTCATACAGTTCATTACTAAGAAGACAACCCATTTAGTAATAAATAGGGGGAAGTTTTGAATAGGTATATCATAGGAAAATGTATATAATTGGCTAATAGTATGTGAAGAGGTATTCAAGATCATTAGAGGCTAGCTGGGTCAATATCTTTATCAAAATTCATCAAACACTATACTTTAAAACAAAGATTTTCAACTGATGTGCTGCAAGAATTTTTAAAATGTGCAGTACCTGACTATTTAGCCAGGGGCACTGATCTCTTTTCCCAAGATTGTCAAGTTAAAAAATGACAATAGCTAACACAACAATAGCCATCTGGTTCGATGCCCTGTTTTAGGTCATATAATAGAGTTACATCTTATTGGTCATATTAAGGTTGCATCTGATTGCTTAATTCTTGGTCCTAGAAATCCTTATATACAAGTAGAGACACCTGATTTATAAAAAATTCACTTTGAAGCAAATAGGGTAAATAATTACTATTTTGTAAATCAATCAAGAATTTACCTATTTTTGTCAGATAAGCAAAAAATACAATATTTCTTGGTGTACCACAGATTTTCAGTAATTAGTTTATGTGTGCCATGAGTTTTAAAAGGCTGAAAATTGCTGCTTTAAGAGGATGTTTGTTTGTTTTTTCTTTCTCCGTATAAGATACTATATGTGGATCTGTCTACTTTTTCATATCCTTATTCAAATAAAATGCCAATATGACAACTCCTAGGATTTGTCACAAATGGGGGACCAAGTGTCATCTTCACTTCACAATTTCAGTTCTTGAATATGGAGAAGGAAGACAATACTCTTTTGAAGTCATGAATATTGTTCAGACTTCATTTGTTGCTCCAATTAAAATTTCAGAAGATTTACAGACACAGGCAATGCAACAGTATCCTTAGTTGCTTCATTCACTCATTCACCCATAGAATGTGAGGCATTTCCTCCACTTTGCTTCATCATTTGTTGTTTTGGAGGCTCAGATGACACCAAACCCATCTGAAATTTTCTTCCAGCAAGTGAGACTCACCAGTGGCATGAAAATTTTCAAAGATAACTAACTTAGAGTCTTCTCTTCTTGAAAGCATAATTTGAATAAAATAATTTTAAAGTGGGCAGCAAAAAAAAAAAATTTAAGATTAATTTTAAAAGTACTTAATAAATATAATAAAATTTTATAAATTTAAAATAGAAAAAAATTAAATGTCATCATTTATGACCTTCCTCCCACCCCTTAAGCTTAAAATATTTTATTTATTTTGGCTCAATATGTATTATTTACCTAAAATTAAGTATATCCAAAGAACAAAAATAGTATGCTTTTCATGTGACTTTAGTGATTTAAAACAAATTGTCAAGCACTGCTGTGTTTTGAATCATATTTTATAATGATTTACTACAGTAGTTAACCACATCAACTGCATCCAACTTCTAGAGATTTTATGTAAAATACATCAGACATGCATTTTACATGTTGAAAAATAATTTTCAGGAAGCATTTATTGGGATTACAGGCCTTCAAATAATATAGGTTAGATGGCTTTTATTATATTTGCAAAATCATACATTTTCATTGAGATAGCCTCTCAAAGTAAAAGTTTGAAAACAAGTAAAAGCAGTGCATTAAGTAAGTATGAATCCTGGAACAGCATCAGGCATGTTCTCAGAATGTTTCCACTGTGCTCCCAAGGCCTACCCTACGTGATGGGTGAGACCAAAGCATTGCAAGGCCCACGTTGACAAAGCTATAAAGGATCACAGGCTTGGTGGCCTTTGTGTATTTCACCAGAAGTTGTATCAATGTTAAAATGTTTTGACTTTTCCCTGCAGTTCTGCCAAAAAATATTTTCCATTTGAAAATGCTAGCTTAGAATCTAGGTTAACAGAGGACTTTATCTAAACCAGCCAGTTTTTCTTTTTCAGAATTAAACCACAGAAGTAAATATGGTTTGAGATTACTAATCCTCATAATAAGGAAGAAGGAAGTTTGGCAAATAAAAGCTCAAAGGGATTTTTCATGAAGGAAACATTTAAATTCCCTTTTCTTTCCCTTCAAAAGAAAAATTCCATAAACATATCTAAGCCCTTTAACATTCAATTATAAGCTTTTTAAAGAAATTAAGGAGAGAGAATCCAAGATGGCGGTATAGGTAAACACCTAAACTGCTGCCTCGCACAACAATTTCAAAACTACAACTAAAAGACAAAACGTCTATCACCCAGAACCACGGGAAAGCTGGCTGAGTGGAAGTTCTACAACTAGAAGGAAAGAGAAAACAGCATTGAGAGGTGCACAAGCGCTGAAAAGCTGAGGTACGGAGGTGCACAAATCGGGCTGGCAACGGGCATCTGGGAGTGCTGCTTTTTTCAACCCGAAGGGAGACAAGCTCCCGATTACTCTGAACTCCAGTTTCTGGGGAGACGCAGGGGACCCAAACTCCTATACGGAGAAGCTGGACTGTCTGCCATGGGGTTGGAAAGTGAGGGTGGCTTGCTTGCAGGGCTGCACGCAGGAATAATTGTTTACTGTGCTGGGGCATGGGATGCGGGAACACAGTCAGAGACGCAGAGCCGGCTAACTGGCAGCCATCGCTGTTTGCCACGCCCTAGCCTAGTCATGTCCTAAGACCCCGCCCCGCACAATCTACAAACCCACCCAAGCTCCAAGCAGCGGCTTTTGCATATAAATGGTCTGCCCTATCGCAGCTTAACCTAGCAAACTTGCAGCCCAGGACAGACAGCTCCAAAACCTCCAAACCCCAAGCAAAGAGGAGAAACTGTAGCTCTCGCTGTAGCGCCTGCTGGGTGGCCTCAGACAGTAGCTGACCTGCACCCCATTAGAGATCCAGAAGCCAGTGTACCTAGTGGTCAGTGTGAGACACCAGATTTCAACTCCTCACATCCATAAGTGACACATTCAAGAGGCAGACTCAGTGAGCACCAAAGCCCCGCCGAAACAAGTCCTGTACCATAAGCGTGTCTCCAGCGCAGCAGTTCTTCCATTATAGACACAGCGGGTCCTCACAGCCAATTGGCCTGGAGGTCAATTCCTCCCAGTGTACCAACAGCAATCAAGACTTAACTACACCAAGACTATGCACTCAGCGGACAAAGGGGTGTACCAAAGGCGTCCACCTCAGGTGATTGGGGAGGCTGAGCTACTGGCCCCTATAGGTCACCTACCACACAAAGCCACTCCATCAACACAAGGAAGCAGCAAAAATGCGGAGACAAAGAAGCATGTCACGAATGAAAGAAATGGAGGAAAGCAAACTACTGGACGACATAGAGTTCAGAACCACATTTATAAGGTTACTCAAGAATCTCCCATGCCTGCCTGATCTCTCCCCCAACTGCCCTCCTCTGCTGGCTAATTTGGTTCTGATTGGTCAGTTTCTATGCCAGTCAGCATCTCTGGGCCTATAAATGGGGCCTGATCAGAAAGGTGGAGCTGATCAGCAGCCCTGGTAGAGGCCTGGAGAGAAATGGAGGCCTGGCTGTTGGCCAGGCTGGGAGAGAAAGAGAGGCAAGTTCTGATCAACGGCTGCCACAGAAGCTACAGATCAGACACTGTCTCTCTCTCTGCAGGCTTCTCTTCGGGCCTGATCCGCAGCCCCCTAGGCAGTCAGTGCTGGGTTGGGGGGCCAGCAGTGGCCCCAGTCAGTACTGGGTCACCACAGCAACCCAACACTGACTTCCAGTCTGGTTGAGCCTTCAGTCGTAACGGTGGTTACAACCCTGGCTCTTTGTTATGTAGATAAGAGGCCCAGTGCACAAAATTCATGCACTGGTAGGGGGCATGGCCTGCAAGGATCGGCCCGCTGTGGGAGCGCTGCTCATCCCAGTCAGCCGAGCAGCTGTGGACCTGCCCTCTGAGAGGCTTCTCCCTGGTCTGGCATCTTCTGTGGAGCCAGAGCACTCACCTCTCCAGGGGACCTGGTTGAGGCCAGGCCCAGGGACAATAGCCCTGAGAGGCAGCAGAGTAGGCCTCAGTCCTGTGGAAGCCACGAACCCACCTCTCAGCCTCCGGGGTCAGCTCTGTGATCCTGGAGGCAGCACTGCATGGCCTGCAGGCATCCAGAGGAGGTGGCAGAGAGCAAGGAGGAGGAGCCTGAGCCGAGGAGGCAACAATTACAGCCCAGGTTCCAGCCCATCAGCTTGGGTTTTGCAGCAGGAGCAGCTGCTCATCCCGGTTAGCCGAGCAGCGCTCCCACTGTGGTAGCACACTGACCACCAGAGAGCAGCTGCTGTGTTGAGTGTCTGCCCCCTGGTGGTCATTGCGCGGCATAGAGACTGGTTGACTGGTCATTCTGGTCATTCCACCATTTGTTGCTGGGCTTTTATTATATAAGATATATAAAAACCTAAGCGACCAGCACAACTGAAATGACTAGAATTTCTGGAACGACCAGTCGACCAGTAGCTGTGACGCTCACTGACCACCAAGGGCAGATGCTCAATACAGGAGCTAGTCAGTGCACTCCTACAGGGGGAGCGCCGCTCAGCCAGAAGCCAGGCTCATGGCTGGTAGGAGCCTTGGTGGCAGGTGCAGCAGGCCAGGATGACGCAAGAGACACGGCTCCTCCCTGGCTGCCTGCTGCACTGCTACATCCCTCGGGGGATGTCCAACTGCCGGTTTAGGCCCAATCCCCACAGGCCAGGGCCTAAACCAGCAATCAGACATCCCCTGAGGGGTTCCAGATTGCCAGAGGGCCCAGCCCAGGCTGAGGGACACCCCCCAGCATGAATCCATGCACTGGGCCTCTAGTATGTAGATAATGTAATATCATGTGCCCAGCCCATTACTGTGTAATAAGCAGGGGCGCTTCTGTGATAGTTTTACCTGGAGTTCGTTATCCAGTCTATTCACAGAAAAACATCAGACACATCCAAATTGAGAGACCTTCTACAGAATACTCAACCAATACTCATCAAAAGTGTCAAGGTCATAAAAAAAAAAACCTGAGAAATGATCACAGATTGGAAGAACCTGTGGAGACATGACAACTAAATGAAGTGTGGTTTCCTGGGTTGGATCCTGAAACAGAAAAAGGGCAATGGTGAGACAAAAGACTGCAGTTTAGTTCATGGAATTGTACTTAAGCTAATTTCTTAGTTTTGATAACTGTACCATGGTTATAAAAAATGTTAGCATTAGAGTTGTGGAAACACTGCATGATCTTTCATCTACCATCATCATCATAATAAAGTGTAATATGCTAATTAGACCGGATGTCCTTGCAGATGTCCTTCCTTCTGGACAAAGCCGCAGCAGGTGGGGGCTGAGGCAGAGGTGGCAGAGGCTCCCAGTCCGGTGGCGGCGGGCAGGGGCCGAGACAGAGGTGGTCCCCACAGCGGCAGGGCCAAGGCCCTTCACAAATTTCATGCATCGGGCCTCCAGTTTTAAAATAAAAAGGTTAAAAAGTTAATGCTCATACATATTATTTAACTATTTTTTTAAATGAACCAAGACAATCTATAATTGGAAAAAATACATAGCTAGCACACACAAGAAAATTATATTTTTTTTATTCTTTTATTTTGGGGGACCAATATTTCTGGAATTAAATTTACTAGGTATATGTTGTAGTGATCTTTATAACACAACATAAATTATTTAGGAAGATGTACCCCTTAGATATTTAACATTTAGTTAGATTTATCTTAAGTGACAATCCAGGGGTGGGCAAACTTTTTGACTCGAGGGCCACAATGGGTTCTTAAACTGGACCGGAGGGCCGGAACAAAAGCATGGATGGAGGGTTTGTGTGAACTAATATAAATTCAAAGTAAAGGAGCGGAGGGGAGAGCAAGAGAACCCTCCGCTCTTTCGGCTCCGCGGGCCGGATAGAACAGCCGAACGAGCTGGATTCGGCCCGCGGGCCGTAGTTTGCCCACGGCTGCAATAGACACTATAAACAAATGTAAGTGGATTTTCAAAACTATTCTGTTTAAATATTATTATGGCTCAAAATGACCTCCACACTTAATTATTACTTTAATTTTTCTTTTATTCCTGGTTGTTAAGGTACTAAAACTTTTCATTTGAACAAAATGTTTACAAAACGCATGCATTACTATTACTTTGTATTAGTCCAAACTGATAAAAATCATTTAAGGAACCAAAAAAATCTAAGTTGACAACAAAGCACATACAATCAACATTGATACTAGAATGTGTCAGAGAAATTTTGTTTTAAATTTACCTAAATTTTCAAGTGGAATAATTTTATAAGATCCCATAATTTGCAATATTGTCTGAGATTCATAGAAACCAATTTTAACCCAGCTGGCATGGCTCAGGAGATGAGCATCAACCTATGAACAGGAGGTCACAGTTCGATTCCTGGTCAGGGCACAAGCCTGTGTTGCAAGCTTGATCTCCAGAGTTGGGCATGCAGAAGGCAGCTGATTCTTTCTCATCACTGATGTCTCTATTTCTCTCTCTCTCTCCCTTCCTCTCTGAAATCAATAAAAATATATTTCAAAATAAAGAAACTGATATTAACATTTTTTACAAACAAAAATTTAGTTACTTACCTTTATGTACTTTCAAATATCAGTTTGAATGATGATAAATCATATAAGGAAATACAGGAAATTTAAAAAAATTTCCCCATTTCAGTTTTTGTGCAAAATCCCAAATGTTTCACTAATTAATGTTTCATAATTGTAACCTGATTCTGAAGAGTAGAGAGTAAAATCAGCCACACTTTTACTTTTCATTTAGCAATAAAAGATTCTCAAATGGAAAGGATTTTCAACTTGTAATCTTTTCTGCTGTTTTGTTTTTGTGAGAACTTCTAGCTAATATCTTTATTATAAAGTGTCACAATGGCAAGTTCCCTGGAAAGAAGGAATATGCGCTGTCCCACCTAACTTCATCATAGCAAGAGCATGGAATTGCTATCACTAAGGTATTTTTTACTGACTTTTAAAAAATATAGTCTGTATTCATTTGCTAGGGCTGCTATAACAAAGTACCATGGCTGGGTGCCTTAAATAACAGGAATTTATTTGTCACACTTACAGAGGCTAGAAGTACAAGATCAAGTTGACAGCAGGGTTGGTTTGTTCTGGGGGCCATGAAAGAGCATTTATTGCACTCCTCTCACCTGGCTTCTGGCAGTGTGCAGGCAATCTTTAGCATTCTTTGGTTTGCAGAAGCATTACCTCCATCTATGTCTGCATCTGCACGTGGAATTTTCCGTGTGTGTGTGTGTGTGTGTGTGTGTGTGTGTGTGTGTGTGTGTCTGTGTCGAATTTCCCCCCTTTTATAAGGACACCAGTTACATTGGATTAGGTGCTCACCTCACTCCAGTATGGCTTTATCTTACCTTAACTAATTACATCTGCAATGAACCTATCTATACCAAATAAGGTCATTTTCTGAGACACTAAGGGTTAGGAGTTGGAGGTATGAATTTGGGTGAGGGAGGGTTGGAATCAATTCAACCCATTACCTGGTCTTAGAGTAAATTGGTACTGTTTAGAATGTTTATAAATAAAGATAGATGTTTAAAATTGTATTAATTATTATATTTATTTCCAAAAAAGGAGAAAGATTGTAGCAAATTGGCAGTAAATAGGCCAGTTATTGGAGGGAAATTTTAAGGAAGTCAGTGTTTTACAACTATTTCATGTGGGGCCACTAATGACACCTTTTTTTTTTTTTTAATAAATCTTTATTCAGATTATTACAGGTGTTCCTCTTTTTTCCCCCATAGCCCCCCTCCACCTGATTCTCCACCCCATCCCATGCCCTTACCCCCGCCACTGTCTTCATCCATAGGTGTTAGATTTTTGTCCAATCTCTTCCCATACCCCTCACACCCCCTTCCCTCTGAAAATTGTCAGTCCACTCCCTTTCTATGTCCCTGATTCTATTATATTCATCAATCCATTCTGTTCATCAGATTTTTTACTCATTTGATTTTTAGATTCACTGGTTGGTAGGTGTGTATTTGTTGTCATTTTGTTGTTCATAATTTTTATCTTTACCTTTTTCTTCTTCTTCCTCTTCTTAAAGAATACCCTTCAGCATTTCATATAATCTTGGTTTGGTGGTGATGAACTCCTTTAGCTTCTTATTGTCTGTGAAGCTCTTTATCAAACCTTCAATTCTGAATGATAGCTTTGCTGGGTAGAGTAATCTTGGTTGTAGGTTCTTGCTGTTCATCACTTTGAATATTTCTTGCCACTCCCTTTTGGCCTGCATAGTTTCTGTTGAGAAATCAGCTGACAGTCATATGGGTACTCCCTTGTAGGTAAATAACTGTTTTTCTCTTGCAGCTTTCAAGATTCTCTCTTTGTCTTTTGCCCTTGGCATTTTAATTATGATGTGTCTTGGTGTGGTCCTCTTTGGATTCCTCTTGTTTGGAGTTCTCTGCGCTTCCTGGACTTGTAATTCTATTTCTTTCACCAGTTGGGGGAAGTTTTCTGTCATTATTTCTTCTAATAGGTTGTCAATATTTTGCTCTCTCTCTTCTTCTGGCACCCCAATAATTTGGATGTTGGTATGCTTAAAGTTGTCCCAGAGGCTCCTTACACTATCTTCATATTTTTGGATTCTTTTTTCTTTTTGTTTTTCTGGTTGGGTGTTTTTTGTTTCCTCATATTTCAGATCTTTGGTTTGATTCTTGAGGTCCTTTGATCTACAGTTGAATTTCTGTATATTCTTTATTTCAGACAGTGTATGCTTAATTTCTGACAGGTCCTTTTCCAATTTTTTGGCATTCTCATTAAGGGCCTTGAAGGTCTCAATAAGCTCCTCAGAGGTCTCATCAAGTTTCTCAGCGGTTTTTAGAAGATTCTTGAGTAACCTTATAAATGTGGTTTTGAACTCTATGACCAGTAGTTTGCTTTCCTCCATTTCTTTCATTCGTGACATATTTCTTTGTCTCGCATTCTGCTGCTTCCCTGTGTTGATAGAGTGGTTTTCTGTGGTAGGTGACCAGTGGTTCAGCCTATCACCTGAGGTGGACACTCTTGGTGCACCTCTTTGTGGGCTGAGTGCAAAGTCTTGGTGTAGTTAAGCCTTGATTGCTGTTGGTACACTGGGAGGAATTGACCTCCAGGCCAGTTGTCTGTGAGGACCCGCTGTGTCTATAATGAAAGAACTGCTGCGCTGGAGACACGCTTATGGGGCAGGACTTGTTTCAGTGGCGCTTTGGTGCTCACTGAGTCTGCCTCTTGAATGTGTCACTTATGGATGTGAGTAGTTGAATCTGGTGTCATCTCACACTGATCACTAGATACACTAGCTTCTGGATCTCCAATGGGGTGCAGGTCAGCTACTGTCTGAGGCCACCCAGCAGGCGCTACAGTGAGAACTACAGTTTTCTCCTCTTTGCTTGGGGTTTGGTTGGTTTTGGAGCTGTCTGACCAGAGATGCAGTTTGTTAGGTTAAGCTGCTATAGGCAGACCATTTATATGCAAAAGCCGCTGCGTGGAGCTTGGGTTGGTTTGTAGATTGTGCGGGGCGGGGTCTCAGGGAGTCACTAGGCTAGGGAGTGGCAAACAGCAATGGCTACCAGTCAGCCGTCTCTGCATCTCCGCGTTTCCAAGTCCCCGCATCCCGCGCCCCAGTGCAGTAAACAATGATTGCTGTGCACACCTCTGCAAGAAAGCCACCCTCATTTTCCGACCCAATGGCAGACAGTCCAGCTTCTCCGTGTAGGAGTTTGGGTCCCCAGCGTCTCTCCAGAAACTGGAGTTCAGAGTAATCGGGAGCTTGTCTCCCTTCAGGTTGAGAAAAACAGTGCACCCAGTCACCTGCCGCCAGCCCAATTTGCGCGCCTCCATACCTCAGCTTTTCAGGGCTTGTGCACATCTTAATACTCTTTTCTCTTTCCTTCTAGTTGTAGAACTTCCGCTCAGCCAGCTTTCCCGTGGTTCTGGGTGATAGACGTTTTGTCTTTTAGTTGTAGTTTTGAAATTGTTGTGTGAGGCAGCAGTTTAGGTGTTTACCTATGTCTCCATCCTGATTCTCTCTCCCACTAATGACACCTTAATCTTGTCCACTAAGTAATGTGTGGGACCAGTGAAAACCCTGAGTCAAAGGTGGGAGAGCTCCTTTCTCTGGCTTCCATCATGCTGTTTTATTTTTATTTGTCCCTGCTGAATGATCATATATATTTGTATTCTAATACCAAGCACAGTGCTTAGCATGTAACACTTGGAGATGTGAAGTGGTGGGGATAATAGAAACCTACATTCTTATCAACAAAATGTCACATGCTCACTATTGTTTCTGACCATCTATTGACAGATTTCTCCTCCTCCTCCTCCTCCTCCTCCTCTTCCTCCTCCTCCTCCTCCTCCTCGTCCTCCTCCTCCTCCTCGTCCTCCTCCTCCTCCTCCTCCTCCTCCTCCTCCTCCTTCTTCTTCTTCTTCTTCTTCTTCTTCTTCTTCTTCTTCTTCTTCTTCTTCTTCTTCTCTTCCTCCTCCTCCTTCTCCTCCTCCTACTCCTCCTTCTTCAGAAGAGAGCAGATTAAGGTAAAAGTCTTTCTGAGAAACCAAGATGGCAGCATAGGTAAACACCTAAACTGCTGCCTCATACAACAATTTCAAAACTACAACTAAAAGACAAAACGGACATTATCCAGAACCATAGGAAAGCTGGCTGAGTGGAAATTCTACAACTAGAAGAAAAGAGGAAAGCACATTGAGACTCAGAGGAGCTGCAAAAGGCTAAGGTACAGAGACTCGCACGCAGAGAGGACGGGCAGCTATGTGCATGGGCGGCTGAGTGCACAGCTGGCTTTCTAAAGTGGGAGGGAGAAGGAAGCTCCCAACTGCACTGAACTCTAGTCCCAGGCAAGACACTGGGAAACCAGACGCATTCTGGGGGGAAACTGGACTGTCAGGAAAAGAGGAAGCACACTGAGACTTGGGAGCTGTGGAAAGCAGAGGTCCGGAGGCGCGCATGCAGAGATGACTGACTGCTGAATGCACGGGAGGCTGAGTGCGCGGCTGGATTTCTAAAGTGGGAGGGAGACGGAAGCTCCTGATTGCTCTGAACTCCAGTTCCAGGCAAGTTTCTGGGAACCCCAACTCATTCGGGGAGAAACTGGACTGTCTGGCAAAGGGGGGAAACTCGAGGGTGGCTTTCTCTCAGAGGTGCTTGCAATGATTACCAAGGGACACTGAGACCCAGGGGTCTCATAGGGCAGGGCTGACAGGAAACCAAGGTTGTCTGCTCCGCCCTGAAACTCCGCCCCAACCAAGCTGAGCACAGAGGCTTTTAAAATTTTGCAAGTCTTGTCTCATAAGAGTGTCTCCAGCACAGAAGTTCTACCAGCATAGACACAGCTGATCCTCACAGCCAATTGGCCTGGAGGTCCATTCCTCCCAGTGATACCAACAATTAAGACTTAACTACAACAAGGCTGAGCACACAGTCCAAAAAGGGGTGCACCAAGAGTGTCCACCTCAGGTAACTGGGGAGGCTGAGCCACTGTGCCCTAGAGGACACCTACCACACAAAGCTACTCTACCAACTCAGGGAAGCAATGAAAATGCGGATACAAAGAAACAGATCACAAATGAAAGAAATGGAGGAAAGCAAATGACTGGATATAGAGTTCAAAACCACAGTTATAAGGTTTTTCAAGAATTTCCTAGAAAAGGCTGATAAATTTAGCGAGACCCTCGAGGATATGAAAAAGGACCAACTAGAAATTAAACATACACTGACTGAAATAAAAAATATTATACAGAGACCTAACAACAGACTAGAGGACTGCAAGAATCAAGTCAAATAGTAGAAATACAAAGAAGCAAAAAACATTCAGCCGGAAAAGCAAAAAGAAAAAAGAATCCAAAAATTTGAAGAGAGTGTAAGGAGACTCTGGGACAACTTCAAGCGTACCTACATCCGAATTATGGGGGTGCCAGAAGAAGAGAGAGAGCAAGATACTGAAAACCTATTTGAAGAAATAATGACAGAAAACTTCCCCCAACTGGTGAAAGAAATAGAATTACAAGTCCAGGAAGCGCACAGAACCCCAAACAAAAGGAATCCAAAGAGGACCACACCAAGACACATCATAATTAAAATGCCAAGAGCAAAAGACAAAGAGAGAATATTAAAAGCAGCAAGAGAAAAACAGTTAATTACCTACAAGGGAGCACCCATATGATTGTCAGCTGATTTCTCAACAGAAACTATGCAGGCCAGACGGGAGTAGCAAGAAATATTCAAAGTGATGAATAGCAAGAACCTACAACCAAGATTACTCTACCCAGCAAAGCTATCATTCAGAATTGAAGGTCAGATAAAGAGCTTCACAGACAAGAAAAAGCTAAAGGAGTTCATCACCACCAAACTAGTATTATATGAAATGCTGAAAGGTATTCTTTAAGAAGAGGAAGAAGAAGAAAAAGGTAAAGATAAAAATTATGAACAACAAATACATGTCTAGCAACAAGTGAATCTAAAAATCAAGTGAATAAATAATCAGATGAACAGAATAAACTGGTGAATATAATAGAATCAGGGGCATAGAAAGGGAGTGGACTGACAATTCTCGGGAGGAAAGGGGTGTGGGAGGTGCGGGAAGATACTAGACAAAAAGTGTACACCTATGGATGAGGACAGTGGGGGGAAGGTAAGGGCAGAGGGTGGGTGGGAACCGGGTGGAGGGGAGCTATGGTTGGAAAAAAGAGGAACAATTATAATAATCTGAACAATAAAGATTTACTAAATTTTTTAAAAAAAGGCAATAAAATGATAAAAAAAAGGTAAAAGTCTTTCTTCTAAGAAATACACACACATCTACCATCTTCTAACTATTCTGTCTCTATTTCTCTCTCTTTCTCTCTCTCTTTCTCGCTTTCGCGCTCTCTCCCCCTCTCAGTCCTAGATACTGGATCATAAATATCTGCCCTATGATGAGAACTCAGTAAATGAAGAAAAGGAATAGGAGGAGGAAGAAGTAGAAGATGAGAAGGAGAACATGGGAGAGAAGTGACATCATGATAAGATCAGCCTGTAATTTGTACATAGGCTTATAAGAGTTCTCAGTCATGATTAATGCAACTTAGTCTGAGATGGTTTCATAAAGATAAATTTTATTCCCCCACCCACAGCCACTGCTGATTCATTTGTTATGTGAGATTTATGGGGATTCCCTTTACTTTATGTGCACAGTCATAAGAAGGTTTTCTATGTATTTATCCAACATTTCTAAGCATTTGAAGGAAAGGGTGTGTGGTGTTATTTGTCTGCCATCTTGCAAAACCAGAAGTTTATTTTCCCCCCTTTTTCAAAATACTTATTAATCATTGCCTATTTCTAAGCACAATTGTACTGTTATAGATACCAGGGTCACAAAAGTGAACAAAATAGAGAAATCTTTTCTAGTGAGGAATAATAGCTAATAATAAACATAATAAATATGTAAATTATAAGTACAGTAAAGGTAACAAGTGCTACAGCAAAACACAAAGTAGAGCAGGGTAGAGGGATTGAGGAATGTTGTGATGGGCAGAAGGGCCCAAAATGGGCTAGAGGGGTCTGGCAGGTTGGATCCCACTAGTTTAAAAGATGACCTTCACATTGGTTTAGAATGCGAATTAGAATGTGTGTGTTAGAGTTGTTCCTTCACTGTGGCCCAAATAAAAAAAAATTAAACAACTCAAATTTTAAAGGCCCTGTTGGCCAGCATATGGTGGCTAGCCAAGTGGAGTCTGTGCAATGGGAACACACATTGTTGTATCTGGGTCAACCCTTGAGTGGAGTGGTCAATTAATCAGATAAAAAAGGACACTTGGTTAGCTAAGGTTGGATGAATAAATGCGTAAGAAATTATATTTTATTAAGCTTAGACCAATATTTGCTATTTGTGTTTGCTCTCATTGTTCTGACCCTCCCCGCCTCTCTAATTTCTGAGTGCTTAAAAGTTATTACAGAGCCATTATCCTGAACCAATGTCCAGGTGATTAAACTGTGTCCAAAAAAAAAAGAGAGAGAGAGAAAGAAATCATAATGAGTGCACAGTGCACACCTAGTTTCACTAGGATGAAAATGCCAACCCAAGGACTTGCAGATACACATCTCATGTACATGCCACAAATTGCAAGGTTTCCCAGAAAACTCACAAGATATACAACCGTCTTCCCTAATCATTCTGTCAGTCTACTCAGGGGAGCATCCTTTCTTATAGCTTTTAGCCAATCATCTTACTCTAGAAAAAGATAAAACACAAGCCTCTCTATTTTGAAAATTGCCTGAGGTTTTTGCTCATGTAAACTTCAGCTTTGCCTTTGTGGTGACAAACTATAAGCAGTGGTGTGCTGGCTGATACTGAATCTTGAGAGCAGATTATTAGACACTCAGAAACCTTACCAGCCAGTCGTAAAACCATTGATAGCTTGCAAAGTGCTGTGGTGAAAGAATTCACACCTCGGAAATTGGCAAATGTTACAGATCAGGGCTTTTATTTTAGAGAGTTATTACCAGCATAATGCTCTCACACGCTTTGTCTCCCTCATTGTGGTGGTCATGAAACTACCTCTCAGATCTGCAACTGCCCAGAGCCTAACTGACTGTTGGCTTCAGCTATTATGCTCTGAAATCTACCACTGCTTTTACCCCAAGATTAGGCTTCCCACGTGTTGCTTCTAGCTGACAGTAAAGCATGGTAGACCCCTTCCTGAAAGATGCAGATTTTCTCTAACTGGTGATTTTGGCTCTAGGATTCTATAATGACCTTCAGAACTTTCCTTTGAACAATACTGCAGTGCAAGATGCCTCCATCCTACCTACTTTCACTCCTTCCTTCACCTGGGATCAGACCTGCATCACAGTCTGATGACTCTCCCAGCCCCTTCTCATTTTTTCTGATGTGCATTTATTCTAATAAATGTCTTGCATGCCTAATCTTATCTTGACATCTGCTTTTCAGAGAGTAAGGAGTAACTCATATATCTATGTATATAAAAGCCTAAGCAACTGTTCAACCGGTCAACCAGTCGACCAGTCACTATGACGCGCACTGACCATCAGGAGGCAGATGCTCAACACAGGAGCTGCCCTCTGGTGGTCAGTGCACTCCTACAGTGAGAGTGCTGCTCAGCTGACCTATGGGCGCCAGACTCTCTTGATTGGGAATGACTGGGCACGAGCCCGTGACAGGAGCAGCAGGCCAAGATGAGCAGGAGCGGCATGGTGTAGTGCCAGGCCGGGACTTGGGTTACTCCCTTGTCACCTGCTGTGGCCCGATCCCCGCAGGCCACATCAAGGGACCCCACCGGTGCACAAGTCCATGAACCAGGCCTCTAATAGGTTATAAGTACATCTTCAGCTGCACCTGGCCTGTGGGATCAGGCCAAAACTGGCTTTCTGACATCCCTTGAGGGGTCCTGGATTGTGAGAGGGTGCAGGCCAGGCCGAAGGACCCCCCCCCCCCCCCCGCCCCCCGGTGCACAATCAGGGATGAGGAGGGACATGGGAGATTGGCCATCCAGGGAGGGATTGCAGGAGGGCTCCAGGGCATGTCCAGCCCATCTCACTCAGTCCTGATGAGCTGGACCCCAGCAGCAAGCTAACCTACTGATCAGAGTGTCTGCTCCCTGGTGGTCAGTGCACATGATAGTGAGCAGTTGAGCGGCCTTAACATATCATTAGCATATTACGCTTTGATTTGTTGAACAGCTGACCAGATGACTGGACACTTAGCATATTAGGCTTTTATTATATAGGATTATGACACTGCCCTGTGGTCCATCATCCAGATTTATTCTTCCACACACTGTTGCCCTCAATCCTATATCCTAGATCCATATTCTGTGATGAACTCTTTTTTTCCTTTTCATCTACAATTCTACTCTTCTACACTTCTTCACAGAATGTTTACTCATTATTTTAAAATATTTTTATTGAAGTGTAGCCTAGATACTGAAAAATGCTCGTTTTTAACCGTTTTAACAAACTAAGTGAGCACCCAGATCAAGAAACAGAACTTGGCCAGTACCTCAGAATCTTTTTTCATGTTTCTTTCTAATCACATTCGGTGTCCCAAGGCTCACCATAATTCTGACTTCTAAAAGCACACATTGCTTTTAGCCTGTTTTTCTTCTTTATATAAGTGGGATCATAGGTTTTTGTACCTGGCTTTTTAAACTCAATAATACATTGCTCAGGAAATTTATCTTTATTTTTTGTGTATATTTTATAGTTTATTCTGAATACTTCAATCCTTAGAATATGTTCTATTATTGATAGAATTTGCAGTAATTTCCAATTTAATACCACTACGAATAGTATTGCCATGAACATTCTATTACATTTCTTTTTAGGAACATATGTGCTTGTTTCTATTGGGTTTACCTAAGAAAGGACTTACTGGGTCATAAGTAAAGTGTAAGTCAGCTTTAATAGATGCTGCTAGTTTTCCAAACTGTACCATTTATACTCCCATCAAGAGAGTTTTAGAAGTCCAGTTGCTACCCATTCTTACGGATACCTGAGATTCTTTTTTTCACCTATTCTGATGGGGGTGCTCATTGTACATCTGTACAGTTGTGTTGGTGCATAGATGAATCTTTAATTGCTTTGATTTTTAACCACTATACCACAAAGAGTGATTGCTATTGATTCTTTGTCTACGAACCCTATTATTAAGTTCCACTAACCCTTTGGATAAAAAATGTTGCTAGTTCTGTGTCTTTCTGGTATGAATAGAATGATAGTTATTTTCCATTCTTCATCTAATTCTTTGCAGTCTTTTATGAATAAGATTACTATTTACTAAAGTAGTACTCTAATTATGGAACAGTGAGGCAAATTTTAGCAAATAATATATTGAATGTGTTCTTTGGAAATGATCTACTAGGAAAAGTCCCTGTACTTACTTCATAACCACTACACACAGAGTGGCAGAAATGCTGTATTTTTCCTACTCTTTTGCCCTGAGGCTTACCAAGATAAGCATTTCACCCAGGTGGTTCCCAATTCTCTTGGCTTTTCAAGAATAGCAGTTTCTCTCTCTTCTCCTTTCTCCTGAGGCACATGGATTTTTGCTATCCCAGAGTGTAGAATTTAGTCATGGGTACAATAAATTCACCCAGTTTTTGTTTCCAAACGGGCCCAAATTCATTTTATTAAAGTTAATCACATATCCATAAAACTTTCACTTGGAAGCATAAATATTATCATTCCTAGGATTAGAATTTGTCTCCAGAATTGAAAGGCTGTCAGAAATAGGTTTCTGAAATCAGACAGTTCTGCTTTTTCTTAGCATCCAAGTGATCGCTAATTCTATCTACAAATGCAAAGTCTGCATTTTAGCCAGAGCTAGCCAAAAAGGAATATAAATAAAAAAAGAAAGAAAATGTAGGTGTTCCTTATGGTTGCATAACTTGTTTTCAAGACCCAAGGCAACAACCGATATTAGTAATCAAATTATTACAGACTAAGTTCTGCTCTTTTCCTGATATGCCTTTACCCACAATGACCCTTTTACTGGGATGAGTGCAGGCTACGTGCTTGGAGAGGATTTTTACAACCTTACAGGAAGAATTATTTTACCAGGCGGACACATGTCACTTTTCCCAAGCAAGAGACAAATGATTTGTGACACTGATAGTTCCATTTCTTTAGATTGTGTTCCTAAGAAGAAGTGACTAGATGATTATAAACGACCTTTCCAAGTCTGCATTATTATGATGCAATGCTTGGCAAAAATCCAAAAAGGATGAGAATGTGTGTTTTATTTATTTTATATATTTTATAGTCCTCATGTTTGGCATATTTTAGTCTTTTTTTTTTAGAAAAGGGACATAAATACTTAACAATTGCAGAATAAGAGACTCAAAATTCTCTTTGAAAATAACATTTAAAGCTCTAATGAAAGAGGTCAACATTTTAAAGTAATCTAGTGAGGCAGAGAATCAATAGATAATAACAACCATCACAACCTTCACCACAATAAAAATAATGGTAAAATATGATCTTGACATGTTTACTATCTTAGCATTTTTAGTAGTTACACTAATTCCTAATTAAAATCCATTGTAATAAATTTCAATACTTTTCCATCGATAGTAAATATGGTTTATTGAGTATGGTTATGCTACAGTTAAATTAAATATTAATCCTTTCAGTTGATAAAAATGCAATATCCTCAGAGAACAGAGAGACAGGAGGGAGGGTGGGAGAAGAAATATATAATGAAAACAAAATACTTCACTTACCAGAATTTCTCATAAAAAATAAAATTGTAGCCGAAACCGGTTTGGCTCAGTGGATAGAGTGTCGGCCTGCGGACTGAAGGGTCCCGGGTTCGATTCCGGTCAGGGGCATGTGCCTTGGCTGCGGGCACATCCCCAGTGGGGGGTGTGCAGGAGGCAGCTGATCGATGTTTCTCTCTCATCGATGTTTCTAGCTTTCTATCCCTCTCCCTTCCTCTCTGTAAAAATATCAATAAAATATATTTAAAAATAAATAAATAAATAAATAAATAAAATTGTAATTTTTGACAAAAATACTGTAATATTCAAATAGGAGGAAAGGGGAGTTTTCCAAAGAGTGCAAAATGTGAGTGGAGTTATTTTGTATGAAAAGGTGGAAAAATTTAAGATAACAGAGAAAGAGCAGAGGAGATTAACCAGTGAGCTATAAAAGACCATATGATTTTCAATGGGCCTCTTTCCTCCCCAAGTTGTATTATGACAAATTTCTAAATGCACACACAGTCTGGAGTTAGTTCATGTTTGGGGATGTAATCTGGTTAAGATTTGGGATTTGCACTGTGATGATCACAGAATTTGAGTAGTTCTGAAATCTCACAGGATTTGAATAGCAGATTCTGGACTCCCACAAAGCCTTCAACATGTTGCTTAGGTGAAGTTTAACCAAATCTCCAAGGGCAGGAAGGTTCCAACTGACGTCTAGGTTATAAAGGTAATGGCTATAGTATTAAATTCTTATTCAGAAATGGATTTGTCAATGAGGACTCAGAATTGCACAGTATTTGCAAATGCATAAGGGACATAGCACATTTAACTGTTCTCATGTCAAATAGTAACACCTGTGACTTCTTTATTTTCTACCTAATACTTCTAAAGGGAAAGAACTGTAGCTTACTCACTCATATATATTCCCTGAAGTTTCCAACACAGAGATTACTAGATGTTTGATAATGAATTCTTATGAAATTAATTTGAATGAGCCTAACAAGATCTTGTGATATAATGAAATGAAAAAAAAAAACTTGGTTTTGGGCCGAGAAAGTCCAAATCTTGGCTTGTGGTAACCTTATGCAAGTTTCTTAAATTTTATGCATTTTAGTCTTATCAGTTGCAAAATGAGATAATGTTACCTGCCCCAAAGCATTGCACTAAAATGAAATAATATAAAAGTACCAATTAAATAACAGGCATAGGTATTAAATGTGTGTGTATGTGTGTAATGTACACATTTTATTGTAAGATATTCAAATTGTAAGCCTTTTATATTAAAATTTGTAGGTTAAGGGCTATCTTTCTTACATTTAGAACAATCTTTTTGCTTAATTTTGTATGGCCCATGAACCACTCTGAAAAGATGTTCCATGAAGACTTTCTGTGGGGTTTCAATTATAGTTTTTAGTATTATCTATATGCAGCTTTTAGTGGCAATATTTTATCTCTGAATGGTTAAACAACTATAAATGCAAATAGTTCTTTTTCTATGTAAAGGGAAACATGACTATTGGTACTCTTCAAACGAGTAAATGGTTATCTATATTGAAAATAAGAAAACATTTTATTAACAGTGTCTTTGTCACTAACTCTTTACACTAATATAGTGGTTGCATAAAATATTTAGCATATTTATTCACCATTGTCATAGAAATTTAAAATTTAGAAATAAGCTTACAATTGCTATTAGCAGTACATTCCCTCAGTGGCTGTGACCTCCTTAAGTTTCTAGAGGAATATAGCAAAAATAGTAACTGGTCAGCATTGCAGAATCTTGGAAAATTTTAAAGGTCTCATGATGACTTTGCACCATGGAGTCAGGAAATAGTACATTGTAAGCCCAAGCCAAAATTTTAAATTTTTAAATCCTTGTATAGATTAAAATACCTTTTTAAAGATTAAAATACCTTTTTAAAAAATCCTCACCAGAGGATTTTTTTTTTTTTTTGAGAGAGAGAGAGAGAGAGAGAGAGAGAGAGAGAGAGAGAGAGAGAGAGAGAGAGACTGAGCCTTTTCAGGGAGCTCATTCAGTAACTGTATATTTTCCTTGCGAGTTCTTGGTCCTTGTATTATAAAACAAGCACCCATGAGCAAGAGAATAATCCCAGATGGATCCAGAAACTTGTTGCATTTTGGCTCTTGAGATTTTTTGCTTCCTCATAAAGATATGTTTTTCTTAAAGTCTAGAACATCAGATCATATAAATTCTTTAAATCAAATTGGGGAAAAATCTAATATTACAGAAGTTTTAACACATGATAGCAAAAGCACAGGCAACAATAAAAATTAAACATTTTCTGCATCATAGGACAATATCAACAGAGTAAAAAGGTAAAACATGGAATGAGGGGATGTTTTTGTAAATCATATAGCTGATAAAGGATTAAATCTAGAATATAGTTATAAAAAACTCCAACAACTAAACAACAATAACAAAATGAAACGAACAACTCAAAAATGAGTGGAAGACTCAAATAGACATTTCTCCAAGGTATTCACATGGATCACGAATAAGAAAGAAGAAAGAAAGAAAGAAAGAAAGAAAGAAAGAAAGAAAGAAAGAAAGAAAGAAAGGAAGGAAGGAAGGAAGGAAGGAAGGAAGGAAGGAAGGAAGGAAGGAAGGAAGAAAGGAAGAAAGAAAGAAAGAAAGAAAGAAAGAAAGAAAGAAAGAAAGAAAGAAAGAAAGAAAGAAGTAGGTGAGAATGTGGAGATATTTGAAATATCATACATTGCTAGTGGGAATGTAAAATGGTGCAGCTGCTAAAGAAAACAGTATTGTGTTTCCTCAGAAATTTTGCTTCTGGTTATATAACAAAAATAATTGAAAGCAGGTACTTGAACAGATATTTGTTCACAACTGTTCATAACATTATTTACAATTTGTATTAATAGAATTATTTACACTAGCCAAAAGCTAAGAAATCCTGATATATGGTATAACATGAATGAACTTTGAGGACATAATGTTAAGTGAAATAAACCAGTCACAAATGGACTAATATTACTTGATTCCACTTATAGCAGGTATGTACAGTAGTCAAATTCATAGCTACAAAAAATTAGAATGGTGGTTGCCAAGGACTGGAGAAGAAGGGAGCATGAGGAATTATTGTATAATGGGTACAGAGTTTCAATTTCTAGAGTAATATAGTGGTGATGGTTGCACAACAATGTGAGTATACTTAACACCATTGAATTGTAAACATAAAAAAAATGTTTAAGTGGAATATTTTGCTAAGTATATTTTATCACAATAAAAAAGTATTAACACAAAAGGCAATGCAGCTTGGCCATCATGGCTCAGTGGTTGAGCATTGACCTATGAACCAGGAGGCCATGGTTTGATTCCCAGTCAGGGCATATGCTGGGGTTGCAGGCTTGATCCCCAGCATTAGGTGTGCAAGAGGCAGCCGATCAATCATTCTCTCTGATCATTGATGTTTCTATCTCTCTCTCCCTCTCCCTTCCTCTCTGAAATCAATAAAAATATATTTAAAAAAACAAACAAAAAAAAACAAGAACAAAAGGCAATGTAGGGATAGATAGATAGATATAGATAGATGATAGACAGATAGATGGTTTTTAGAATTATATAAAAACTAGAGGCCTGGTGCACAAAATTCATGCACTCAGGGGGTCCCTCAGCCTGGCCTGCACCCTCTCACAGTTCGGGAGCCTTTGGGGGATGTCCAACTGATGGCTTAGGCCCACTCCCCATGAGGAGTGGGCCTAAGCTGGCAGTCAGACATCCATCCTGGCTCAGGGCTTCTGTCTGAGTGGCGCTCCCCCTGTGGGAGTGCACTGACCACCAGGGGGAAGCTTCTGCATTGAACATCTGCCCCCTGGTGGTCAGTGCGCATCATTCCAACTGGTCATTAGTCCGTTCGATCAATTTGCATATTAGCCTTTTATTATACAGTATTTCCTAAAAGAGTGAAGAAACATAGGGCAGGCTTGAATTCCAACCTGTGCTTCCTAAGTTGGGAATCCAGTATAGCTTATTCAATTCCACTGCCTATTTCTCACCTCTGTCTACTCTACATATACTATTTCTAGAATACCTCTGTCACAGGCTGCTTTGCGAGATAAATAAAATATCTCAAGGTTATGTTAGGATTAAGCTAGATACAGTGCAAGAACAGGTACATATTATAGTCAATGAGGGGTCAATACTGGAACTCTAATCTCAATTATTACATCTAAAGAAAAAGTCAGGGAATGTAGTTAGGAGGGAAAAAATGGTCAAAAGCTGAGGTTGCCAAAACAGAATTCAAGGCAAGAAAATATTATATGGTTCAAGAAAAAAGTTTTAGATAAAGCTAAAGTATTAGCTTTGCTTGTACTGAATACTGGCCAAGTGTTAGTGAGTTGTAGGTCAGTCAAAATAAAGTCCTATTAAGGGGAACTTTGTCTCCATATTTTAGTCTTCATGTATAGGCCTCAAATTTCTTCACCTCCATATATCTCTCTCCCTATCTTTTTTTGTTTTGTTTTGTTTTGTTTTTGTTTTTTCCTACATCATCACAACTCAAATCATATTAGGGCTTGTCAACACTGGACAAGGGAGAAGCGTAGGAAGTTGAGTGGGTGGAAAACATATGGTGACTAAGAATGCACTTGAGCTCACACAGGGCTGAAGACAACTAAATCAACTACAGCTACAAATCCCAGTTAAGGCACTTGCATGGTTTATGATATTTTGTCGGAAGGATGGTGGAACCTCAGACAGTCAGTAGTGTAGGAAAGTCCATTGAAGTGGACATGGAATTCCAAATAATGGATCAGTTTGTACTGGGAGTGAGAATATGTCCAAATGTCACAGCATTTCTGTTAGGGTATGGGGACAAATAAAATAAAGAATTGTCTTTAGCCTCAAAGAATGAAATTGCCAGGAACTAGACTGGTCTAGTTAGTCCAATCAATGCTTGAGATTAAAGCTAGAACCATAAGCCTTGGAGAGGACTGAGGTAAATGATGGCATAACTACAGAGAACATGCAAAGTGATGCAGGACTAAATTAGTTCTGTCTTCTGGTCTAGGCCAGTGCAGAATATAGATATAAGGAGACATTACTACAGGACTAATTGAGAGAAATTATTTGGAAAACATAGTAAGAAGAACACAGGAGCTAATGGTGTACTGACTGGGTTGCCAAAACCTGCTCCTGAAGGAAATCAGTTTAGTGCTTATATTTTTACTAGAGGCCCGGCAATCAGGGCTGATTGGGGCCTTCCTGTTGCTGGCCGGGGCATCCCTTCCCTGGCTCCCTTCATTCCTCTCCATTCCCTGCTGGTCAGCACATGCCAGTGAGCAATCCATCTCCCTGTCGAAAAGTCAAACTCCCGCAGGGACAATTCGCATATTAGGCATATATATATCTATATATCTATATATCTATATATCTATATCTATATCTATCTATCTATATCTATCTATCTATCTATCTATCTATATATATATATATATATATATATATATATATATATATATATATATTCATCCTGCCAGGATTAGCTTAAGATCTTGGGGAAAGTGAAGCAGGCTCAGCATATCTGTTGAGCCACCTATAGGTTGCTTGGGGAAGACAGAGTGAAAAGGGGGCAATCATTAACATTTTATTCTCTTGATTTCTTTCAGTCTCTGCACCTCTTTTGTTACATTTCTTTTTAATTGTGCGTTAACATAGAATTAAAGAATAATTTGACTTTTAAATCACATTTATTGAATAGTATTTTATTGGTATTTCTCAACTCTATCTAGCATTCTAGATACAAAAATGCTAAAATATGTTGTGTTTAACATATGTGGTCCAACACTGATTATCTAATCCTAATCTAAAGCAAGTAGTCCTGAATGGAACCACGGAATTCATTAAAGAAGTAATACCTGCAGTGCCAGATTTTACTATTAGATAAAAAATTTTTTTTTTTCTTTGAGGGATTCATTTTTGAGTCAACTCTGTGATCCAAACTGATGATAGTCAAAAATATTTGGTTTGGCAAGTTCTGTGTTTTAAGATAATTTGAATTATTATGACTTCAAACAGACCATGTGTTCTCCAGTTCAACAGTCCCTATGACCTCCTGCTGATGATTCTTAACTGCTACATACATTGTTCCAACCTGTTTGGCCACTGAATATGATTATCATCATTATGGTAGACCTTTGACATATTTTGAGAAATGCGTCTAGAGATTTGGCATGGTCTCAAAGCCCAGCACACTCTAGTAGCTGACCTCCAGGAAGCAAAGACCAAGTTGTACAGATGCGGTTAATGATAAGCTTAGCTCTATCACTGCCTAAGGGACATGCTTTCCACACACCAGCTTCAGAGCCCAAGTACCACATTCATTGTTACTGGCAGAAAACTACGAGTTACTACACGCTGTAGGTTTGTTTGTTAGTTTACTTCGGTTTCCATCTTTCTACTTTTTTTTTTTTCAAATAGACTTATTTTTTATTTATTTTAATTTATTTTTTTCCATCACCAATTATCCCCTCAATGCCCTCTTCCACCTCCACCCATCACCTTCTACCCTCACAATCACCACACTGTTGTCCATGTCCATGAGCTTTATTTCTTTATTTTTTCTTTTTTTGCTCAGTTCCTCCAAATCCCCTACCCACCTCATCCCCATCTGCCTGCTCTCTGTCTATGAGTCTGTCTCTTGATTGTTTGTTTTTAAAGAACAGCTCTTTAGCTTTATAGAAAAAATCACGATATCACAGAGTTTCCATATATCCTACATCCAGTTTCCACTATTATTAAGATCTTACATTAGTAGGGTACATTTATTACAATTAATGCATTAATATTGATACATTATTATTATGGACTGAATGTTTGTGTTCTCCCCCCAAATTCTAACCTCCAAAATAATGGTATAAAGAGATGAGGGCTAGGGAGAAAAAAATGGCGGCGGAATAGACAGACATGTTCCGAGCCTTGTCCCGGAGCAGAAAGAAAGAACAGCTGAGGGTCGCACTAGGAGTGTTTGTTGGCAAGTTGGGGGACAGCTGAACTCCAGAAGAAGGTGGGAGACTGCTAGATGGGGTTCCCCTGACCTGGCAGCCCCCACTGTGGCTGGGTCCCTTCCCGGAGCTGCAGGCTTGGACACGGAGTCTCCGCCATCTGGAACCGGAAAGTGGAGCTTATCGGAAGCCTGAGAATCCACAACTGCAGCACCCACGGAACAGCTGCGAGCCCCAGAACAACGCTCCCCAATTGGCGCAAACACACGGGTTCAGAGGAGCTCTACACTCCACCACGGAAAGGTCAGATTTCGCCTGGGATAAGGTGAGGTCTCTGGTCCCAGCGCGAGAGAGGAACGCGCGTTTTGCCGGAGCTGGAGGACCAGGGAAGTCTGTGCCTAGAAAAATCCGTGGCTGTTGGGGCTGGCGTGATCTGTGAATGTGGAAGGGGGTCCTCAGAGCTGCTAACAGAAGGGCTCTCTAAAAAGCAACCCATTTTGATCTGAAGTGCAGGGACACCCTAAGAATTTCAGGGGTGTGCTAGACTTACGCGCAGCCACGGAGTGCGCACACTTGGACTTTTTCCTCTTGAAATTCTTGCTTCTGATTACTAAGCCCAATACATAGGATCACCCAGTTGGGGACACCCTGGGAGACTGCAGGGGAAAGTTGTTTTTCTGGAGCCTGGGGATTGGAGCAAGAAGTGACCATCGGAGAGCCAGCTCTGAGGCAGCCCACTCCCACAAACCGGTAGTGAGCGCCACAGGGAAAGAAGGCTCTAACACTCCCTAGAGAGGCCATAGATAAACCCGGAAGTCAATCCAGAAACACTGCCACCCAGGGGCTGAATCACAAATTGACTCTTGTGTAATCAAAAATAAAGGAATACGAGAAATTAAGACACACCGCCTGCTTAAAATCAGGACTGGCTTACATCACTGAAGAGCAGTGGAACGCAGGGAACTGCAATACTGTCCGGACTGAGAAACAGGCGTGCCAAACAGAACAACAGAGGAAGTGAATGACCTTCACTACTCCACATTTTATTTTTATTTTTTATTTTTTTATTTTCATTTTTTGCATCTTTTACTCAAGAAACTAATTTTTTTTCTTTTTTCCTCACTTGATTTTACCTTTTTAATTATTACATTTTTATTTTCAATCTGTATTATTACTACTGCTATTTTATCTTTTTTTTTTTTAAGTGTCATTTTATTTTCTCTTCATTTTGTTTTGGGATTAATGTTCTACATTCTATTTTTATCTTTCCTTTAGCATCATTTTACTCTATCTCAACTCTACCTTTATGCCATCACTCTCTTTCTCACTTTTCCCTTTTCGGTGTCCTGTTTATCTTACCCCTTTCCTGCTTTAGATTTTCCCTATTCTTTCTGTTTACCCCCTGTTAAAATTTCACCCTACTTATATATCTAATCTCCAATCCCCTGCTCCAAGTCCATACACACCTCTCTCTTCGCTGCCTTAACTATCCAAAAAATTGTTTTTCTCTCTGTCCTTTTGTTGTTGTTCACTTGAATGTAGATTATATCGAATTTTTATGCTTTTTTGTGAGATTGTTTTGCTTATTCTTCTTTTGTTTATTTTTTTGTTTGTTTAGTGCTTCTGTTTTCCCTTGCCTCACTCAATATTAGTTGGTGTTGTAGTTTGTATTAAACCCACGTACTTGTTGCTGGCATTTGCTGGAATAAGTGATTGTTCTATAGGAGTTTTATCCCCAATATATATAGTCTGTTTCCCTTTCTCTATTAGTCTCTTTCTTGTCTCTCTTACTTTTTTTTTTCTTCTTTTTTTTCCCTTTTCCCAATTTTATTTTGACACTCCTTTTTTTTCTTCTTCTTTCTTTCTTTTTCCTCTTCTTCTTTCTCTCCTATCCCCTAATTTGCCTTTCTCTGGTGGTCACCTTTATTGGAGGTTATTAATATCGTGAATTCATTTATGTTCAGTGCCTTGTGTGTTGTACCTGGTAGTGCTGTATTTTGTGCCTTTAAATCAACGCAGGAGAGAGAGAACTACAAAACCAGACACCCAGAGAAGAGAGACCATGGGGAGACAAAGACACAGCCCACATATGAAAGAAAAGCAGGCATCACCAGAAAAGGAAGTAAACGAAATGGAGGCAAGCAACCTTCCAGAAAAAGAATTCAGAGAAATGGTCATAAAGTGGCTGAAAAGAATGGAAGACAAATTCGACAATATGAGCAAGAACCAAGAGGAAATGAAGAAGAACCAAGAAGAAATGAAAAATGACATCGCTGCTGTAAAGAACTCAATAGAAAGCATCAAGAGTAGACTAGAAGAAGCAGAGGACCGCATCAGTGAGCTAGAAGACAAGATGGAAAAATATACCCAAGTAGAGCAACTTCTAGAAAAAAAAATTAGAAGGCAGGAGGAGATAAGGGAACTTTGGGACAACACGAAACAAAACAACATCCGCATAATAGGGGTTACAGAAGGAAAGGAAGCTGAGCAAGGAATAGAAAATCTCTTTGAAGAAATAATGACAGAAAATTTCCCTGATATAGAGAAGAAAAAACCCACACAAATCCAAGAAGCTCACAGAGTCCCAAGCAAAATGAACCCCAAAAGACCGACACCAAGGCACATCATAATTAAATTGGCAAACACCAACGACAAAGTAAGAATCTTAAAAGCGGCAAGAGAGAGACAGAAAGTTACATACAAAGGAACCCCCATCAGACTAGCAACTGATTTCTCAACAGAAACTCATCAGGCCAGAAGGGAATGGAATGAAATATACAAAGTCATGCAAAGGAAGGGTCTGAATCCAAGAATACTGTACCCAGCAAGGCTATCAATCAAAATTGAAGGTGAAATCAGGAGCTTCACAGACAAAAAAGGACTAAGGGAATTTATTACCACCAAACCAGCAATGCAAGAAATGCTAAAGGGTCTGCTGTAAAAAAAAAAAAAAAAAAAAAATAGGAAGCGAAGAAGGAACACAGGTGTAAAGAATAGGAATGGCAACAAATAAGTACCTATCAATAATAACTTTAAATGTAAATGGATTAAATGCCCCAATCAAAAGAAAAAGGGTAATGGATTAAATAAGAAAACATGACCCATATATCTGCTGTCTACAAGAAACCCACCTCAGAAAAAAAGACGCACACAGACTGAGGGTGAAGGGATGGAAAAAGGTTTTCCAGGCAAATGGAACTGAAAAAAAAGCTGGGGTAGCAATACTTATATCTGACAAATTAGATCTCAAACTGAAGGACATAACAAGAGATAAGGAAGGCCACTTCATAATACTAAAGAGAGCAATCCAACAAGAAGAAATAACTCTGGTAAACATATATGCACCCAATACAGGAGCACCCAAATACATAAAAAAAACTCCTGAAGGATATCAAGGGAGAGATTGACAGCAATACAATCATAGTAGGAGACTTTCATACCCCACTATCACCATTGGACAAATCCTCTAAACAAAAAATCAGCAAAGAAACATCAATCCTAAATGACTCACTAGACCAGATGGAATTAATTGACATCTTCAGAACATTTCACCCCAAAGCCACAGAATATACATTCTTCTCAAGTGCACATGGGTCATTTTCAAAAATAGACCATATGTTGGGACATAGGCAAAGTCTCTTCAAATTCAAGAAGATAGAAATCATATCAAGCATCTTCTCAGACCACAGTGGCATAAAACAGGAAATCAACTACAATAAAAACAACCCAAAGAAATCAAACACATGGAGGCTAAACAGCATGCTATTAAACCATGACTGGGTTACCAGAGAGATCAAAGAAGAAATAAAAAACATCATGGCAACAAATGACAATGAAAACACTACAATCCAAAATCTATGGGACACAGCGAAAGCAGTCTTGAGAGGGAAGTTCATAGCTCTGCAAGCCTACTGCAAAAAACAAGAAACAATGGTAATAAATTACCTAACCCAACAACTCAAAGAGTTAGAAAAAGAGCAACAAGAAAAGCCCAGTGTAAGCAGAAGGAAGGAAATAATAAAGATCAGAGCACAGATAAACGACATAGAGACCAAAGAAACAATACAAAAGATCAACAAAACCAAGAGCTGGTTCTTTGAAAGGATAAACAAGATTGATGAACCTCTAGCCAGGCTCACCAAGAAGCAAAGAGAGAGGACCCAAATAAACAAAATCAGAAATGAAAGAGGTGAAATAACAACAGATCCCGCCGAAATACAAAGGATTGTTAAAAAATACTACGAACAACTCTATTACAACAAACTGGACAACCTGGAGGAAATGGACATATTCCTAGAAAAATATAACCTTCCAAAACTCAATCAAGAAGAATCTAAACAGCTCAATATGCCAGTAACTATGGAAGAAATTGAAGCAGTCATCAAAGAGCTTCCGGCAAACAAAACCCGGGGCCAGACGGCTTCACAGGAGAGTTTTACCAAACATTCAAGGAAGAACTGAAACCTATCCTCCTCAGACTATTCCAAAACATTCAAGAGCAAGGAACACTTCCAAGCTCTTTCTATGAAGCCAGCATCACCCTAATACCAAAACCAGATAAAGACAACACAATGAAGGAGAATTACAGGCCAATATCCCTCATGAATGTAGATGCCAAAATCCTCAACAAAATTCTAGCAAATCGGATCCAGCAGTACATCAGAAAGATCATACACCATGACCAAGTAGGGTTTATTCCAGGAATGCAAGGATGCTACAATATCCGAAAATCAATAAATGTGATACATCACATAAACAAATTGAAAGATAAAAATCACATAGTCGTATCAATTGATGCAGAAAAAGCATTTGACAAAATCCAACACCCTTTCTTGATAAAAACTCTCAACAAGGTGGGAATAGAGGGATCATACCTCAACATAATAAAAGCTATATATGATAAACCCACAGCTAACATCATACTCAATGGGCAAAAACTAAAACCATTTCCCCTAAGAACAGGAACAAGACAAGGATGCTTACTCTCACCACTCCTGTTTGACATAGTACTGGAAGTATTAACCATTGCAATTAGACAAGAAGAAGAAATAAAAGGCATCCAAATTGGAAAAGAAGAAGTAAAGCTGTCCTTATTTGCAGATGACATGATATTGTACATAAAAAAACCGAAAGACTCCATCAAAAAAACTAACAGACTTAATAAATGAATTCGGCAATGTAGCAGGATACAAAATTAACGCCAAGAAATCTATGGCATTTCTATACACCAACAGTGAACTTACAGAAAGAGAGACTAAAAAAGCAATCCCATTCTCCATCGCACCAAAAAAATTAAGATACTTAGGAATAAACCTAACCAAGGAGGTAAAAGACCTATATGCGGAAAACTACAGGACACTGAAAAAAGAGATAGAGGAAGATGTAAACAGATGGAAGAACATACCATGTTCATGGATTGGTAGAATCAACATCATCAAAATGTCCATACTACCCAAAGCAATCTATAGATTCAATGCACTCCCCATTAAAATACCAACAGCATATTTCACAGACCTAGAAAGAACTCTCCAAAAATTCATCTGGAATAAAAAAAGACCCCGAATAGCCACAGCAATCCTGAGAAAGAAGAATAAAGTAGGAGGGATCTCAATACCAGATTTCAAGCTGTATTACAAAGCCACTGTCCTCAAAACAGCCTGGTACTGGCACAAGAACAGACATATAGATCAATGGAATAGAATAGAGAATCCAGATATCGACCCAAACCAATATGAGCAATTAATATTTGACAAAGGAGGCATGAGCATACAATGGAGTCAAGACAGTCTCTTCAATAAATGGTGTTGGGAAAATTGGACAGATACATGCAAAAAAATGAAACTAGATCACCAACTTACACCATACATAAAAATAAACTCAAAATGGATACAGGACTTAAATATAAGACGGGAAACCATAAAAATACTAGAGGAATCCACAGGCAGCAAAATCTCAGACATATGCCAAAAGAACTTTTTCACTGATACTGCCCCTAGGGCAATGGAAGCCAAAGAGAAAATAAACAAATGGGACTACATCAAAATAAAAAGCTTTTGCACAGCAAAAGAAACCATCAACAAAACAACAAGAAACCCCATTGTATGGGAGAACATATTTGCAAATGGTATCACTGATAAAGGTTTAATTTCCAACATCTACAGGCAGCTTATGCAACTTAATAAAAGGAAGATAAATGATCCAATAAAAAAATGGGCAACGGACCTAAATAGAATCTTTTCAAAAGAAGACAGAAGGAAGGCCAAGAGACACATGAAAACATGCTCAAAGTCACTAATTATCTGAGAGATGCAAATCAAAACAACAATGCAATACCATCTCACACCTGTCAGAATGGCTATCATCAACAAATCAACAAACGACAAGTGTTGGCGAGGATGCGGAGAAAAAGGAACCCTCGTGCACTGCTGGTGGGAATGCAGACTGGTGCAGCCACTGTGGAGAACAGTATGGAGTTTCCTCCAAAAACTGAAAATGGAAATCCCATTTGACCCAGTAATCCCACTCCTAGGAATATATCCTAAGAAACCAGAAACACCAATCAGAAAGGATATATGCACCCCTATGTTCATAGCAGCACAATTTACAATAGCTAAGATTTGGAAACAGCCTAGGTGCCCATCAGCAGATGACTGGATCAGAAAACTATGGTACATCTACACAATGGAATACTATGCTGCCATAAAAAAGAAGGAATTACCACCATTTGTAGGCACTTGGATGGAATTAGAGAACATTATGCTAAGTGAAATAAGCCAGTCAATGAAAGAAAAATACCACATGATCCCACTCATTTGGGGATAATGAAAAACATTATAAACTGATGAACAAAAAGATAGTTACAGAGGCAGTAAAGCATTAAACAGACTGTCAAATTACAGCGGTGAGGTTAGGGAGAGGTGGGGGAAATAAGAGATCAACTGAAGGACTTGTATGCATGCATATAAGAGTAACCAACGGATACAAAACATTGGGGGGTGAGGGCATGTATGGGAGTGGGGTGGGGGTGGGGGGCAATGGTAAGATATGTACACATATAATACCTTAATAAAAATTTGAAAAAAAAAAAAAAGAGATGAGGGCTTTGGAAGGAAAATTAGGTCATGAGTGTGGAACCGTCTTGGAATGGGTGGAGTGCCCTCATGAGAAGAAACATGAGAACTTGCTCAGGCTTTCTGCTTTCTGTCATATGAAATTAGAACCTGAAGTTGGTGGACTGAAACTGGGAAGGGGATCCTCACTAGGACCCCACCATGCTGGCATAGATTTCCAACCTCCAGAGCTATAGGAAACAAATGTCTGTTGTTTATAGTCTACATAGTCTATGGGACTTTTTTTTATAGCAGCCCAAACTACTACATTTAGTTTCTAGGTCTTCTTAGGCTCCTCCTGGATGTAACAGTTTCTCATAATTTTTTTTTTTTGTTTTTAAGATGACTTGGACAGTTTTGAGGAGTGCTTGTTAGGTTTGTTTTTTTTTTTTTGTAGAATGTCTCTCTACTAGAATTTGTTTGATGCTTTTCTCAAGATTAGACTGAGATCCTGGGGTTTCAGGAGGAAGACCACAGAGGAAAAGTGCCATTTTCATTACGTCATTACATTCTATTAGTATGATTTACCACTGTTGATGTTGACCTTAGCGAACCTAGTGTTGTTTAGGTCTCTCTATTGTAAAGTTACTCTTCCTCTTCCCCATTCCATACTGTATTTTTTTGGAAATTCCACATTTCACAAGTCCTTGTTTATGCTCCAAATCCTTGAGGAAGGAGTAAATTATTTGGAATTCTTCCTCATGGGATATTTGTCTATTCTCCATGTATTTATTTACCCCAGCATGTATTTATATCAGTATGGACTCATACATATTTGCTTTATATATAGGGTTATAAGTAGTACTTTATTTATTTTGCTCTCAAGTTATTCCATTTGGGGCTATTGTTCCAGGTTTTATTTGGCTCCTGTTCTACTTAGACATACCCTCATAAATTTATTCAGAGGGAGGAGCTTATCTTCTGACACTGGAAAATGCTCAAGACTCATATTTCCTGCCCCCATCCTATGATCAGACACTTCTCCAAGGAACCCCAGTTCATTTTATTATGAAGTGGTTTTAGAAACCAAGATCTGGGTGCTAGGTGTGCTTGTTGCTACGAGTGTCATTGCTTTTAGGTCCTCTCAGCTGACAAAAGAAGGAAATACATACATGTTTACTAACTCATTTATATACATCCTTAAGTATTTTTATATTTATCTATCTGTATCTATATTAAACTAAATATAAATTCATACTAATGTCTCCAACTCTAATCATTACTACATGAATCATTTTAGTCTCCTCTCCTTGCTTGTCTAAAAACTCGTACTGTCACAGTGAGGGACCTGGATCCCACGATCAGCCAACAATTTACTTAATTATTTAATTAAATTGTTCAGTTACATATGTAGTAGGATCAGAATTGCCAACCCATACCCCCTTATGCCATATATTTTCAAGAGTCAAAATTTCAAAAATTCAACCTATAAAAGTTAACATTCTGTATTACATGTAAAGCAAGTATAAAAATGACATTTATTATTTTCCCAATAATTCCACACAGAGCATATTATATTTTAAAATCAGAGTTCATTTGTTCACTATAAAATCTCATCAAAATTTTAAATAATTGGAGAAGATAACAATAAAAAATATACAGCACATATAAAATCTATGTAACATTACATGTGGAGGGTGTAATTTAAATTCTAAGTAGATTTTGTTAACCCTTATCTCCATTTTTAAATAAAGAAAATGAAACAGAATTTTAGTAAACTAGAGAGTGAAAAGATTCCTTCAAGAAAACATTTAGTTCTAGAAAAGGGACTTATAAGTAAAAATCAGTTCTTTTCGTGTTAGCACAGAGGCCTCATTCAAACTTTGTCATATCCATATACATACTTGTAAATGAAATTAAAAATAACAAAATTTCACATAAGAAAATTTGAGCCCAACTGGTATGGCTCAATGGATTGAGCATCATCCTATATACCAAGAGGTTGCAGGTTCCATTCCCGGTCAGGGCACATGCCCAAGTGGCCAGCTCAATCCCCAGTAGGGAGCATGTAGGAGGCAGCAGATTGATGTTTTTCTCTCATCAATGTTTCTACCTCCCCTCTCTCTAAAAATCAATAAAATATGCATATATGTCTACACACACACACACACACACACACATATTTAAATATATGAAGGCATTTTGAGTAGCGTGGGTTGAATGACAAAAGTTTAATTTAGGATTCAGACAGTAGAAAGAATCACTATAACTATTAAAACACTAGAGGTCTCCCCAATCAAAAGACATAGGGGAATGGAGTGGATAAGAAAACATGACCCATATATCTGCTGTCTACAAGAAACCCACCTCAGAAAAAAAGACGCACACAGACTGAGGGTGAAGGGATGGAAAAAGGTTTTCCAGGCAAATGGAACTGGAAAAAAAAGCTGGGGTAGCAATACTTATATCTGACAAATTAGATCTCAAGCTGAAGGACATAACAAGAGATAAGGAAGGCCACTTCATAATACTAAAGGGAGCAATCCAACAAGAAGAAATAACTCTGGTAAACATATGTGCACCCAATACAGGAGCACCCAAATACATAAAAAAACTCCTGGAGGATATCAAGGGAGAGATTGACAGCAATACAATCATAGTAGGAGACTTTAATACCCCACTATCACCATTGGACAAATCCTCTAAACAAAAAATCAGCAAAGAAACATCAATCCTAAATGACTCACTAGACCAGATGGAATTAATTGACATCTTCAGAACATTTCACCCCAAAGCCACAGAATATACATTCTTCTCAAGTGCACATGGGTCATTTTCAAAAATAGACCATATGTTGGGACATAGGCAAAGTCTCTTCAAATTCAAGAAGATAGAAATCATATCAAGCATCTTCTCAGACCACAGTGGCATAAAATTGGAAATCAACTATAGTAAAAACAACCCAAAGAAATCAAACACATGGAGGCTAAACAACATGCTATTAAACCATGACTGGGTTACCAGAGAGATCAAAGAAGAAATAAAAAACATCATGGCAACAAATGACAATGAAAACACTACAATCCAAAATCTATGGGACACAGCGAAAGCAGTCTTGAGAGGGAAGTTCATAGCTCTACAAGCCTACTGCAAAAAACAAGAAACAATGGTAATAAATTACCTAACCCAACAACTCAAAGAGTTAGAAAAAGAGCAACAAGAAAAGCCCAGTGTAAGCAGAAGGAAGGAAATAATAAAGATCAAAGTGGAGATAAACGACCTAGAGACCAAAGAAACAATACAAAAGATCAACAAAACCAAGAGCTGGTTCTTTGAAAGGATAAACAAGATTGATGAACCTCTAGCCAGGCTCACCAAGAAGCAAAGAGAGAGGACCCAAATAAACAAAATCAGAAATGAAAGAGGTGAAATAACAACAGATCCCGCCGAAATACAAAGGATTGTTAAAAAATACTACGAACAACTCTATTCCAACAAACTGAACAACCTGGAGGAAATGGACATATTCCTAGAAAAATATAACCTTCCAAAACTCAATCAAGAAGAATCTAAACAGCTCAATATGCCAGTAACTATGGAAGAAATTGAAGCAGTCATCAAAGAGCTTCCGGCAAACAAAAGCCCGGGGCCAGACGGCTTCACAGGAGAGTTTTACCAAACATTCAAGGAAGAACTGAAACCTATCCTCCTCAGACTATTCCAAAACATTCAAGAGCAAGGAACACTTCCAAGCTCCTTCTATGAAGCCAGCATCACCCTAATACCAAAACCAGATAAAGACAACGCAATGAAGGAGAATTACAGGCCAATATCCCTCATGAATGTAGATGCCAAAATCCTCAACAAAATTCTAGCAAATCGGATCCAGCAGTACATCAGAAAGATCATACACCATGACCAAGTAGGGTTTATCCCAGGAATGCAAGGATGCTACAATATCCGAAAATCAATAAATGTGATACATCACATAAACAAATTGAAAGATAAAAATCACATAGTCATATCAATTGATGCAGAAAAAGCATTTGACAAAATCCAACACCCTTTCTTGATAAAAACTCTTAACAAGGTGGGAATAGAAGGATCATACCTCAACATAATAAAAGCTATATATGATAAACCCACAGCTAACATCATACTCAATGGGCAAAAACTAAAACCATTTCCCCTAAGAACAGGAACAAGACAAGGATGCTTACTCTCACCACTCCTGTTTGACATAGTACTGGAAGTATTAACCATTGCAATTAGACAAGAAGAAGAAATAAAAGGCATCCAAATTGGAAAAGAAGAAGTAAAGCTGTCCTTATTTGCAGATGACATGATATTGTACATAAAAAACCCGAAAGACTCCATCAAAAAACTAACAGATTTAATAAATGAATTCGGCAATGTAGCAGGATACAAAATTAACGCCAAGAAATCTATGGCATTTCTATACACCAACAGTGAACTTACAGAAAGAGAGACTAAAAAAGCAATCCCATTCTCCATCGCACCAAAAAAATTAAGATACTTAGGAATAAACCTAACCAAGGAGGTAAAAGACCTATATGCGGAAAACTACAGGACACTGAAAAAAGAGATAGAGGAAGATGTAAACAGATGGAAGAACATACCATGTTCATGGATTGGTAGAATCAACATCATCAAAATGTCCATACTACCCAAAGCAATCTATAGATTCAATGCACTCCCCATTAAAATACCAACAGCATATTTCACAGACCTAGAAAGAACTCTCCAAAAATTCATCTGGAATAAAAAAAGACCCCGAATAGCCACAGCAATCCTGAGAAAGAAGAATAAAGTAGGAGGGATCTCAATACCAGATTTCAAGCTGTATTACAAAGCCACTGTCCTCAAAACAGCCTGGTACTGGCACAAGAACAGACATATAGATCAATGGAATAGAATAGAGAATCCAGATATCGACCCAAACCAATATGAGCAATTAATATTTGACAAAGGAGGCATGAGCATACAATGGAGTCAAGACAGTCTCTTCAATAAATGGTGTTGGGAAAATTGGACAGATACATGCAAAAAAATGAAACTAGATCACCAATTTACACCATACACAAAAATAAACTCAAAATGGATACAGGACTTAAATATAAGACGGGAAACCATAAAAATACTAGAGGAATCCACAGGCAGCAAAATCTCAGACATATGCCAAAAGAACTTTTTCACTGATACTGCCCCTAGGGCAATGGAAGCCAAAGAGAAAATAAACAAATGGGACTACATCAAAATAAAAAGCTTTTGCACAGCAAAAGAAACCATCAACAAAACAACAAGAAACCCCATTGTATGGGAGAACATATTTGCAAATGGTATCACTGATAAAGGTTTAATTTCCAACATCTACAGGCAGCTTATGCAACTTAATAAAAGGAAGATAAATGATCCAATAAAAAAATGGGCAACAGACCTAAATAGAATCTTTTCGAAAGAAGACAGAAGGAAGGCCAAGAGACACATGAAAACATGCTCAAAGTCACTAATTATCCGAGAGATGCAAATCAAAACGACAATGCGATACCATCTCACACCTATCAGAATGGCTATCATCAACAAATCAACAAACGACAAGTGTTGGCGAGGATGCGGAGAAAAAGGAACCCTCGTGCACTGCTGGTGGGAATGCAGACTGGTGCAGCCACTGTGGAGAACCGTATGGAGTTTCTTCAAAAAACTGAAAATGGAACTCCCATTTGACCTAGTAATCCCACTCCTAGGAATATATCCTAAGAAACCAGAAACACCAATCAGAAAGGATATATGCACCCCTATGTTCATAGCAGCACAATTTACAATAGCTAAGATTTGGAAACAGCCTAGGTGCCTGTCAACAGATGACTGGATCAGAAAACTATGGTACATCTACACAATGGAATACTATGCTGCCATAAAAAAGAAGGAATTACTACCATTTGTAGGCACTTGGATGGAATTAGAGAACATTATGCTAAGTGAAATAAGCCAGTCAATGAAAGAAAAATACCACATGATCTCACTCATTTGGGGATAATGAAAAACATTATAAACTGATGAACCAAAAGATAGTTACAGAGGTAGTAAAGCATCAAACAGATTGTCTAATTACAGCGGTAAGGTTAGGGAGAGGTGGGGGAATTAAGAGATCAACTGAAGGACTTGTATGCATGCATATAAGAGTAACCAACGGATGCAAAACATTGGGGGGTGAGGGCATGTATGGGAGTGGGGTGGGGGGGGCAATGGTAAGATATGTACACATATAATACCTTAATAAAAATTTGAAAAAAATAAAAATAAAAAATAAAACACTAGAGGTCTGATGCACAAAATTTGTGCAAGAGTAGGCCTTTCTTCTCCCGGCTGCCAGCACTAGCTTCCCTCTGGCATCCAGGACTGGGGCTTCCCTGGCAGAGGGAGGCCCTGCCCACCAACCGCAGCCCACCAGTCATTGGCCTGGGCCTCCCTCTTTTTAAAAAAATATATTTTATTGATTTTTTACAGAGAGGAAGGGAGAGGGAGAGTTAGAAACATCGATGAGAGAGAAACATCAATCAGCTGCCTCCTGCACACCCCCACCGGGGATCTGCCAGCAACCAAGGTACATGCTCTTGACTGGAATCGAACCTGGGTCCCTTGAGTCCGCAGGCTGACTCTCTACCCACTGAGCCAAACTGGTTCGGGCTGGGCCTCCCTCTTTGGGGCAATCATGGAACCCCCCGATTGATCACCCTGCTGACCAGTGGCCTGGGCCTCCCTCAGCAAGGCGATCATGGGGCTATGGCCGGGCCCCTGACCAGTCACATTGCACCTGCCTTGACTGGCCTGACACCAGTGGGTGTCATAGCATGGTCCCAGATGGTCATCCTGATGATCGTTCCACTGTTCAGCCATTCAGTCAATTTGCATATTATGCTTTTATTATATAGGATAAGCTAAATCATGTTCTATGAATTAGAATTGATAGGTACATTAAAAGCTTATCTTCAGCTCTAACACCATGATCTTTTACAAAGGTTTAGAACATTCCACTAGATATGTCTAAAACAAACTTTGGGTGGAAATATCTGTGAATGTTTCCTATCTTATTTTCCAAAATGCTATGCTTTTTAAGTATATCTATATAGAGACGATAGATGTAGAAAGATGATAGATAGATAGATGATAGATAGATAGATAGATAGATAGATAGATAGATAGATAGATAGAATATTTATCCAACTTGATTTTCATCTATGGTAATGTGAGGCACATGGAAAGACCTTTTTCTCTATTCATTAAAAGTTGGATTCTTTGATGCTTAAGTAATCTTTTGATGAATTCCTGATTGCCCCATCTGTAAATCTTGTGGGAAGGAGTTGGCCTGGTATTTACTCTGTTATATTTAAAAATTCCATATTTGTTGTTTGTGTTCTCTGCAAATTTAGCTGATGTTTATCAACCTTGAGGCAATTGTGGTCTGGCTGTCTTTTTAAGTGAGTAATAGAGAAATTACTGATTTCTTAAGCTTTTTTGTTTGTTTGTTTGTTATTGCAGGATTAATATAGACTTAAGCATTTTTTTTACTTGCTATATCACTACCACAAGCAAAAATCAAACTAGTTTTTTATCCTTATTCTGACCTTTTCAAATATAGCCTGCTCAGCAAAATAGATGTATTATAGTAAAAAATAATTATATATTTCTTTACCCAAATCTTGAGAATAAACAACTTTTCTTAGGTGACTTAAACTTATAAATCTATTTCTTGATGTATTGCTAGTAAACAAAAAGTCAATTATGAAAATAACCTGATTTTCTATGTTGCATATGAAATATATGTATCATAGATGTCTTTTCTTTTTTTAAGTTTATGTTTTATTGTTGATACTACTACAGATGTCCCCTATTCCTCCCTCTCACTTCTCTCCTCCAGTCAGCCCACCCCGCACCGCAGGCTTGTACCACACTATTGTCTATGTTATGGGCTACACATATATGCATATAAATTCTTTGGTTTGTTTCTTCCTGGTCTCCAATGCCTCTTCCCTCTAAGATCTGTCAGTCTATTCCATGTATCTGCCTTGGACCTATTTTGTTAATCAGTTTATTTTGTTCATTAGATCCTACATATAGGTGAGATCATGTGATATTTGTCTTTCTCTGACTGGATTATTTTACTTAGCATAATGGTCTCCACATCCATCCATGCTGTTGCAAGGGGTAAGAGATCCTTCTTTTTTATAGCTATATAGTATTCCATTTTGTAAATTGTACCACAGCTTTTTTATCCAATCATCTACTGATGGGCTGTATTATAGAATTATATAATTGCTGTATTTTTAAGGTGAACACTTTTCTTATTATCTCTTTATACCTCTTTTGTGTGTGTGTGTGTGTGTGTGTGTGTGTCTTTGCATTCATTTTACTTCTTGGTAAAATGAGATTCATAATTTGTAATCCACACAAATGGATTAAAGGAATGAGATAATAGATTACATGTTTAAGTTTGTGTCTAAATCTGTGTCTGTATACTAACTAATTTTACTAATATCATTTCGGCAAAATGAAGTAAACATTTTCAATTCAGCAAAGTGATGGCTTTTTCTTATCTTTCACATTCTCTCTCTTATTCTTCATTTTTTCATTTTGGCTTGTATGTATAATGCCTAATCTCCAATTTGATATACTTAATTGCCTTTTTGATGGAATATTTGCTGTCTTATCCAGAGTAACACTGGATAAGTGTTACTCTGGATAAGGGAGTGGAGAAAATCATTTGGTTTAAAAGTACTAAAGATTAAATTAAAAGATTAATTTTTAAAAGTCTTCATTATTAAGATTCACCAAGTTGGTGCAGATGTCTTCACTTTGCTTTCAGGGTTGGAAACTGATCATATTAAATTGTATTTAATTGTAAGAAGTTTGCTATAAAGTTGGGAGTTCTTTGATAATTCAGTCTCCAAATATCATTCAAGAGCCCCAAGATCAGACTTTTGAGTTGCTTCTATGGCTTTCCACTTTCTTCTGTAAGGAGATCCAGGAAGAAGAATAGCCTATAATGTTCACCATTTAAATGGGGGTATTTGAAATTCACTGAAAGTTTTCAGTTCAACTCTAAGCCCTTTAGAGCATTCCATAGTCCATTTAGCATAACTTCATCTGTTAGTACTTGTTCTGTTCCAATGCCAAACTCTAGGCACACTGAACTTTTTCACTTCTCAAATCATGTCATGCTCTTGTTTACAAATTACTTCACTGCAGTCTAGACAACTCTTTCCCCACACATTTTTCTTCCTTTTGTGTGGCTAACTCCTACTCATCCTTCACACTCTAGCTTAGGTTTTCTCAGGGAAATCTAGGCTAGTTAGGTTCGATAACTCCTTGATATCTCCTCTGAAGAATCATGTGTCTCTCCTACCAATATTTTATTAAAATTACTTGTTTTTTATTGGTTTTATTCACTATGTATGAGATCCACAAGATGAGACACTGCAAAGGGAGGCAGAAGTAGACAAGGAAACTTGAAATTAAAGTTTATTTGAGAAAAATAACTTTTTATGCTTGGAGAATATGGAAATGAAATTTAGGCAGAATTCTGAGGAAGAAGAAGTAACCCCACAACATGGCCTGAAAAGAATATAAGCAGGGAGAAATCACCACTAGTAGGAACACTGCTTCTAAGAATAGTAAATATTAGGGTTGAATTTCCAGTTGGTTCCTGCTTGTATATGACTTACAATTTTTTTTTATTTTTTTTTACTAATTCTATTATGTTGCACACTTCTGTATTGATGTGCACTGGAAATTAGAAAAGAGAATGGGCTTTGTTCCACACCACAGCTAATGTTGACCCATAGATAGATGGTAGCTGCAGGTACACAGAGTGATTGCAAGGAGCTAATGGCAGGGGAGAAGTAGGTTGCAATATGAAGTAACTAGTGAGAAAATAAGAGGACCCTCTTTCTCACTTCCCTTTGTGGAGATTAAAAAATGAGTGCATCTCAGAGGGAAGGTGGGGGGAGGGTGGGTGGGTGGAAGATAATAACCAAAGACAATCATGGGAGATAATCAGCCATGGACACAGACAATAAGGTGGTGAAGGCCTGGGGCCAGCAGGGGCAGGCTGGAGAAGGTCAATGGGGGAAAAATGGGGACATATGTAATACTTTCAACAATAAATATTTTTTTAAGAGTGCATTTAAAATGCCAAACAGCAACAGTAAATGATCTTGGAGCTGGATAAGTATGAATCAAATTTCTAAAATCCTTGTTTTTTGACCAGCAATGTAAATTTAAGCATTGGTTCATTGGATTTCTTCAAACTGTCAGTTGTTATTTTCACTGTTTCTGGAAAGTTTCCAGCTATTGTCAGTTTAAACATTGTCTCTGACCCTCTCTTCTGCTTGTAAAAATCCAATTAGACACTGCATTTTCCGTGTGTTTTCATTTCTTCTTTCAATTTACTTCCTCTTTATCTCTCATAAAATTCCAGATAAAGTTATTTAGGTTTATTTCCTAGTCTCAAATTTTCTTTATAGCTGTGTCTAATCTGTTATAAAACTCATCCATTGAATTTTCTACTTAAATTATTGTATTTTTACTTTTAAGAGTGTTTTTTTTTTTTACTTCTTTTTCAAATATGTGTGGTCTTTATTCATATTTTGAACTTTTTTTGCCTTGTATGGGTCAGTTTTACTTTTTAAATAACTGAAAAGCACGTTATAATGTGTACCCTCTTCCCTCTTTCACAGTCACCTGAGCTGGTTCATTGAAAATCTGAAGTCAGCCTTATTAGCAAAATGGAATACACTGAGGAGTTAAGAAAATTCTCATTTCTCAGTGGCTACTGTTTGTAGCCTTCTTTGGAAAGAAGTTCTGTTTTTCTACAAATAAAAGTTCCTATTTTCCACCATAGTATAAAAATGCTGAGAAGAAGCACTTATGTTTTCTAAATAATATTTTTTTCATACAACTGAAGATATAAAACAATAGATCTTGAAAGGACCAAAGAAATACAAACACTTGATGACTTTGATGATGCATTTTATTATGTTTTAGAGTTGCATTTATATTTCCATACCATCAAATCAGTGATGGTATGGAAAAACCATTTTCTTTGAAAGCACAGAAAAGTATCTTAAAGTTAAAAATAAAGTGAGTGTTACAAACATAATTATTTAAATTAAATTATGAGACTCTATTTGTACATAATAAGTAAGTATTGACCAGCAAGAATTTTTGCTGTTTTGAGAAAGATAGTCCTAATTCAGGATTCTGGTGATTCAACACAGAATAGCACAAGGCCAACAGTGACAGGACAATATGAGGAGCATCAAAAGTAGGATTTCCAGTTTAATTGGATATTCTGTTTGTTTTTAATTTTGCTAAATCTAGCAACCTCAATCAAAATAAATCAACTTTGATCAAGACAGTTCTCTAATATATTATTTAATATCTAAAATAAATATAAATTCACTGCCATCATTATACTCTCTTATCAACAATGCTCCTTTCCCATTTTTCAAATTCATGCACAAATATTACTCTATTTGATGTTTAAATAAATATATAAATAATAAATAAGTGAATAAGTTACACTTGAAAATAATTTACGTGACCATGAAAGACATTAAATTGTTTCCGCGTGTTCTCACATCACAGTGAGGTGAAATGGTGACTCATACTTTTTCTCTAGGTTAGGAATAAAGAAGAAACCAAGGCGCAGTTAAAAGGGACTCATGGATCTTGGCTGGCAGACTAAGGTTGCAATATTTAACCCTCCTCCCCCCAAAAATACAGGATTTCCAGCTAAGTTTGAATTTATTGTAAGCAATGAGTTTTTGTTTTTTGGTTTTTTTTAATAAGTGTGTCCTAGATATAGCATGGGACATTGAAAGAAACTCTTCATTGTTTTACCTAATATTCAAATCTAACCAGGCATCCTGTATTTTATCTGAGATCTCTACACCAGACGCAAACAGTATGTGAAGCTCTGAAATAGATTTGTTTGAAGTTTCATTGGCATCTTTACTGAGGAATTCTTGGAAACCATGGAGAGTGCTTATTTTTTTTTTTATGGCTTTTCCTTCTCAGCTCTGAAAATAAATAAATAAAATGTAAAGATTAACAATGTTCTAACAGGAGTCAAGTGTGGTCCTTATATTTAATACAGAAACTAATATAGTCTTAAATAGTCATATGTTAGAAATGTTCTGTACTTTCAACTATAAATGGAGAGACCAGATAAGTCATCCTCCAAAGCAGGACACTTCTGAGAATGAAACATAATCATAATAATGGCACAGGGACCAGGCATAAACCTAGACTTCCCTGGACAAACTGAGATGCGTGGTCTTCCCAGTCATGAGTTACAATAAACTCACTATTGCTGCTATTTATTTTGAATTAAAGAGGCAGTTACCTAAAAAAATATTTTTGGCAGCAGCAAGAAATTTATAGGCTGACTTTTGGACTGTATATCTCAGGATAAATGAAAAATCTAAATTAAAAAAACAACAACAACTTACCTCTCTAAAAATAACTGTATAACCTGCTGCACCCATTTTTCCTTGGGGTCCAGGCAGAGCGATGTTTCATTGTCCAACTTTACACTGGAATGAAAGAGATATGATTAAAATCAACATTTAGCAGTTTCAGACACCCCTTTGCCACTCAAGTCATTGTCCTGTAAGTATGGGCATGAAATCGAAGTCAAAAGCAATTTAGAGCTATGAATCATGGAAGTTACCATACTTAAATGCCATTCATACCCAGAATATGTCCTTCTATTTAACCCACGACTGTATTCCTAGTACCTAGAACTTTGTTGGATGCTTCCACCTTCCTCAGTTCTAGGTTAGCTAAAGTAAGAAATCTAATCACTTTTGAAAGTACTTACATGATTTCTGAATAGGCACAGTGTGGTCCACTCTCAATCACTCTCAGTTCCTTGATAAGCTTGGGGTGGAAAGGTATAGAGTGCACACCAATGCACAGGCATCGAAGTTCTGTCTCTATTCTCGGCAGAATTGAAGCTGTGGGAAAAAAATAAAAACAATTATAGATTGATTTCAACAATAGGGAGGGCTCTGCTAGCTACTCCCTCTTTAATCCCAATGTGATAACTTGGTGACTGTGCGTTTTACAAACATGGCATCTTTAGCAAACTCATTCCAGAAATTGAAGGCTGGGTATTCTCCTTGCCTCTGACATCAGTTTTTCTCAGTTTTCAAAACAGTCACTCCTGATAACATTGAATATCCTTCTACATAAAGACTGGAGTTGTCTTTGTGCAATGTTGACATCTTTAAGATACTTTTTTTTCTAGTAGATATTTTATAATACTCTGTGATACCACAGTGCTATTTGTAGTATGCAAACTAAGATTCACCAATAGGGAAATTGCCTTCAGAAAGAATTAATAGAAATATATAAGTGAGTTGCACAGAAGTGTCTTATATCTTAACACAATCTTCAATGCTTGAGAGAAAAGAAAAATAAACTATATATCATAAACTTTCTAAACTGTATTTATTTCATAAAATGAATCCTGATAAGGTCTATGTTCTGTCAGGGTGTCCTTAAATCAAAAGGGGATTGATAGCTATCTGAAGCTTTTCAGTAAAGTAGTACACAGTATAAAATTACCTGAGTTATCTTACTCAATATTAATTTATATTATAGGTAACTGTGGCTCCCAATAAGATACACTCTAACTTATACATTTATATTAAATACTAGAGGCCCAGTGCACAAAATTCATACACAGGGGGAGGTCCCTCAGCTCGGCCTGCACCCTCTCCAATCTGGGACCCCTCAGGGTATGTCTGATTGCCTGTTTAGGCCCAATCTCTGTGGACTGCTGGCTTCTAACCACTCGCCTGTCTACCTGCCTGATTGCCCCTAACTGCCTCTGCCTGTTGGCCTGATCGCCCCTAACTTGCTCCCCTGACAGCCTGATAGCCTCTAATCGCCTCTGCCTCATCCCTGGCCTAAGCCACAGTCTGGCCTCCCTCTGCAGGAGGTGACCTGGCAGATCAGGGGAAGGCACTGCTGCTGCTGCCACTGCCTGCCTGAGCCTGGGCCCTTCACAGCCGCGCCTCAGCTGTTCTCAACCACCTGTGGCTGCCTGAGCCTCGGCCCTCACAGTCTTTGTGGCTTTGTCCAGAAGGACATCCAGAAGATTGTCTGGAAGACATCCACCCTAATTAGAATATTACCCTTTTATTAGTATAGATATGCATACTACAGATTATAAATGATAAGAACAGAATGTCTGTATTAATCAAGCATTACATTTTTCTAATTGTATAGATACAGCCTAAAAAAATTAAAACTTCATTTTAATTAATTGCCATTAAATGACCACAAAGATTATTTTCTATTCCTGAACAAAAAATGTTTGTTTGTTTTTAATCAAAGCATTAAGGATAATCTTACCATCTAACGATCACATTTAAACCCAGGAAAACTGCATCGGAAAGATGTGCTTACCTTCGTGCAGAGCTGCAGAAAGCATGATCGCTGCCAGAAGAGCAACAGCCAGCTTGGAAGTCATGTTTACAGCAAGTTGGTTTCTTATGGGCTCTTCTCCTGGATGCTGATGAGCTCTGTTGTCCTCAGGGACTTGTGCTGGATGAAGAGCACCTCTGGCTTTTTAAACCATCTCAACAGCGAGACCTGCACACGCTCATTCTTGTATTAGGTCAGAGGAAATTCCAACACCTGGAGCTTTCCGGTCACTCTTTGTGAACAAGCCTGAGTCACCAGACTTCTCTCATTGGTTTCTTATCTAATTTTCAGCACGATTGAACTTTTATTGGATCTTTAAAATAATTTAATTTCATTCAAAAGCATGTCTGCTTTAAAGTATTTTTAAACAGTGAAGCTTCTCAGTTCTATACAATTGTCAGTTGTATTCCTTTATACTTATAAATTAACATTATCATAGTATCATCTGCCAGCTGTTAGAGTAACATCATTTATGATTATTCTTTTATGGCACAATGGTTTCTTTATGTAAAGTATATGCGCTGTGATGACAGAGGAGATAATCCAGTTGACCACTTTTATTGGAGACATATTTTATGAGCAGCTTTTTTCTAAGAGTTTTGGAAAGTTTCTGCTCTCAAGGAACAAAGTACAACTTTTCAAAAGATTTGGTTTTCTAATGTATATTTAACAGAATGAAATTTGTGCTTTCATTCTGTCTCACAAATATTTATCAAGTAACTTCTCAGTAATGTGTACTTGTTCTTAAAGGGTTTGGTCTATCAGAAGAAAGCAACATTAGGGACCTGACAATTATATATTGTCAGAGAGGAAGGGAGAGGGAGAGAGCTAGAAACACTGATGATGAGAGAGAATCACTGATGGGCTGCCTTCTGCATGCTCCCTGGGGATTGAGCTCGAAACCCAGGCATGTGCCCTTGACTGGAATCGAACCCTGGACGCTTCAGTCTGCAGGCTGACACTCTATCCACTGAGCCAGACCAGCTAGGGCTCCTCTTGCTTTTAACTCTACTATTTCAGGAACTTCATTGTTCTTTTACTTATTTAATATATATCGATTGTATGTTAATGCCAAGTATTATAGTAGGAGATCTGATTACTGTGTAAATAAGATCTAATCTCTGATTTCAAAGATTTTGCAGTCTGGTGCCAGATATGGACAATTAATGACACAAGCAACTATAGTTTTGATGAATTTATAAAGAAACAACCTCAAAGCTATGACCTAAAATTGGTAATGAGTAGAAGTAAAACCAATGGCGTGGGGAGAAGGGGTGGCTGCCTTGCTTTTGGAGGAAAAAGCAAGTAAAAGGTAATGAGATTTAAGAGAACATAGTCCATTTGGGTTCTTGACATTGTTGAGCATTGCATGAAAAGCAGTGTATGGAATGAGGAGAGGAAAAAATTGAAGCCAGATATATAAGCAAGAGCTGGATCTTAAAGGAAATTGACTGCTTCTTTGCTTCAGTAATATTCGTTTGTTCAGCAAGGACATATTCTCCTATGGGCAAACCTGACATGACTGGTTCAGTCCCTCATCATCAGGACACAATCTAGTGGCACCACACAGATGCTCAGAGTTCTGAGGATTTGCAAACTTCTCAGCCTCTCAGGGTTGCCTTTGTATTTTTTCTGAGTTCTACTAACATAGCCACCTCCTTGCCATCCCAATTCCATCTCCTCATCTCCTCCTTTTCTCCTCTCAAAGTATCACTTGCATCATGATACCAACCTTAGAGGTTGAGCTAATGAGTTCCTTTTAAACCAGATGCTCACTTTTTAAAACAGTGGATCATTAATTAATAAGGCAAACCAACCTCTTTGCTGTTGTTCATTTCTCACAATGTAGCCTTGATGCATTCCGTCCCCGGACTCTCTTCATCAGAGGTAATGGTGAACAAAAATAAAGTGACCACTTCTGTAAAGGTAACCCTTTGAATCATTGCACACTAAGTAGCATGACCAAATGGAGTTAAAGAGAAAAAAGGGCTAATTATCCTATTTGAAAAAATGCTGCTTTTAAATAGAGCAGAATGGAGTGAAAACTTTAACAAAGCTGCACATACATACAAATGGTATTTTATTACCCACTAAGGATGAATGTAAGCTTTATGGGACTATCAACCAGTAAGCTGTTTAAGTTCTTACCAGTTCCTGAAACATGAGAAGCACTTAACAGAGGAACATTCAGATATTTTTACCATAGTCATGGGATCAAATCTATCATCCAAGAAAGGAAAGAGCTCAAGAAAAAGTCAAGACAAAGATTGGCATTTACTTTTTCCACATCTATAAATAACTCCTCTTTTTCCATCAAACTCCCCGCAAGAAAACTGAATGTCTTTTTGGTATTTTAAACCACCTAGGGAACCCACCCCCCTTCATATATATGTTTTAGAATTAGGGCATTTTTGTAAATCCAAACAAAGTTGTATTCACATAACAAAGCAGAATGTGGTGAGAAAAAACATGGGCTTTTAAGTGAGATGAACTTAGGTCTAAACCTTGTCCCATGATTATTATCAAGAGACCTTGAACAAGGATTCTACCTTGATATTATAATGCTGCTGCTTAAATCTGAACCACATTTCTTAATCCCAGTAGTTAAGTCTCAACTTAAACCTGGATTTTTTTTCTCCTTTTGAGAAAATCAGTCTCAACTCAGACATCCCTGAGGATAAGAGAACCATAGACAAATGCTATATATATATCAATGAGTTTGTCTATAATGTTGTTACTGCTAATATTATAAATATAAAATACCTTTCCCCTAAAACTTTAGTCAACAGAACTCAGAGTTAGCTGAAATATTTAAAACATGTTCTTACTTTTTGCATATTATGTGTCTATAAAAACTTAATCTGCTCTAGAACATTTCAGTTTTATTTTTAAATTCAAATTTCTTGAGTTAATAATTTTAAAAATACCAAGCAAACTTGAACCATGCTGCTATAGGTGTCATATTCTTTAAAGAAAAGTTATTTTCCAAAGTCTTCACAAGTTGGAGAATCAAACAGCTAACCAGGCATCCTCAAACTACGGCCCGCGGGCCACATGCGGCCCGCCGAGGACATTTATCCGGCCCACCAGGTGCCACTGCCTGTTCTGCTTAGCAGCTGACTCATCCCGGGCCCTCAGTGCGCATAGGGATTTGTTCATAGTTTATTTTTTTAAAAACTATAGTCCGGCCCTCCAACGGTCTGAGGGACAGTGAACTGGCCCCCTGTTTAAAAAGTTTGAGGACCCCTGGTTGACCAATATCAAGTATAGGTGTTGAGGAAAGACAAACCTGCCTTCAAGCCTGGCTTCATCACTTATTAGACAAATTATCAAAGAATTTTTAAAATCTCATTGAGTCTTAGTTTCCTTATCTGTAAAATGGGAATAATACCAGTTCCATAGGATCACAGTGAGAGTTAAATGAAAGCCTGTATGGAAAATGCCAAGAGTGGGACCTGGCACATAGAAGGTACTCAATAAATGTCATCTGTCATTAAAGTCACATTGAACTTTGCCTGGAGTGGGAGAACCACATTTCTTTTTAAAAGCTGACCAATCATAAAGTAAATGTGTATTGGCACAACATATTCTTTAAAGTTTACATCTAGCTGCTTTTATTTCTTTCAGTTGTAGAGCTTTCTGGTTTTGTGAATAATAATTTGATTTACATTTGTGTGTTTTAAAAAAGTACTGTGCAGATAACACAGAGAAATGAGTATCATTTCCAATTCTATCTCCCAAATCATGGAGATTTTGAGATGGAGCTTGAAGGATGGAATTGGAGAAAGAGGCTGGTTGTGTTTATTATAGACTTGGAATATTTAAGATCAGCCTGTCAAAAAAAAAAAAAAATCAAATGCAAATATTTATTTGTAATTATTTTTTCTTTGTTAAACTTATGAAACAAAGTTTATACACCTATTTTCTTTGTTAGGTTTATACTAAAACCATTTAGAGGTTGTATACTCCAATGTTTACAATAAAAGATGTGTTTGAAATGACAACAATTATATATTACTTGTCACTAGGATTTCTTTCGTGTGAAGGAAATGAAATCACTTGGCAGAAGGGGAAGTTGCTATATTAGAAATGACTGGACTTATATGTGGCTTTAATTCTGTCTTGAAGTAAACAAGATCCATGCAAGCAATTGAGTCAAGTGACTGAAGAGAAAAAAAATAAAATGTTTTAAAAATGCTGATTCAAGGTGGAATAATTTTATAAGCATATTTTTTTCTTTTTTAAAAAAGTTATTTTATTATTTTGATATTTTCTTTTTATAGACATGAAATAATGTAAAAAGCTGAGCTGAGATTAAACTTAGCAACTTAGATAAAGTAGCTTAAGTTAAAGAACATCTTATGTTGTAATTCCTATATTGTGTCTCTTATAACTCTCCTTCTTAAAATTTGATTGTTTTAAAGGTTTTGTTTCAAAATATGACCTTCATTTTAACTTCTCCACTTTGGCCTTAGGGATTGTTGATGTGTTTAAGACACATTTTGACTATAATACAAACTCCACGTTGGTGGATTCCGTTAAAGAGAAGAGCACTCAACCCACTTGGGTGCTTGTTTGTTGATATTTGTTTCACCCACTTGACTGGAAATCCCATGAGGTCAGAGACCATGTCTGCTCTTTTTATACTATGTGCCAGGTTCTGGCCCAGAGCCTGCACCAAACAGGCACTCTATAAACACTTCTTGCATGAAAGTACAAATCTCCCACTTCTCAGAACCTTTCTCAACAAGAGCAATATCAACAAAAGGAAGGAAAAATGCTTATCGTTGTCTATTTTTGTTTTCCCACAAGGATAATTGCTTTATTTACATGGACCCAGAAGAGTTTAGTATGGAAACTACAGTTTTACTTCATGCTCTCATTTAGTGGTGCATAGGTAAAATAGTTACCAGTTCAGCCAGGCAGTAATTTCTTCCCTAGGTGAATTAATGGTACAATCTCTTCTAGGCTGCCCTGGGGCTGGTGTAGGAGGTAGGTAAGGTATGGAGAGCTGCATGCACGACTACCAGTGACTGGCATTTGCTGATAGAGAAGGGCTCTGTTCCTACCTTCTTCCCATTGCCTGTGTTTCGCGGACTGTGGAGCATCCAGAAGGTGGTATTTTCAGAAGCCAATGAGTGAACATGAATGGGTGTCCACAGATTTAGTCTAATTTACCTAGGTGCTAGGCTAAAACAGATCAGCTTCCTTTTGAAGTATCAACTCAATGGTTCTTAACTTTTCCATTTTATGTTAACTACTTAATCATTTGAAAATATAATGAAAGGTATGTGTCCTCTGCTTACCCCTAAGTCCACTTAAGCCAAAATGTACGAAGTTGTACATCATGTTTCAGGAAGTTTACTGACCTCCATTAAAAACTCTTAACGAGTAAGATCAATAAAGAGTAAATTGGAGATATGGTATTTGAAAATAACTAGTGAATCCCAAGTGAAAGAGAAATGATGCTCTGTCTGCTGCTTACTGTCCCTGGATGTGTCCAGGACAGAGACTTCAGAAAAAATTCTTGAAGTCCTCAAAAGAGAAGGCAGAGATGGATAAGGGAAAGGATGAATAGGAGGAAGAAACTCTTCATTTTCCATGAATTCAAGATATCATTGACCTTTAGTTTTCTTGTCCCACACAAGAGTAACACCCAAAACCATCCAAAAAGAAAACTGAGTACTACTTTCAACTGAGGCAATCTGTTTAGCTAATCTGCTAAAAGGCAGTGCCAGGGACTAAAGGTAGCTGAGGTGGAGGGTGAAATTTTAGTCCTTTCATAATTTCCTTCAAGTCACCAAATAGATATATAATTGGAGAAAAAAACAAAAACTGTGTGATGTCTTCACATAAAAAAAAACAAAAACAAAATTAGATATCTCTTCCCCACCTTTTGGCTAAGATCAAGTATAAAAAGAAAACAAAATTAGAAAATAATTCAAATTGTCTATGGGTTTAGAGATGTGGGCAGTCTCTCAGAATTACAGAACTGTAGGCAAAATAAAGCTCTGAAGCTTCTTAATCCATTTGTACTTAATCTGGGGCCCTTTATTATCTGATTTCCAGATTTGAGTCCCTTATGTGTGTAGGTAGTATATATTCCCATCTAGCATAATTTATTACTTTCCACATCGCAAGTGCTTTCTTTCTGGACTGCATCAGGTTACTCATCAAAATTAAATCTCTTCTTGTGGTCCCTAAACCAGGAAGGAGGAAATCACCACTTGCAGAATCTAGTGGAGTTTTGAAACAAAGGAAAACTGTCTACTCCAAACTTGTTGGGTGAGCTTTGTATGAACTTCCTTTTCTCCTACTGAAGGGGATGGATCTGGGAAACACCACTGGCACCATCTTCTACACAGTGAGAAATACAAGCAAAATGGGCAAAGAGGGGAGAAGTGGATAAGAAATAACACGCCCAGCCAGAAAAGCAAGACCTGAAGCATACACTGAAGAGACCCAAAGAGAACTGAAACAGATATTAGAGAGCCAAGGTTAATGGGGAGAATGAAAATAGCACTTTTTTTTTTCTGAGCTTGACTTACTTAGACTTTAGCAATAATGCAGAGAGGCCTCCCTCAAGAATAATTGTACTAACAGGATTTTATTGCTAAGTACATCGTATGTTTTAGTTTTGTAATATTCACAATAACCCCATATTTTTGTATTATTTATTTCCATTTAACAGATGAGTAAATAGACTCAGGTTAAGTAACTTTCAAAGGGTCACCCAGCAAGTAGGAGACAGAGTTAGGATTTGAACCTAAACAGAGTCCAGAGACTCTGGGTCTCCTCAAAGTTTTTCTCATGTGTCTGTAATTCTCACAGACTTGGTGTTTAGCACATTTCCCTGTGTTCTCCCTCCCTCTCCTGCCTGAGAAGGGTTAGGGAGGCTGGAGAAGAGGATCTTGAGACAGTTGGGGAGAGGACAACATATAATCCAGTAGAAGAACTAACCCTTCCTCCTGTCAAGGCCTCAGTTTTTTCATTGGTAAAATGAGGGAATTTGTTTCTACCGTCCCTTCTGTCTGGTGTATTATTGTAAGAAGTATAGCATATATGAAATAGATGGAGAACTTCCTCTGGGAAATTTGACCATTTGTGGCAGGAAAGGACACTTGAGATGTGCAGCTAAACTTCAAGAGAACTTGCACTTGCCCAAGCAAACAAAAAGTCTCATTTGCAAGATTCTCATCAACTGAGAGAAGGCCCTTAACTTTAAATTAAGAGCTTAATGCAGAAAGAGCCTAGAATTGAAGGTCGTGGGGATGGTGAGAGCTACTACCATCAGACTCCTATTCCCCAACCCCCAAAACAAGAGGAAATGCTTCCTGTGCTCTTTGCTCTCTTGATAGTTTCCTCTTACTTGGTTCCCTCATGACTTTTAGATAAGTTTCAACTGTTGACCCTTTATTGTGAAACAGGTCATGCGGTCGGAGTTGGAAACATTTTTTCAAAGAAAGAAAGCCTCCTGTGGTTTACTTGAAAGAAAAACATCAAATTCAATGCATACCTCTTGAAAATACGTTATCCATTCATTCAACAGATATTTACAGAACACTTTCTATATCGCAAGCACTTTTCTAGTTGCTTAGAAAATGTTAATGAATAATATGAATAGAAATGCCTACACATATGAATGTTATAGGTTAATAAATGTTATATTTTAAAAAAAAGTAAAGCAAGGCATGGGAATCAGGTGTCCTGAGGGTGATGAGATGAGCAGATTACAGCATTAGGGAATCCAGGGAAGCATCCTTGAAAGGTCAAAATTGAGCATAGAATTAAGGGATATAGGAATTAACTAAGTGATTATGTGGGCGAATATTTCAAGCAAAGGGACAGCCTGAAGTAAGAGTTTGAATCGGGAACTGGGTTGTGTATTTGAGGAACAGGAGGAGGCCACGTACCTGGGTGGGAGTGGGATGGGGAGAATGAATAGGAAAGGAGAACAGAGAGTAATGGGCCAGATCAGGTAGGCTTTGCAGGGCAGAAGGATTTCAGCTTGCACTGAGTGGGGAGTCATTGCAGGGTCTGAAGCAAATCAGTGACATGATCTGACACTCTGACTGTTAGGGGACAAAAGAATTGGGGCGTGGGGATAGAGGTAAATCACAATGAGCAGTTAGTCGTTACTGTGGGCATCCAGGAGAGACATGATCATTGTTTATAGCAGGCCATGGCGGTTACCGCAGAGACAGACAGTAACTAATGGACAGCTTCTGGATATTTAAAAAACAGCACAAAATCCTGAGGGGTTGGGTATGAGATGTGAGAAAAAGATAACTCATTGATGACGAAGACTTGAGTGCAAGCAACTGGAAGAACAGAGTTCTGTTCTGTTCTGTGTGTTCTCAAATACACAACCCAGTCCCCAATTCAAACTGTCACTTCCATCAACTTCGACATTTGACCAAGTGTCTAAACTAACATTAAAACATTACTTAGGGATGGGACAATTGTGGCTTAATTAAACACCTCCAAGTTCTGAGTGGAGCTTTTCAATCAGTGGAGACCGCACAGTTGCCTGAAGTGGTGGCTATTGCTGGTGGTGCAAAGAAGACAGAGGCAGCAAGGGAGAGTGGAGGGTGAGGGGTATATAATAGATTAATATTTATTGTATTCCAGTCACTGTACTAGGTTTGTTTTTTTTTTAATATAATTGTATATGCTTAAAGTAGCATGGTAATTTTCATATACATGTAAGTGAAATGATTATTATAGTTAAGCCCTTGAACATATAATTTTCTCCCATAGTTACCATTTTTGTGTGATGAGAGAACCTGAAATCTCTTAGCAAATTTCTAGTATTCAAATACAGTATGATCAGCTAGTTATCATGCTATATATTAGATCTCTACTTTTCTATTCACAAAAACTCTTGAAGCCGGTCTTTGATGTGATCACTCAATAAGGTCACATTCTCAGTCAGAAAGATATTGGTAGGATTGAAAGCAGAGATATTAAATATTCATCCTGGAACTTTTTATCCTAGCTTGGACACAGAGCCTGAATGCACTATTAAGTGTCTTTCTATATAGTCTACTACATAAAATCTTTTCTCCAGTGTTATTGATATATAATTGACATACATCACTGTATAAGTCTCAGGTATACAGCATAATGGTTTGGCTTACATGTAGTGAAAACTATTTTTCATAACATGAATCTATTGCAATATATTGTGATGTATTTGTACAATCTTATAAGTATAATTTATTAAATATAGGCAGTTGATTTATTTTTAAGTCTTATACTCCTATTTTGATATTTTCTCTCCTTCCTCCTCCTCCTCTTTTTGCTTCTTCTCACCCCCTTTCTTCAATATATGGGTATTCTTAAAGGAAGAGAGAGAGAGAGAGAGAGAGAGGCTCAGGCTCACCTTGATCTTTGCAGGGCTTTGTGGAGGAACCCTATAGCACAGAAAAGCACTACATCCCTTCATAAATATATCATGGTGAAAGAAAAAGAAATTTTGAGAAAATAAGATATTTTATCTTTTCTGTGATAAGTAAGTGTTCCAGATGTAAGCGAGTCTTAAGCTCTGCACAGATTCCAACCTGGGTGCTTTCAGAGTCTTGCAGCTTGGGAAGGGAATGTGCAGTGAGCTCTATGGGTCACCCTTAATCATATCTAGGTGGTAGTGGAGAAAGGTTTCTAAGTGGAAAAGGCTAATAAAAGAAAGCCTTGTGATATCCAAGTGTCCAAATACAAAACCCCACCTTGTGGTCTGAGGGTAGCATCACCACACTCCTGCCTGCAAACTTGTCTAAAAGGTGGGGCTGGGACAGTTTCAGGGAGTGCAGCCAGAGTTTTAGGGTTTTAGGCTTCACGGATTCCTCGTTTTTGTTTTTTTTTTTCATTCCTTAGGAACTGTGTCAGTTCACTTGCTCATTTCCTGTGGTGTGTGTGTGTGTGTGTGTGTGTGTGTGTGTGTATGTGTGTTGAGGGAGAGGGGGCAGTCTGTCCTTCTAATAATTTGTTTAAAATGGGGAGGAGTGAAAGGAAGGAAAAGGAAGGATGAGAAAGTAGATGAGAAAGAAAGAAATGAGGGAGGGTTCTAGGACACCTGTTTTTCTCTCCAAAAAGCAGGTATTTTCCCTAATGCTAAGGATTATTAAAATGATCACATCAAAATATCTTTGGAATATAGCAATAGGATGTATGATAGTACGTTGCACATCATACATAGTACATTGTGCAATAGTTAATTAGCCTTTTTTTAAAATGTGGTAAAAATACAATATAAAATTTACCATCATAACCATTCTTTTTTTTTTTTACACATTTACAGCCTTTATTGGTAGGATGTACCATTATGCAAAAATTCAGCCATCAATTACAACTTCATTTCCCATCCACAATTAATGAGAATATATTTTACTTCAAATGGGATATATAGGCAGAGTGCCTAAAGTTAAAGTATAACCTTAAAGTCTTAAAGTCACACTTCAAATATCAAAAGAAGCAATTCCCAAAATCATGAAAACATGATGAAATAACACACATAAAAAAACACATTTAAGTCATTTCACTTTTTCTTGTATATAGTGAAAACAGATGTATTTATAACTTCAGACTTCAGAAAGCATACTTCATAAAGTCATTATTCATTTAAAATAGACAAATGTTTACAAAGAACATTTAACTTACACTTCATAGTTGCTTATAAAATAGTACTTGAAAGGTTGACCTATATAAGGAAACCAGAACCCTGTCAAGAGAGATGGTAAACTAAAACTATACAATATACCACAAGGTTAAAAACCTCACAGTATGCTATAGGAAAATCAATAAAGATAACTTCATCTTTCTGGGGTAAAATGTATTTAGCATTACAGATTCAAATGTAAATTTTATATGAATTCAATAAGGAATACATTTTAAATCGTGCATTGCCACATAATCACCATTTGTTTTGTGTTAAACAATAAAAGTGATGTACTTTTTGAACATATGTACATCAAAACCAAATGGTTATTTGTACTTGTTTCTTTACTGGCAACTTCGGATGCATTCTTAGGTTTTGGTCCCCAGAAGGCATTTTTCACAAATCTTGAAGCTGCACCTTTGTCTAGCTTGGCAGCCTTCTTCTTCTCAGTTATCTCCTTGACTCTGTTCATGTATACTCCGATTCTTTCCAATTCCTGCTTTACTGGGTGTTCCTTCAGATTAACTCCCTGAGTTGCCAAATAAACCCAAGACATTGAATTTAATGTGTAATCAGAAACTAAATCCACTTTTGCTTGTTCAAGTGGGTACAACTTCTGTAACAACTCATATCTAGAAACAGACATCATGGTCTTCAGCATGCCATCCACAGCACCAAGTGAATTCTCAAATGCTGATAAATACTCATGGATGTCTGCTGGATAGTCTTCATTCATTTCTTCTTCTGCCATTATGACCAACTCACTGGACTTCCACTCTGTCGTCTGGAAAGCAATCCACCATAACCATTTTTAAGTGTGCGGTTCATTCAGTGATATTAAGTGCATTCTCACTGTTGTGCAACCATCAACATTCATATCCAGAACTCCTAGTACTGACTTTTTAATAAAAATGATCTTGTTTTAAAGCAAGGCCCTGACATTCAGTAGAATGACTGGTGTCTGAGGCCTCAGTCTCTCTCCTCTGTAAATGGTATACTAAAAACAACAACAATCTGACAGTGTTGTTGTGAGATTAAATAATAATGTTGTAAAGTGCTTAGCATAGTGATAAATGACAGTATTCATTATTGTTATTATGGTTTCCTGAAATTCTAGCCACTTGTTACTTCATGAATGACATGATCCCAAACCTTTCTGTCATCAGTAGTGACCCTCAGATCCTTGACAAGCATAACCCAATCACCCATGGATTCCCATCATCATCATCATCATCATCATCATCATCATTATTTTAGAACTGAGTCCCATTTCCTATAGCAAAGAAATGGCACCAGAAAAAAAAAAAAAAAAAAAAAAAAAGTCGCTGCCAAGGCAGTGAAAGAATGGTCTTTAGCACCCCTCTGCTGCAACACAAATGATCAGCTTATTTCAACTATAGAGCACCAAGGGCTCTGGATCCATGAGGCAGGGCCTGGGGTGGGTCAGGGTCTGGGCAGCCCACCCTTGGCATAGCTTTAGCAGCATAGCGTCCATCCAAGAAGTCAGACTCAACGACTGCAACTTCCCTGGGCTCACATCGCCTTCTTGTGACTTTTGTAGATCTGGCTAAACCAGTGGAATGGACAGTCCCGGAGGGCACAACCTCCTTATTCCCCTAACTGGGCTCCCACTCATGTCTAATTCTCCCCATCTCCCCCTGCCACCCCTTGCTTCCCCACAATATATCTGAGCTCCATCTCACAGTCTGTCAGGCCTGCTACGTAGGTAATTTTTTTTTTTTTAGGGCGGGTTTAGTTTAAAAGGCTCCTGTAGGTATTCTAATTTACCTCTATTTCTAGAACCATTCTGACTTCCCATACATTATCCCATTCAGTTTTCAAATAGGACTCTTTCTCCTCCACTCCCTCTTTTCTTTCTATCCTTCCCTCCTCCTTTTCTTCTTTCTTTCCTTTCTTCCTTTTTTCTTCCCTAAAAGTTATAGTTCCTGATTATAAATATGATTCACTTTTAGTGTAGAAAATTTGGGAAATAAAAAAGAAAACAAATATTATCTGTGATCTCGCCACCCAAAGATAAAGACATTTCTATATATCTCCCAATATTATACATGTATTTATGAACATATATTTCAAAAATTGGGTCATACTGTACATACAATTTTGAGTTCTGTTTATTTCACTTTCCACTCTCTTGTCAGCTTTTACTATCAGCACCTACATATAATGAGTTTTAGTATTTGTGACATATTATAATATGTGGTTTTACCAAGTAACTTTTTGTAACATCTCCCCTATTTGGGACCCTTCCTCCTTTCCTAGCCCCACCGCACTAGGCTAAGCCCTCCTTTCTCTGGTCTGGATCATCATAGAAATCTAGTCACTGGTTCAGCCTCAAGCTTCATTCCTCCACCATCCACTCATTTAGGCCAAGTGAACTTTTTAAAATGCAAATCTAACCATGCCATTTAATTTCAATGTCTATAGGACACCATGGTCTTCAAGACACAGTTTAGGCCCCTCGCCATTATAAAAGTCCTGCTTCACTGGGCCCCTTCTGACCTCTCCAGACTCCTCTCTGGATCTGTCTATCTCATTTCCCACCTTCAGCTTCAGTCTTTCCATTCTTTGTCCTTTGAGCTTACTGTACACTCTGGAATACTCTGCTTCCACTGCTCCCCATTCCCTTCTTTTGTTTTTTCTCAACAAACTGTTGATCCTTACAAAGTCCAGGCACCAACCTCCTCTGCCCTCAACCTGCCACCATCTGAGTTCTGGACTCCCAATCTGCTCTCCCCTTATTCTGTGAACCTACTTTGAGCCTAGTGGGTACCTCAGAATCACCTGGAAGGCTTGTTGAAACACAAATTATAAGACTCTATCCGCAGAGTTTCTGTTTCAGAGGGGTTGGGGCAGGAATTTGCATTTCTAGAAGTTCATAGGTGAAAATGATGTTGCTTGTTCAGGAAATAGATGTTAAGTCCCACTGCTGTAGCCTAATATACTGTATTATTAGTGATTTTTTTCTCCCCTCCTGACAGTGATTTCCATGAAACAGGGTCTGAACTGATCCCCAAGATCCTGGTCCATGGTAAGCACATAATACATCTCCTGAATAGAGGAAGTCTTCCATGTGTCCGCCTGGCTCAGCAACCAAGTGGTAACAGTGACTGTAAGAGCCTGCTTCCTCTGTGGGCTCCCCTGTGATAGATTCCTGAGCCATGACACAATAACAATTGCTGCGCAATGTCATTGCTACACTTTCCAGGAGTCATGGGCCTGAGTCCCTTGACCATATGTGGAATTTCCAGAAGATTTTGGAAATCTCCTCCTAAAGTCCTGTTCCTCAATAAATTTTCCATGGCCAATGCTTCAAAGAAGAAAAATAAGGCATTGTTTTCCTGTCTTTTTTGAGTTCAGCTCCCTACATCTGAGTTCGTGTACTAAATAATTTATGGCCTGATGATTATTGGTTAACGAGAAAAAAAACACAAAACAATAAAGTTGGATGGCCCCATAAATACTGATCAACAATTGCAAAGAATTATGAGAAATGGGATAAAACTGGGGGAACTGGATCACTTCTCCAGCCTTGCTCCATCTGCTTCAGTACTGGGAAGCAAAGTTAACTTCTCATCCTGTCTGGTCCACGCTTGCCTAATGAAAATGAAACTCCTGTCATGGTTGTCTTTGAAAACATAGAACCAGCAAGAGTTAATTTATCTTCTACTCCAATAGAAATCATTAGCACTTTAAATAGAAATGTATAATCTACAAATTATTAGCATGTTTTAAAAGACTGTCTTAACATCTATACGCCTAACATGTAAAAATGAAACCAGACACTTTAGGGAAGCACCACTTTGGTTCCTGTCTTCATATGCTTATGAGAAATTTAATAAATAATCATTTTCCTGAGTTTGGTCAATGTATGTTTAGATTCAGCATGCCATCTGTATGGAGGCAGATGTGGTTAGTAGGGTAGTACTCAAAAATGGCAATTCAGAGTTATGTACCACATGGATAATCGACAATTAGCTAAAAGACTTGTAGATATTTAATCAGCAAAAAATGAAGATAGCTAACACTGACACATTTCAACTAATTTCCACCTATAAATAATAAGAAGAATGGGGATGAAGCACATCCTTTTGCCCCTCTCTCCTAAAACAGAAGGAGGACAAGATTTACCTTGAACATTTCAGGTGGCTCTTTCTTGAGTTCTAGCCTTTTACTTAAGCATGTGTCGTAATTCAATAATCAGTAAGTGAAAACTCAGAAGTTCTTTCTTGTCACTCTAGTTGAAAGGAGATATCCTAGGTCTCATCAGCATTAGTCAACCCTGAGCTGGAATTCAGAGAACCTAAAAAGCTGTACATAGAAACACACACATATACAAAATGTTGTGTACTGAGAGGTGGCTAAAATTACAGAATGATAAAAATAATGATTCATTTGGCCCATTTAAAATGTAAAAATAATTTTCTAGGTAAAGTGACACCATTTATTTGAAATTTTAATGATTTGATCTTATATATTAATTTGCCAGAATACACAAGTAATAGAAAATGTCAAGAACTTACCTAGGATATAAATCATGGCAGTGTTTTCTTTATCTTTCACTATGTTCTTAAAAAGGATTCTGTGATTACTTTTACTCACTAATGTGTCTCTTTATTATATCAATTGAATTAATATTTATTGAATGGCAATAAATGCCAGGCATGGTGTTAGGTACAAGTGAATTTTTGTTAACATTTATTAATGCTGCCCACTAAAATTTTAATAAGGCATGTCTAAACACTGAGTTGAAGGTACTTGTGATATCAATATTATTTTAAACACAACCTCAAAAAATACCTTGAAGTATAACATATTAGTTCAGCCTGGAGTTATAACAAATTATAATATACTAGAGGCCTGATGCATGAGTGGAAAGAATAGAAAATGCTCATACTGTGTTCAGTTTAGCTTTATTTATTCCCCAATCATATACTAACATCTCATTGTTTATGCTGCTTAGTACAGAAAGAGTAAACCTATAAAGAGTAAACCTACAAATACTGGGTTTAAAATAGGGAAGTCAGGCCCAACAGAACTCTAAAGAACTATAAAGAGTTTTGATCACTATGCAGCTCCTATGTGGATTTAATTTTTCCCTGGTCCTCCCCTCCCTCTGCTAGTGATTGATCCAAATAGTATTGGTATATCACCAGGTTGTTATTAGTGTTTGAAGGAGAAACGATAGCTCACTCTAATGTTTGCTTCCTTTCAATCCATGAGTTATAACCTTTAACAAAATATACAGGTAACTTGGGGGTTGAATAAATGAAGACATGAACACAGGTATTAGGTTGCATGCTTCCATACCTCCAAGCACCAGGTTGGAGTACCTTGGTCTTCAGGGTTATACAGCATAATGTCAGATTGTACAAGAAGCCATGGGATTGAGATGGGTATCTCCCTGGAACATCAGTTTTAATGGGAATAATGCAAATTGAAATATTACTTTTATGATGCATTAAACTAATGAAGGAAAAATTATTAAGTAGGAAATGTTGCTTGAATTTTTTCAGTTAAAACAAATGCTTTCCAGGGAATTTCACACTTATGTGGGCCATTGGGCTTTTACTGCTAGTCCCAAATCCCTAGGCTCCATATGTACTCTCCTATGCCATCAGAGGTACTTCAGTTGCAAGACTGAGAGGTGCTGTGATTTCCTTCTGACTCCTACTCAACCCGTCAGCTCTGCTGTGTTAAACAATTTGTTGTAATTCGTGTTTTTCTTTCTCTTATCTGACTGGGCTCGTTGTGCCCAACACATGGCTTAGTGCATTGCAAACAGACTAAGACTCATTAATTCCAGGACTGATGTTCCTTTACGAATATTCATATAGAGAGTTAATTCTGTTCAAAATTGTAGAGAAGTTTGCTATCAAAGTTCCCAAACCACTTCAATTCTATGCTCCACTTCTTACACCCAGGATCCTCATTTTCTCTTCTTCTTTCCTCTTTTTCAAAACCTCATTTTTTGTCTTCCACAATTTGACATGAATGATTAATAAAACTTGAAGTGTCCTCCCTAATAAAAATAAAAGATGCATGTTTGAACAGGGAACAAATCCTTTAAATAAAGGGAATTTCAGGCCTCAGTCAGTGGGTGGAAAGAAATTATTTTTGTCATTGGGCATTTCCAGTTCTTCTAAAGGGACCTCATATAGATGATTACATATTCCAATAACAACACCAGACTTTAAATAATCTTATGCTGGATCATATGAGTCAGACTGAACTCACTTTTTTATGAAAAGGTTATTTTCAAAGTCCAAAACAGCTCTCAGCACCAGATGACATTACTCAGTGCAGAATCCATTAGGATTCATTATATAAATCTAAATCTTTGGCAGATAAAGTTCTATTCTATTAAATAAAAGAAAAAACATTTGATCCTGATGGATTTCCCTTCCCTCATCTATTAAATGAGAATCTTGAGCAGTTATAGCAGAGAATATCTAACAGTATATTTTTTGCAAGCTAGGAAGTTTCCTTAGTGCATTCCGTGTAGTAAGTCATTTATTCTTCACAATGACCTTACGAAGTTGATAGTACTATTATCCTCAATTTTCCCTCAGATGAGAACACTGAGGCATTGTCCAAGGTCCCATAGGTCTAAACAACTGAGCAGGTGTCAAAGTCTGATATCAAATTCTAGAGCCTGCCCTCTCAATCACATACCATGAGCTACAAATCTCTTCCAGGACTAATAATCTACAAATCTCTTTCATTCACTCATGATGCCCATCTGATAAAAGAGCATTAGCCCATAAAGCATCATAATAAAGACACTGCACAGAAGACAACACCTGCACAATCAAGAAATGATAAAGTTAATTGTGTGTGCCTTGTTTGTCCAAGTTTCTCAGCATTATAATAATTGAGACAGACTTATCTAAACCTTTTTGCTTCCAGAATATTTTTTGTATTTTGTGGTTTTTGTATCCTGGAATAAGGAGATCACTAATAAAGCACTGTTAATGTTGAAAATTTTTTCTGCATTTTGCTGATAATGCCAGCAGAATGGGTAAACTTATCATATGTAATCCCAGTGTGCATAAGAAATAGCAAATACTGGGCTACTCAAGGGCATAGCTAGGATTTGTCTTAGAAGTCACATAGTCCACTTTATACATTATAGACTATATTTTTATTTTATTGTGCTTTTTTTCAGAGCCTAAAATGAAGATACAATTCAAGGAATTAGAAATATCTGGGTGTATTTTTCATGAATAAGGGATTTCTACTTACAAAGTGGGACAAAGGCTCTAAATATTAAATTTATTTGAAGACCTCTCTAAAGAATCCTTATGTAGTAACCTAACTTAGATTTAGGTCTGTATATTACAGACTGATCTAAACAAATACATTTCTCTTTATTTCCTTTTCCTTGAGATATTTGGGTTATTTTTTCCCAATGAAACATTTATAGAGCTCTCAACTATTAAAATGATCTCATTACATGCTCCCCAGACAAGATTAACCTCAGATGATATAGTCTGTCCTGCAATATTAAAGGCTGTTCATTAAACCTATTAAATGATTTTAGTCAATTTCTCCTTTTCTTAAAGAATTTTTCTGGTAGTGTAAACTGGCCAGGATGTCAGGAAGCTGGTTTCTGACACATCCCGGGTTTCTTGAGAAAATTACTCAATCTCTTTGAGCATCAGATTCTCCATCTACTAAACTAGGAGTTAGTCATCATTTTCATTTCTTTCTGAAGTTGTCCTAGTGATGAATTTACACATGGGACCACAAAAGTGTTGATCTCATTTGAGGGAACTGTCTGAAAAAGTAAATGTCATATCCCTGAAAGTTCTTCAATCCATCACCACACAAAGTTGAGTTTTCTCAAAGAATCACTATAACAAGGCCATGATATGGTTTGCTTTTGTTATCTCTCTTCCTAAAAATGTAAACTTTTGCATATTTCAGGAAAGAATTCAAATTTCTGATATGTGAGTTCTTGTCTTAAAACTATAACATCTTCGAGATACATGAGCTATTATAAAATCAAGCTTAAAATCAGGAAAGTTTCCAGTAATCTCTATATTCATTCTAAACTTGTTACTTATTTTAATTACCCTATTAGGTCAGCTAGTCTTCAGTTTACTATTGTGTCATATTATCATTTCTTCCCATGGCTTGAGAAAATTTGACTAGCCTTAAGAAAAAATAAACATAAAAAAGAATGAAAAAAGAGGGAAAGATTACACTCCATCTAGTAAAGGTAAGCTGAATGAATCCTCAGATAAGATATACTTTAATAAGTAATCATTATTAGCATCGTGAATTTTGAGCAAGTGTTAAAAATACAATTAATGTGACTTCAGGGAGAATTTTCATGGGTCATTCATTGGTGCATTTAAAGTATGTTTTCAAAGTAAATTCACATTAGAAGGTACTATATTGTTTAAGCATCATATTTGAAGGAGAAAATGAGCAACATTCCTTAAGCAGTAACCAATTTTGGAGAGCACTTGTTGAAAATATTTGGAGGTAATGCCAAACATATTTCATGGGAGACTTGAAATATTTCTGTTTAGCAATAACATTCTTACCCAGCTTCCTGAACTCAGGTTAATCTGATCTCACTATTGGTAGCTTGTGTTTATCTTTCGTAGCCACGGAGTTGGCCAAACCTGTCATTACCCACATTTTCCTTCTATGTTTGAACCATGTGCACACAATGACCATGAAAAATTGAGCAATTCTGCACCCAGGGTTGGGAGGCTTTTATTCCCCAGGCTGTGAAATGTATAAGTATTGCAAGCCCTAATGTTATCCCACATTAGCATATTTTATGAAATAATTGTGCCATCAATATCTAAGTTATGATTCACCAGTAAATAAATGAGAGTCCTCCTTTAGCAAACCTTTTGGTGGTTCTTTGTAAAGAGCTAAAAGCAGTTCATGCCATGATACTCACCCTTCTTCCATGATCTAGTATTTAAGCCTGGGCCTAATTTGTAAACTAAAAATGTGATCATGAATTTATCTTCATGCAGCCCTAACTTAGCTCTACAAAGCACAGACTGTATAGTTAGAGAAACCTGGCTTCCAACCCTGAGTCTGACACACTTGTCGTTAGTGTGACATTTCAGCAAGTCATTAAAGGATAGTCTCCAGTTTCTTGTGTGTAAATTTGAGGTAATTATAACTACCTTGAAGGATTAACTAATATGATGAGGGCATGAGGAGTAATTAACACACAATAGCCATTCAATAAATAGTACAATTATTACCATTATTATTTGTTAAGAGAATTACTCATAGTTGCTTATTTTGAAGATCTAAAAGCCAAATCTCAAATCAGCTTCCATTGGTTGAGAGTAGCCATGAGCCAAATCAAATGTTCTACTTATCTAAAAGTATGAATATTTCTAATTTTCCAGGAAGTTGTTAAGAAAGACAGTCTGACATTGAGGACAACATTCTCTTCTCTTACATGTTACTGGCACTACCATGATGAAGCATTTCCTCTGAGGATTTAGAAAGCTTTTCCATGTATGAGAACATAAATGCTGTTATTTTGATGAGCCAACCACTCCACCGAGAATTCTGACCTAGAAAGTGCAAAAGGTAATGACTATACTCTGACATTATAATTCTATCCTTAAAGATTAGCAATGAATGGCTATAATTTTTCTTAGTTCCTTTTTTTAAAAAAAATTTCAACACCTACTTTAGCATCCTACGCATTTTCATATATGCTATCTTATTTCATCCTAACAACTCTTTGAGACAGGCATTATTATTTCTCATCATTGATGTTAATTACCACAGAGTGAACTATCAGAGGAAGGGGGAGTAAATCTCAGACAAGGCATTTCTCCTTGTAATGAGACACCTATGAACCATTATCAGCCAGCATTCCTAGCAGCTGGAGGTTGGGTGCACTGGCCTGGAAAACAGAATAGGTATAAGCACCAGCAGGATCTACTATATTCCCATTTTGAAGGTTGTAGGGGCAAAATGAGGATCAGAGTATTTAAGTGATTTTACCATGCTCACATATCTGGTAGGGGAATGTCAGATCCTAAATCAAACTGCCTGATTCCAAGTCAAACTAAGCTCGCTTTCTACCACACCACAGCTGGTTTACTGAAGTATACTAGAGGAGCGCTGTGAATTTGCACAAACCTCTCATGGAGTGGTAGGTTATATGCATGGCTTTATTAAGCACATTACTCACTGTAAAAAGTAGTCGTTCCTTTAGATTTCTCTACATTTTGCCCTTCTCAACTTCAGCTGGTGCCCCCTTCACCTTTGTTTTATAGAAATTGGAAAACAAATCCATGGGCATCCTATCCACAATTACATACAGCAGTATTTCAAGTCTACTCAGAAATGTGTTCCAACTTGTGTCCTGTCCTTTGCATCTGACCTCATAGAGTAGTTTTGTTGTTGCTATTGTTGTTGTTGTTTTACCTCTTTGGAATAATGGACCATACAAAGCCTGATAGTAAACAGGCCTGTTCTCATATGCCATATGTCCTATAGCTCCAGTTTAGATGACATCTATGATCAGCACTTGAACTGTGACAACTACAAGGCTTTACAATGGTGGAATGGTCAGCACTTCAATTTAGTAAATCAAGGATACTACCTTGCAGAAGCAGAGGCTTGAAAGATGATCCTTTTTATCAAGACAGTTTCACATGTAAGGCAAAACTGGAGAGATGTCAAAATACAGAAAACACTGGGGCCAAGAGGAAAGACATTTATTCTACTGAGAGGATTGGGAAAGGCTTCTTGGAAGAGAATGCAATTTAACTAGATTTTGAATACTGAAGAAAATTTCAGCAAATAATGTCATTTGAAGGAAAATATGAAGGAGGCAGGTTTAAGGGACACAGTTTGAAGGACAAACATTTCTCTCCAAAAGCAAAGACCAGAAATGAAATCAGGAACTAAAGCAAGTAAATAAACCTCTCAACCCAGATGTAACACCACTAAGTTCAGAAACACAAGGAGGGTCCTTTTAGTTCCTAGAGGATAAATAAATCTAAACCCAAAACCAAAACCTAGAGTCACAAGTAAGGACAGAGAGATAGCAAGCTAAGAGAGGTCAATAAAACTGACTAGAACTTAAATTTGCAACAGAGCCTCTTATGGTAAAGACAACTTCCCCAAAACTTAGGCAAGGTCATAACAGGAGGCAGAAGTAGGTCATTAGGTTGTTTTTTTTTCTCAACTGGTCAAGGTCAACCTGAGGCTTCCAATCACAACCTGCACACCACCACCACCACTACTTTTGGGGGTGGTGCTTCATGAAGACTCTTTCCCAAGAATCACTTTAGAGGAGCAAGAGGCCTTACATGCTCCCATTCACAGGACAAGCACACTGATTAGAGAAGCAAGGGCTTGGGTCCTGAGATGTGCAAAAGGAAAGAGCCATCCTCCGTGGCATCTTATGTGGTAGGGGGAAAATGAGGATCGGAGCACTGCTAATATGAGATTAGCAATGACCTAAAACATCTCAGGGTTTGTGTGTTGGGTGGGGGGTGGGGGGGGAAGGGGGATTTCCTTTTCATTCTTAAAAAAAAAATTTTTAACTGTTAGTTAACATCTCTTATGTGGCTAATGACCTAGGCATTATTAATGTACTTTCAACTACCTGAATGTCCTAATTTGAAGTAATGAAGAAAGGAGAAAGGTGAGAGGGGAAAGCAGATACTTAGGGTCAACATCAGAAGGCATTCCTTCCAGGGAGTGGAACGTCATTGGTCATGATGCCCAGACATAATGTAGCTCAACAGTCATGATTAAGGGCTTTTAAGTGGTGAAGCAAAAGGATTAGAGAGGAGTGGCAGGAATTAACATTTCCAAGTGCCTATTTGTACCAGGCTTGATGCCAATTATTTTGCATAATTGTTATCTCCATTTAATGTTCTTCACATTACAAGTTGGTAAATTTCCAAAAGTAAAGTCATTCAAAATAAATCATGCTTGGGGAGTATGGACAATAATATTGTAATAACTATGTATGGTGCCAGGTGGGTACTTAAAATACTGGGGGCAAGGGAGGTTACTATATAAAGTATATCATTGGCCTCTATGCTGTACATCTGAAACTAATACAAAATAGAGTTAAATGTAAATAAATAAACAAACAAATAAACAAATAAATAAAATGGATTCTTGCTATTTAAAAGAAAAAATAAAATAAAGTGAATAACCTAATAATGTGCACTAAAATAAGAAATGTCAAATAAGCAAATCTTTTTGAGCTATTTTTTTTATTATAGAACTGTAAAATATCTGGAACAATAGTTCATCCCTTCAGAAACAAACAGAAGGCAATATTGCATATTCCATTTTCCTTTCGGAGTTATTTTTGTATTTTTGTGATTTAATATTACGGACATGCTTTTAGCATTGTCTTAGAAAGATAATTGTGTGACAAAAGGCAGCTCTTTCCCCCCCCCCCTTTTTTTAAAGGAATAAATTATGCTTCCTTCTGCTACTCACATCCAAATTGAAGTATAGCTCAGCTTGGAGTTTAGGACCAATTTTGGATCACTTAAAGGGTCTTCACTGATCTTTCTTTAGTTCCAGATAATAATTAAGAATACCCATAAAGAGATTAAAAATCATAACATTATGTTTTATCTTTATACAGTTGAATAGCACATACAGCCTGATTTATGGTTAAAAATATATTATTTGTTTCCATTTTTATTGGGCTATTATCCATCATAGCTCTAAGAAAACTATTTGTATCATTTACAATTTTTACAATTTAACTCTTCACCATCCTCAGCTCCCCATTTCTATTCCAACCAACACTCTCTCACACTTTCCCTGCTTCCTTGTTCTCTTTGATACTTACAAGCATTTGACATTCAGGGGTCCTCAAACTACGGCCCGCGGTCCACATGCAGCCTGCCGAGGACATTTATCCGGCCCGCCGGGTGCCACTGCCTGTCCTGCTTAGCAGCCAACTCGTCCCTGGCCCGCAGTGCGCATAGGAATTTGTTCATAGTGTTTTTTTTTAAACTATAGTCCGGCCCTCCAATGGTCTGAGGGACAGTGAACTGGCCCCCTGTTTAAAAAGTTTGAGGACCCTCTTATATATATCACTTTTTCATTGGTTTATTACTTAACTCTGCACATTGCCCCTTCACACTAGAATAGAAACTCAAGAAGAGTGAGCATTTCTGTATGTTTTGTTTCTGGCTATGTCCAGCACCTAGAACAGTGCAAGCATTCAATACATGTCTGTTGAATAAATCCCCATTTCATAATGGAAGCAACTGAGGCTCAATGAGATGAAAGACCTTGGCCCAGATCCCACTGTGTGAAAGACAGAGCTAAAACTAAAATCTGTTCTGTCTGCCTTTTAATGCCCCCTGACTCTGAGCTATCAGCCTTTGATACTAATTAATTCATTCTACTTGACACCAAGTGACTCCAGGCTTGAATATCTAACTGTCTAGACTTGAACATCCAACTGTCAACCTGATATCTCACTTGAGAAACAATAGAAATTGCAAACATAATGTATCCAAAATAAAAAATGCTCATCTTCATTGGCAGACCAATGGTTCTGGGAATGGATAAAAGCCTGAAATGCATATGTGTATAAATTTTTAAAGATGCAGAGTAATTCTTTAAAATAATTGCACTTATATGTAGTTAATTAAATTAATAGATCAGAGCGGCAGAATAGAATTGTGGTTAAGAGCATATGGCTTTTGGAGACAGAATGCCTGATTTGAATCCTTGCATTTAGTGGTTAATCCATAAAATTCAGATGAAAAAACTACCTACCTGACAGTATTGTTCTGAAGAGTTAATGTGTTAACACAGATGTTATGAAAGTGTTGTCATTATTATTATCGGTTTTAGTCTTTACATATAATAATGTTTTCAGAAACCTGTTTCAATGGCATAATGAAGATGCTGCTTAAAACTTATAGGATAGTGCTTAAAAACAGACATATAACATCAGATAACACAGAGCTGGCTGAAGACTCATTTCCAAAGAGTACCATCAATGTGGACTTGGGACATGTCTCATTTTTTCCACAGTCTAAAATATAATACCAGTTGTACTTACCTCAAAATGTGGTTATGAATTAAGTCAGTAAATAATTAAGTTAATACCCAAAAAGCCTTCAGAAAGCACCTTGCATACGATTAGTGCTAAATAATTGGGAGCACTCATTCTTACCACAAATAAATAAAATTAAATTAGAAGATTGAAACTGAAAACTTTAGACCAAAGAATTATCTGATAATACGTAACCTCATATACCATCCCCTTCAAAAAAAAAAAGAAAAGAAAGTTCTTTTCCAAAAAAATACCTTTAAGCTTTCCATTTTTTACAACTCTGTTCTGTCATCCTAGACTAAGAAAAGCCAATTGCCCAAAACACGGATCACAACTGAAATTCAAGAACTTGTGATCATCTGGGCAGTTGTTCTGCGAACCAGGTTAAAGTACTCATTTTCCTTTTCACAATTACGTAAACCTGACTCAGCATCCTGGCAAGAAAACATAATGTTCTTACATTTATTACTGGTGTCATAGTAAACATGAGGATGCACATTTTTTAATAACTTAAGCAATGTAGAAATCAGAAAGATCAGATCTTCGTGAGAGTGGACCTGATCCTTAGAAAGCTTGCCTAATCTCTTGTTTTGTTCTGTTTTGTTTTATTTTGTTTTGTTTTGTTTTTCATCAACATCCCTCTGTTGTTGTCTTAGAATCAGGAGGAGAGACAGCAGAGCATCATCTTACAGGTAAGCCAGCCCTTTTTGGACTGGAACCTCCCCTCTGGGTTTCTCTATCTCCTTCTCTTCATCTGAAAGACTGAAAATAATAGCACTTCTGATTTAGAAAGGAGCTAGGAAGAGTGAGATCAACATGCCCTTAGCCAGCCTTGAGCCACAAATAAAGACCATTATATGATAGTTATTATTATGAAAGTTTGTCAGAGATCCAATTAACCTTCTGAAATGAATAATCCACCAATTATTATTAAACTATAATTTAAATAAATGTCATGTTCCAAACTAAATCCTTAATCCTGCTTTGGACTTTTCAGTTGTAGTTTCCCATTTTCAGAAATGATAGTGGTAAATGTCACAGCATAAGAATTTTTTAAAAAATAAGTGATCCTTATGTATTTTTTGTAGTTTCAAAACAGTTCATCTGTCCATAAAGCACTCTCGTTTTATTGTGCAGGGAAATTGCATTTCAGTAAAGCACTTACCTAGGAAATTCTCTAATAGTATTATTCATTGTATATGAGCGGCCACTTAGCCCAGTTAAAGCACAAGTATGAAGTCAAGTAATTTCAGAATTAGAATCCCATCCTCTCTGCTCATTGTCTCTGGGACTCTAGGTAACTCTCTGAATCCCAGTTACTTTATCTATAAAATAAACTAATAATTTCTCTTTACAAGACTGGTTTGAAAGGATATAACTAGAACCACACACACACACACACACACACACACACACAACCCAGCACATTGCCTAACCCAAAGCAGATTCTCAATACATGATTGAATTTTCACCCTATTTGTAACCTTCACTCCACTATAGTCTCAAAATGCAATAATCTAGACATTATATGCATAATCACTCACATCAGTATAACAATTTAGACTTTGCAAATTGTTTGCATTTAGATAATTAGAAACTGAGGTTCCAAGAACGTAGTTGTCTTTTACAAAGTTGCTCAGGTACAGAGCTGAGAAGGTGGGCCCAGCTCCCCAGGCTCAGGTCCAGCAGACTGGCCACACTTCATTCCTTCCTTCAGAGCAACTCACAGAGCCATGCTAGGGTGATCTATTCTTTCATTTTAAAAATTTTTCTTGAATTTATTGGGGTGACATCCTATCTAATAAAAGAGTAATATGCAAATTGACCATCACTTCAACACACAAGATGGCTGCCCCCATGTGGTCAAAGATGGCTGCCCCCATGTGGACACAAGATGGCCACCACAAGATGGCCAGCAGGGGAGGGCAGTTGGGAGGGACCAGGCCTGCAAGGGAGGGCAGTTGGGGGCGATCAAACCTGCTGGGGAGGGCAGTTAGGGGTGACCAGGCTGGCAGGGGAGGGAAGTTGGGGGTGACTGGGCCTGCAGGGAAGGGCAGTTGGGGGGGACCCAGGCCTGCAGGGGAGGGCAGTTAGGGGTGACCAGGCTAGCAGGGGAGGACAGTTAGGGGCAATCAGGCTTGAAGGGGAGTGGTTAGGGGGTGATCAAGCTGGCAGGCAGAAGTGGTTAGGGGCAATCAAGAAGGCAGGCAGGCAGGTGAGCAGTTGGGAGCCAGCAGTCCTGGATTGTGAGACGGATGTCCGACTGCCCTCGAGGGGTCCCAGATTGGAGAGGGTGCAGGCTGGGCTGAGGGACACACACCCCTATGCACAAATTTCGTGCACCAGGCCTCTAGTTGGTTAATAAAATAATATAGGTTTCAGGTACAATTCTATAATAAATCATCTGTATATTGTATTGTGTGTTCACCACCTAAAGTCAAGTCTCCTTCCATAACCATTTATCCCCCACTTACCCTCTTCTACCTCCCTCCATCACCACCACCCCTTTCTCTCTGGTAATCACCATACTGTTGCCTGTGTCTATGAGGTTTTGTTTTTTTTCTTAATCCCTTCATCTTTTTCACCCAGTTCCCCAACTCCCCTCCCCTCTGACAGCTGTCAGTCTGTTCTCTGTCTCTACAAGTCTGTTGCTGTTTTGTTTTTAGTTTATTTTGTTCATTAGATTTCATAAAAAAGTGAAATCATATGGTACTTGTTTTTCTCTGACTGGCTTACTTTATTAAAAATAAATACCTCAGAATAAATTTAACCAAGGATGTAAATGACCTGTACTCCAAAAATTATTAGACACTGAAAAAAGAAATTGAAGATACAAATAAGTGAAAGCATATACCATTTTATGAATAGAAAGAATTAACATCATTAAAATCTTCATACTACCCAAAGCAATCTATAGATTCAATGCAATTCTTATCAAGATATTAATTACATATTTCACAGAACTAGAACAAATATTTCAAAAATCTATATGGAATCACAAAAGACCCCAAATAGCCCAGAAATCTTGAGAAAGAAGAATAAAGTTGGAGGAATCATGCTACCTGATATCAAACTATACTATAAGACCACAGTAATCAAAACAGCATGGCACTGGCATAAAAACAGACATATAGGTCAATGGAACAGAACAGAGAGCCAAGAAATAAACCCACACTTTTATGGCCAATTAATATTTGAAAACTGGGTAATCTATTCTTTATGGAGCAGTTTTCATAAAGAAAAAGTATCCTAGGTCTCTAGATTATTACTTTGGCTTAGAAAATTTCTACAGAAATGCTTAAGGCCAGATTTTAAATTGCAAGAGGAAATCATATTTGCTTTCCTGCCCTTACTTCCTCAGAGTGCGTCTTCCACACAGTTATAGGGACTCACACCCTTTGCTGCAGGCACCTGGCCTATCTTGAGTGCCATGAAGCATCATGGGATATAAGCCCTTGTGGAGTCTATCAAAGTAACTAAACAAACCTCCACTAAATGTAATTAGTGTTTAGTTTACAGGGGAATCCTAATTGTCTAGACTAGTACCAGTGACATAGTAGTGCTCAATCTAGATTGGTGGTGGTGTTTTTTGGGCAATGATTTCTTTTTTTAATTGAATTTATTGTGTTACGTTGGTTAATAAAATAATATAGATTTATGGTGTACAATCCTATAATGCATCATCTGCATATTGCATTGTGTGTTCACCACCCAAAGTCATGTCTCTTTCTATCATCATTTATTCCCCCTTTACCCTTTCCTGCCTCTCCCTATCCCATTTACCTCTAGTAATGACAATACTGATGTAGGTCTATGATTGTTATAATGAGAAAATTCTACTTCATATGAATAGGATTCTGACTGACCTCACACAAATCCCAGACATCCGTGATCTGACTCTCAGTCTGAACTCCTATTAAATTTAGAATAGTTGTCCAAGAGTTTTACATCTCATGGTGTCTCCCCATGTGGACTATAAAGGTCCAGGTCAAGGGTTGGGTCTTGCCTCTTAAGGAAAGAATAACTAGCATGGCATTTACTGAATACATGAATGACTTCTCTTTGAGAAATTACTAAGTTATTAATTCACTTTTGTAAGCACAATTCCTTCTTAGAAGAAGCTAGATAATTTGGCTCATACACTGTGGCATAGGTAACATTTTCTTTATAAAATCTAAAGTGCCAGTGTTCTAATCTGTAATCCAGTCAACAGAATGTTGGTTTAAAAAAAAAAAAAAAAGTTGGATTCAAAACAAAGGAGATGGAAGGTTTGTGGGCTGTCTTACCCAGGTCAGGGAGAGGCCTCTAATGAAAGCTCACCTTGCAGTGACCTCATTGCTAGAGTTTCTTCCCAGCTTCCCAACTTCTTTTTTATACTTATATTTCATGAGATAATTAATGTTCATCAAAAGTGAATTTTTATGCAGAAATATTCATAGGAAATTCTGACCTAATATAACCTCTTAGCAAAATAATAATAATAATAATAATAATAATAATAATAATTACTGTAAAACGTATTTCCCAATCAATTTATGGTCAATTTCTGTTTTGGATTTCTGTAGTTGTGCTAATAACTGCCCTTCTCCTATGCTTTCTAAATAGTTCCCCTACCTCCTGTCATAATAATTTAACTACACCTCAGAACTAGAGAATGGAAGAGCTACCCTGAGGTTTGCACTCTTACAGCCAGAATGTTTTCAATTGGGAATGTCACAAAAGACAAACATGTTCAATTGCTTATAGAATAACTTTTCAGCCAGCCATTTCCAGTGAAAATTACCTCATTGTGCAGTATGACACATAAAAGTCATAACCATAATAAAAACAGTGTTTTCCTTATCATCTTTTTTCCAGTAAATGTGAGCTCTGGGGGAGCAGGGTCTTTATGGGTGCACTCAGCACCTCAGTCTGTGACTATCACATAATAAGTTGCAATAGCCCATGGTAGAGACTCAATAACCATGTGTTGGATTGAATGCACTTTTTTGTGGCCCTTGTAATAATCTATCTAATAAAAGAGTAATATGCAAATTGACCATCACTCCAACACACAAGATGGCTGCCCCCCTGTGGTCAAAGATGGCTGCCCCCATGTGGACGCCAGATGGCCACCACAGTTGGAAGGGACCAGGCCTGCAAGGGAGGGCAGTTGGGGGCATTCAAGCCTGCAGGGGAGGGCAGTTAGGGGTGAACAGGCCAGCAGAGGAGGGAAGTTGGGGGCAACCGGGCCTGCAGGGAAGGGCAGTTGCGGGGAACCAGGGCTGCAGGGGAGGGCAGTTAAGGGCAAACAAGCTGTCAGGGGAGCAGTTAGGCATCAATCAGACTGGCAGGGGAGTGGCTAGGGGGTGATCAGGCTGGCAGGCAGAAGAGGTTAGAGGCAATCAGGAAGGCAGGCAGGCAAGCAGTTGGGAGCCAGCAGTCCTGGATTGTGAGAGGGATGTCCGACTGCCCGTTTAGACCTGATCCCAGTAGGATCGGGTCTAAACAGGCAGTCGGACATCCCTAGAGGGGTCCCAGATTGGAGAAGGTGCAAGCTGGGCTGAGGGACACCCCCCCCCCCCCCCGTGCACCGGGCCTCTAGTCCTATGTAATAAAAGGCTAATATGCAAATCGACTAAACGGTGGAATGACCGGTCGCTATGATGTGCACTGACCACCAGGGGGCCAACATTCAATGTAGGAGTTGCCTCTTGGTGGTCAGTGCACTCCCATAGGGGGAGCACTGCTCAGCCAGAAGCCATGAGTCAGGCTCATGGCTGGTGAGCTCAGCAGTGGTGGCGGGAGCCTCTCCCGCCTCGGTGGCAGCACTAAGGATTTCCTGGACTGCCAGAGGGCACAGGCTGGGGTGAAGGACCGCCCCCCAAGTGCACGAATTTCATGCACTGGGCCTCTAGTGTTAATATAATAGATATCATGCCATAATGAACAGTGCCCAGAAGTGGAAATCGGGGACTTGCAATTTTACCACCAACAAGCAATTTTAAATGTGTGACTTCTCTGAACATTTCTTTGCTTATCAGAAAATTGAGAATTGGGGTAGATTATTTTTTAGGTCCCTTCCATTTGTAAAATGGCATCTCTCTCCATCTTTACTTAAGATAATGTAACACATCTTATCCCAGGGCATGCCAACTTTCTTTGGTTGTTGTTTGGAAAAGTGTTTTTGATAGAAATGGGGTGGGGACAATAAAGTGGCCCCAGAGCTGATCACTGAGAACTCCTCCCTGGAGGCTACACACAGTAATTTGGGAATACAGAATACTCTGCCAGTCCAGGACATTTGGGAAGGAATATCTATTCCAGAAGGAATAAATTCTTGATCTTTTAACACTTTGTTTCTAGACCCTTGGTTAATGTCAAAAGAATCATGTTTCCCAATCAATCCAGTGAGAACAAACTCCTAGGACAAACATCCTCTGCCATGAGAACTACCTGGATGGGTAAAGCCAGAGATCTGAAAGCTCAGGGAGAAAATGGAGCTACCGGGAGAGAACAGTTAGGCAAAGGGCAAAGTCCTCGGGGGCAGTGTGTTCATAGAGTATGGCAGGTAGAACTCAGGGGATTGTGATACCTGGAAACACGTTTTAAAATATATTTCTTTATTGATTTCAGAGAGGAAGGGAGAGGGAGAGAGAGAGAAACATCAATGGTGAGAATCATTGATCAGCTGCCTCCAGCACGTCCCCTACTGGGGATCGAGCCCGCAACCCAGGCATGTGTCCTTGGCTGGAATCTAACCTGGGACCCTTCAGTCCGCAGGTCAATGCTCTATCCACTGAGCCAAACCAGCTAGGGCACCTGGAAACACTTTTTACCAACAATAGAACTGAGGGACTATAATTCTCCCACTGCAAAATACTTACTTTTTTCTGAATATTTGTTTTATTTTAATAACACTTCCTTCTGATGTACTAGTGCAGTGGTCGGCAAACCGCGGCTCATGAGCAACATGCAGAACTTTGGCCCCTTGAGTGTTCTAACGCCCCTTCTTCAAAATAGACTCGCCCAGGCTGAAAACCGACTTCTGCACATGGGCCATGAAGTTTCAATTGCACTGTACGTGCGCGCCCACATGTGGTATTTTGTGGAAGAGACACACTCAACTAGTGGTCACTGCATTTTTACTTTAGGAAGTCAATGTTCAGATCCTATTAGTCAAGAAGAGAGAGTTTTTGAGTGGGAGCTTGAATAAAATGATGGGGTTTACCCTCCAGTGCCAGGCACTTCTGTCCCCAAGTTTAGATGATAATTACTATTCCTTATGTGAACCCTAGCCACTCAGATGGGAGGCCATGGCAGAGAAAGGAATTGACATCAGTTAAACTGCCTCCTGCTCTCACCCAGCCCTGGGGACTCTCTCACTCCAAGCCCTGCTTTGTAGGGTGGCCTTTCTGAGAAATAAACATTTCCTGGCTCTAGCTTGTAGGAAAATTGGGAGAGCTAGACTCTAAAATAAGCTAAAGTTATCCAGAGTCTATTTGGCACAAAGAAAGTGCCTTTGAGAAATTATTTCTTCATATCATATTTGAATAACTTTGCCATGACCTGCCATATAGAAGAAAGAAAACAACATGATCTGAGTCTGCAGGCATCCTATTGTCCTTTGCAGCCAACATCAGACTGTTCCCCCGAGTGCTTTATTTATGCTCCTCTTAGTGGTCTCTAGGCTGACAGATCTGAGGCTACAGATGATCATGTTCAAAATTGTACGTACTATGACTGAACAGCCTAAATGGTGCAACATTTCATTTGGCTAATATTTCAGTTTCTTGCGTCATTAGCCTGACAAGCAGCTTCATCCCATGAGCAGCATTTCCTGAGTTCGTGCATGTGAAAAAAGTTGTAGATAAAGCTCAAATCCAGCAGATGCTTGGAACCACAGGTGACTCCACAGCCTTATTCTCTCATACAGATTCCTCTCTACTTAATTCAGTGACATTTGGTCCTATATGTTTAATGTAAAGTTCAGACCCTCAAGAACATATATCCGAAGGCACATGATGAACAGCACCTAGTATTCAGCCTTCTCCTGCCCTCACGGTGAAATCTCCACTAGGAAATAACAACAGCTGTCAGCTATTAGTTCGTGAGCAATTTGATGCCTCTTAAGTGCCAAGTGCAAGTTGGGAAGTGAGTTTCCTGCTATTGACATTCCAACACGTTAGAATCTCTTTAATAAACAACCGTAAGTTTATTCTTTGCATTAACAATGTAAAAAAAAAAAAAGGTTTTTCATAAAACTAAACAGATTAAGTGTCTTGGCAAATGTTGTTGTGAGGAGTTAAGTTCCTAAACCATCAAACAATGAGTCTACCTCATGTTGTAATTTTTTAAAGAATCCATTGAAAAATCAAGAAAGATGAGATTATGATCCTTCATTTTTCCTGCTCATGTCTCATTATTTTATGCTATCATAAAATGATTTAAGTTAAAATTTTATTCTATTAATTATCCAAAGACATCATACTTGAAAGAAATACATGTTTACACTCTGGGTGTAGATGTCTCATCTGGGAGCCCAAACCATTGAAACTGTACCTCAGTCTTTTCCTCAAAAGGTTTCCCCCCAACTTATTATACATGTGATGCGTTCAAAGCACTATACAATGAAAGCTGTGAGAATATATTTTTTTCAAAAAGATAATAAAATAGCAAATATAACAACTACATCTTTTCAAAAGAGCTTTTCAATGATTACTTCCAGAATTCCTTTTCAAATCTTCCTCCACATCTAGCACTCCCCTACCTCAACCTTAAGAGGAGTTATACATAACAGGAAACACTCCTTATCTGTCTTGATTACCTTTTGAACTAGGTACATTCCTTAAAGAGAAGGTCATGAGTTCTCCTTTCTTTCATTCCCAGACCTAACCCAGAGCCTGAGGAAGGCCCTGCACCATCCTCACCTATTGACCTGCCTATCTCCTCAGCCACAGTGTGATAGATGGAACTGTTTTCTCTGTGCCTCCTGGAGTCCTGCTCTGAAACTTGATGAACATATATTTATAGAGTTGGTAAACTGAATATATGTGAAGCCTCAAAACTGTGTCCATATCCAGGACAAGAGGGATCAGCACAGAGTTTATCCCACATGGCCTAAATAAAATTCTGACAAATAGCTGAAAAAGTTGCAAAGAAACTATAAGGAGAGAATAACTTGGGAGTCTAAAGAGGTTTCTGCACCCTATTTCATGGCCATGGGCACACATTTCTCTGACTGCTGCAATGTCACAGTTGTTGGCCTCTGGTTCACCCAGTTAGTCATCCCCTTAAAATTGATTGAGGAACCTCTTACCCTTTCCTACTACTGTTTTCTCTTCTTCCAAAGCCCCTTTGTCCTTTTACATCTTTTCTCAGGAATCCTAGGGGTTCCTTTCCTGCTGACCTCACTACTATACCTTTATCTTCAAATCTCTCCCTGCTGAATCACAAAGGAGTGAAGAGCAAGAACTGTTCTGGAGAAAAGTGCTACCTGCAAGATAATCAGATCTTTCACACCCTCAGATTAACAATCTTGTGGTCTGTCTCTCTTTGTCATCTCAGTCTGTATGAACTCAATTCCAGAAGGAAAGAGAAGAATGTTAAAAGCTCATCCTGTTACTGATGAGTTTTGGTTCAGACAAGTTGATTCTGAGATGCCTAAAGGCATGCCGCAGAGAAAGCTGATCAGGCAGATTAAAATTTGGGCCTCAGCACTCCAGAGGGAGGTGGGAAATTCAGCTCAGCAAGCTCCTTAGAGAGAGAGAGTGAGATCAGAATCCACACCTCTCTATCTGGACCACCAGAACTCCAGAGTTCCTTGTTTGGGTCTATTCACAAAGTCCAAAATGTTTTCCCTTTGTTGTAACACTTACCTTGTGAGCCACATAAATTAGGAGGTTTTTCTTTCCCAGAACGATCTTTGTCTTCATTCAAAGTAGCATTACAATGAGATCACAACACAACTCAGTAAAGCAGAAATGTGTTTCCGCCTTGGGGACTTAATCTCCCGGGTAACTATTATTTAGGTGATCCTGTGACACTGCCCAGAACCTCAGGAATGTTAGTAGGTCAATGGGGCATTAGGAAACTTAGCCTTACAGGCTGAAGTAATGCAAGAACAGGCCTGGGAGTTTGCTATTGTTTTCCTCCAGGCACAAGTGAAAGAGTGCATTGTTAGCCCTGCCATGTGCAATTTTCCTGGACACATACTTTATTTCATTGAACACATAGAAGCAATCAAAAGAGAAATTCATAAACCTCCACCTCCACATTCACCAACATGCCTGTATATGAACCTACAGGCCATCCCTTCTGTTACAATGAATCAACTGCCCCTTTCAAGGCCAAACCCTACACCTTTGTATGAGATCCCTTTTTCTTTCAGCTACTCAAGGTCATCACTCCAGCAATTGACCTTCTCTGGTCTGTTTCACCAACTTTCCTCTCTCTAGAGCTATGCTGTCCAATTCAGTAACCACCAGCTCATGCAACTATTTAAATTAACCATAATCAAGTAAAATTTTAAATTCATTTCCTCAGTCACACTTACTTCTCCCCATTTCAGAAAGTAAATATCTAGCCCATTCTTCAGATTGCTCAAGCAAAGTCTTGATTTTAGTAATGACTATTTCTTTTCTCCTACTCCTACATCCAATAATCAGCAACTTCTATCTACTCTCTAATTAGCATACATATATCTAAAATTCAGCCACTTCCCAGTTCCTCTTCTGCTAAGCCCAGGCCACCATTATCTCTCACCTGAAGAATTTTTATAACTTCCTAACTGGTCTATTGGTCTACCTACTTCCTCTCTTACAACTCTATGTTTAATTAGAACATATTCATTCTGAATGAATGAAAGAAAGAAAGGCTTTTATTAAGATACAAGTATCACTCTGGCCAGTGTGGCTCAGTTGGTTGGGTGTGGTCCTGTGCACTGAAGAGTTGCTGGTTCGATTCCAGGTCGGGACACATGCCCAGGTTTTGGGCTCAATCCCTGGTTGGGGGAGTGCAGGAGGCAGCTGATCAATATTCTACTTTCACATTGATGTTTTTCTCTCCTTTTCTCTTCCTCTCTCTTTAAAAATAAATCAAAAAATCTTAAAAAAAAAAAAAAGATACAAGTTTCATCATGTTACTGCTCAGCTCACTATCTCCAGTGGCTTCCCATCTCACTAAGACAAAAGTCGTAAGTCCTTAGAGTGTCTCTCAAGTCCCTACATGGTCTCCTGTGGCACTTCTCTGACCTCATTTTCTGTCTCTCCTACCATTTGACCTACCAGTAAGTGTCCTTGTTGAACTGACCTTCTTACAGCTGCTTCACTTTCTAAGCACGCCCCATCAGAGTCTTCCTGAGCTTTGCATGATCTTCTTTGCTTCCTTCTGTTCTCTGTGCAAACATGCTTCTTCAGAGAAGTCTTCTGACTGCACTATAAAAAACAGATATCCCCTAGTGCTCTCTATTCCTCTTACCTCCCCATGGTATTTGAATTAACCAACTTACTCAGTCTTCCAAGACTTTTTCTTTTCAAAATAAGCCATAAAACCATCGAGATTAAATAAGCATTTCATAAAGAAACAGCGAATAAAGTAGTCAAAGAAGTATCATAGTTTCTTATTTTGTCCTTCCTTTATCACCTACAAATCAGCCTGGTCTGTTATTACTTGTCCTAACATTGTTTATATTCTAGTGTTGACACTCAGACTCCTGGGCTTTCATTTCTGTGTGCTGCTTGAATGGAGTGGCTTCTGAGTTATTCACTTCGCTCAAATGTAAATAGGTACATGTATCCTTCTGCTTCACCTTGTCTTCTAGTGTGCCTATGCTTGGACATTTATATATTACACATATTATTTAATTATAAGTAACTTTCCCTCTATTTCTTCCCTATATTATGGAAAGGATGTTATACTGAGATCCACTAAATTATGTGTGTAAAGTGATTATAGTGCTTCTGTGTTTTATTTTTGCTTTGCAGAGAATAGCATAAAGTATTTATTATAAGAAGGAGTTTAGATCAGTATTATTATAGACAACTGACCTAATCTAACCCTCTTATAACAGATGAGAAAACAGAAGCAGAGACTTTCAAAGCCCATGATGTTGGCAACAGAGGCAGGGCTTGTGCAGGACAGGTGTGGAGTGGCTCTCATTTACCCCCTTTTTCTATAGAAGATTGCCTTAATATGGCTCTAATTCACAAATCATTAATAGAAATACTTGTTAAATTATCCCTCTTGCCTAAGAATATTTCTTGTAAAGGGAAATTTTATTCTTAATTGGATTCTCTAAAATTGCCTCAATGACATTTTAATCCTAATGGATTCTCTAAAATCCCTTTAATTCTTCATCTCTTTACAGAAGTCCATAATTTCCGAGACTTGACCTATTATGAAAACTAAAGTACAGCAGCTCATAAATATAACCTTTCAAAGGGCCATCACACACAGTTATATTGTGCTGTTGGTTTTAAGTGTTTGGTTTCTGTTGATTGTTCAGTGAAGTCACCCCACTGACACTCTTGAATTTCAGTATTAAATAAACACAAAATGCTTATATTGTGAAAGTGTCTTTAATTCCCATAGAAAAACTCAATACTGCAGATGTGAAATCAAACATTGCACAGAGAGGTCTGCAGCATTGCAGCTTTTGAAATTTAATGTAAATATGACAGTGCCCACCAGATGGAAGTAACAAACTAAGCCCCAGGTTGTGAATTAAAATGTATTTTGCTTATTAAAATGGTATTGATTGAGGCCCTACATCATGTGCAATATATTATAGTCTGCTTCAAAACAGTTTAAAACAAGAATTTGTCTTAGATGATATGTTATCTTTGAGTTTCACTGCCTGTTAATCTATATTTTTATTTACTTATCATCAAGTAGATTGTATGCTGTGTTCAGATATGAGCGTTTCCCTTAGGAATTTTAGCAATATTTGTTTGCTAGAATATGAATACAGTATCTTTATAAAAATACTAGAGGCCCGGTGCACGAAATGCGTACACAGGTAGGGTCCCTAAGTCTGGCCAGCTATCAGGGCCATTCGGGGCCTTCCTGCTGCTGGCTGGGGCCTTCCTTCATTCCGCACCGCCCCCCTGGTGGTCTGCACATGTCACAGCAAGCAATCCAACTCCCGATCTCCTGGTGGAATTCCTGAGGGGACACTTTGCATATTAGCCTTTTATATATATAGATTGCCTGTGTGCCTGGCTTCAGTGCAACACTCATATTTTTATTAAGCAAATATCTTTGAACACTTTCTGTGTACTAGGTGCTGGGGATATGGAGATAAATTTGATGGCCCTTGAACCTGCCATCATGGAACTGTCTGCTCCTAAAGAAAGGAGGCCATGTCTTTCATCTGTGTCCCTCCATACGATGGCTGAGCTTGAGGATTTGCACAACACTTGTTTACAGGATTGAAACAAAAGCAAGTATAGTTAAAAAGAAAATAATAAACATGCTGTTGATAGCAGGACCCAGCAGGCCTAGCCCAGGCCAGAGCTTGAGAGCCTCAACTCTTCTGTTATATTCTCTTTTTCAGTTTCTCATTATATATATATATATATATATATCCTGTGTAGGTATTGAGAGATTCTACCTCCCTCCCTAAGAGATATCAAAAGAGGCAAGAGAATGTTCTAATTTTAGGCCATTAACACCCTAGTTTGAATCAAATAAAAACCATTACTATTTAAATAAAATTGTAATACACAGAAACAGTCTAGACTCCCATCCATATTATTTACCACTGAAAAACACTGGATTATTGATGATAAGAGCACACAAATCAACCAGTCTAAACTATCAAGAGATATCTTGAAAGTCATCTCTGCTTTATCCATAACGTTATTCTCCCACCTCCTTCATTTCATTCAAATAAAGTGCTGGCAGCAGCTTTCCTCTTTACATCCTGCTGGGGATCACTCCCAGGAGATAAGCTCAGAAGCTTATCCATCCTTTGCTTCCTAAAAGTCCTTTAAATTGTCTTCAAGAGGCATTCAGAGGTTAGGAACATCCACACCTCTCTAGCCCCTCGCTCTGTGCTTTGAGTTCAGCAAGCCCATCTCTGACATCCTTCCATTACCCTTCCATTCCTAACATTTATTCATGAAAACAATCTGTGCCTAAACCTTGTTGACCTCCTTTATCTAATAAAATATCATTTGAGATCCTCACCACCTATGTATGTAGTGGTAAGTGTAACTGCTCTCAGCATTAAAGAAACTTATACTTCCAGCAATCCATATTCATATTCATTAAAATATGTATGCCCTAACTGGCTGGCTCAATGGATAAAGCATCGGCCTGCAGACTGAAGGGTCCCAGGTTCGATTCTGGTCAAGGGCACATCCCCAGTAGGGGCTGTGCAGGAGGCAGCTGATCAATGTTTCTCTCTCATCGATGTTTCTAACTCTATCCCTCTCCCTTCTTCTCTGTAAAAAATCAATAAAAAAATAGGTAGCAGGGGCATGTAGATGAATTTAGTACTTCTTTCATTCCATATGCTCACTCAGAAGCACTTGATCCTGCTCCCCTGTTCCTGAAAACCTTTCTTTGCTTGGCATTACACAGTTCTGGTTCCACTATTTTCTCTGTGGCTACATTTCTTTGAATTATTTTGTAGCCTCATTTTTCCCCCATGAATATAGCTGTTTTTCTCTTCAGTCTTTTTCTTTTTTCATTAGAATTCCTTTTACCTGAGTAGCCATCTATTTGCCAATAACTCCCAAACCGTATTTTCAAGATAGACCTCTCTCTTGAATCAAAGAACTATGTATCTACTGTAACCTGGACATACCCATTTGGATAGCTTGTGGTTCATCCCAAACAAATAAATCCAAAACTAATTCATCGTCTCCTTCTTGACCCAGATCTCCCCTTTTCTTGTTTGTGAATGGAACCACCAGCTATGTAGTTGTCCAAGCAACTGGGAGCTCTCCTTGACTTGTCCCTCTCTCTTTATGTTTCAGATCCTATTAATAACCAAATATCTTCTCCACTGACATTTCACCAGTCCACATACCCATCATCTCTTACCTGAATTACTAGGAGATCTTGTTTCTTGCCTCAAGTCTTCTTCCACTCTGCTCCTTTCTCCACACTGCAGGCAGAAATGATCTTCTAAAACACGAAATTGATCATGTTATTTCTCACCTGAAAAATCTGTGATGATTTTTTCCATTGCTCTTAGGATAAAGACTAAATTTAATTGGGGAGTTATAAGGTCCTCCATTAACATGACCTTAGTGAGTTCTCCATAGTCTTCTCCCACACTGTCTGTTATCCAATCATATTGAACTGCCTCCAATTCTTAAAAGTGACATGAAGTCTGTTGCACTGGACTTCTATAGAGGCTTGTCCCTCTTCCTGAACACTCTTCCCTCATTCACACAGGAAGACTTTATACATAAAATTTTATATTACTAAATCTCAGTGCTTGGATTATAGGTAGTTTAAATATATTTTCCTTTTTGCTATTATATTTTAAAATATTAAATAATAAATGTATTAATTTTAAATCCCCATAAATAACATATATATACCTTGTGACTCAGTAATTCTGCTCTGAATATATATGCAGCAAAAATACAAAGATGTAGACAGCGCCTGGGAAGGCACATGGGCATTTCTTTAATTATTGTCAGCTGAACTCAGGATGGTAGGCAGAGCCACGCCCTGGGAACATGCTTCCCCAAAAAGGCTGGACATGTTATCAGCTTGGCCTTCATATCAGCCCAGGTATCCGCCTAGTGGGCTTTGATATGTAAATCCAGGCAAGCACCAGGAATGCTTGGGCCTACTCAAGAATGCAAATAAGCTCCTTTGATCCTAAGTTTTGGTGTTACTTTCTGGTATTTGGGGGTATAAAATAAATGTGCTGCATAGGCACAGGGTCCCTGCCTTTCCATCAGAGGTGGCAGCGGTTCCACCCAGCTCCCAGCTTTTTAAATCTATCTCTGTGTCTTCTTTCTTTCTTTCTTTCTTTCTTTCTTTCTTTCTTTCTTTCTTTCTTTCTTTCTTTCTTTCTTTCTTTCTTTTATTTCTCAATCCCTGGCCGCCTCCACTTACAACCGGTTCGTTCATCTCTCTTTCCGTGCTGGATGCGGAAAAGGGAGATCCCCGCCATATCTGGCCCCAGCCGCATCTGGCCCCCGTACAAATATAGACTTTTTAGCCAAAAATCCAATTATATGTAAGAGAATATTTGCTCTTTTGAATTAATTAAAAGCAAATATATTAGGATTTAAAAAAAATAATAGCTGCTACCAGGTGAAGGGTATGGTGGACCTCTCTGTACTATCTTTGCAATTTCTTATTCACCTATTTCAAAATAAAAATTTTTTAAATGTAATAGTGTTTGACATAAATATTAACTAATAACTTTAAATAACATTCCTCTGAAACTTAAAATTCAGTTGGAAACTGTGTGAAAGACAATGAATAATTGATAAGATCTATCCTTAGTGTTACTTTATGGTTTTAAAAAACATTCCTTTAAATGAATCATTCAAATTGCTTATATTTATTGAAATATAAATATCAAAGAGGTAAACGCTAAATTATTATTCAATAGGAATAAGTATATTCTTTTCCTGGTTCCTAGAACTCAGTGAACCCAGAAGTTCAGAGATTAGGAAGCTTTAATGTGACAATTGGAATGACAAATAAATCAAGAAAAGTGTAGCATTTCAAAGACAAATGACGATTACAAAACAAAGAGTGTAGAAGCCAATTGCTGTTTTCCTTTTCCTTGGAAGTTCTTCCTCTCAACCCCCAGAAGGAGTGTCAAGAGAAGACATGGGAGTGAGGAAAAGGGAGTGAACTTCTAGGGGGTGGCACAAGGCAGAGCGAAGGCTGGATCGCCTGGCATGGCAGTCAGCAGCAACAACCACACAGTGAACACCCTCTCCTCCATGCTCTGTGCCCCTCGTCTCTTTACTCATGTCTCCTTCTCCCCGTCTGCCCATGTAATCTATCCATCAGTCGTGGAAATGAAAATGTTAAAAGTATATGATATAGTCTATAAATAAAAGATATCATTACAACAATGTTCATCTTAGAAGTCTTAGAGATTTCCTCAGATGTCATGGTCAAAAGAAGAGCTCTTGATATTCCACAAACCAGCTGCTCCTCAATTTGGTAAATGCTACTATTATCCACCTAGTTGCTCAATTAAAAGTCAAGAATGTATCCTTGATCTCTCTTTCTCTGCCATACTATTTAATCAATCAATAAGTCCTCTTGCTTTTATATTCATATTGCATCTCAACCCTGTTAGCCTTTCTCTATCTTCACTGATACTACCTTGGTCCAAACATCATCATCTCTCACCTGACTACAACAGCCAGGGTGATCATTTAAAAAATAAATCAAATTATGTCACTGCTCTGCTTAAAAACTTCCAATGACTTACCACTGTAACTAGAATAAAGTACTGATTCCTTATGGTAGCTCCTCAGGGTGTCACACTCTGGTACATCTCAGCAGTTTAGGTGGCACTCACTCTCCGCCAGCTGTTCATGCCCTTTTTTGATCCTCAAACACACCAGGTTCAGTTGTCTTTGGGTCTTCTCTGTCTGAAAAGCTCTGTCCCCAGAGCTGCGCATTGCTTCAAGTCACAGTTCAAATATTATCACTGTCTAACTGAGGCCTCTTCTGAGCTTCCCAACTAAATCAACCCTCTCAGGGTGAAGTAATTATTGTATTCATCTATTTATTGTCTATTGTTTTGTACTCTCCCAATCCCATGTAAGCTCCAGGTGAGCAGAGATTGCTGGTATTTGGGGGGCTGACACATAGTAGGCTCTTTAAATAAGAATGCATTGGTGAGAATGTTTTGTCCATTTTTTCCTCCCTTATCCTTCATCAGGATGACTAAAATGTAAGGGGGCGGGGGAAGGAGGAGGAGGAAGAGAAGGAGAGCTGGGGAAGAGATCAAGATATAACAACCTTCAGGGAAATAGAACAGTTCTTCCAGATTCAATATTCAACATGAAATGAAAGAGAAAAAATGAGTGTACTGACAAATGAGCTCTATACAAATCGTGTGCAGGCAGAGTTCAATGGAGCTATCTATTGATTTTGGTTAATATAACTATTATCCAAATACTTTGTTTGCTTTTATTATAGTGAGCCTCATTTTCCACTGTGTATTTTGGGTGCAGCAATAACTGTGTTTGCAAAGGTATTAACATCTTATACTTGATCAAGAAAAAAATGAAATCAAAACATTACTCACTCTGTAACCACTGCCACACTGTCCAACTTCTCCCCATTGCCATAAGTCTCTTTCCATTTGAGGCATCAAAACTTCTTTTTATTTTAAAAGAGAAGAGGTGGAGATTTCAATAATCATCCATTGAACAGTGCATATAATATAGTGAATATACTTTATATATATTTGTGACTAAGACACCAAGACTAGAGGGTTTCTCATTCTTGTGCTTAATGTATATTTGGTTTTTTTATGAGTCACATATATTAAAAGTTATTCTTTATAAGACTCCACTCAAAGTGATGAGTCAAAACTTTTCCTTTGTTTTTTGAGAAGAGAGGTTTCTGTTTACCTAAGATGTGTCCTTTTGTCTGTAGATAAACAATTGGCTGACTCAAATAGAATCTTTGTTATCCCATAAGCTGAGGCAAATAAGAGCATAATAAATCTACCTAAAATTGTTGTCTGGGACTAGCAAGAAAGAAATTAGTTACTATGCTTAAATTATTAGCTGATTTTATTTGTGATTCCACATGGCTATAGCCCAGCTATTGGAGAACTATGATTAGGTTGTTCTTAAGCTGAAAAAGCTGCTAGAATTCTATCTGATGACCAAACAAATTCAATTAAAAAACGACTTGATGAGTAACTATAGTGAGATAGGAAAGCAGTCATCATCTGTTTGTCTGAAAAAACTGTGTTTGGAAAACCGCTATATCTTTCTCCAACCAGCCTCAGCCTTGGGCTAAATTATGACTATTGTGTCTAGTAAGAATCTACCTGTTGCCTCTAGAATTCAAGGTTTCCTGGCAGTGTATTTCATTCCTATATTTGCTGCCTGAGAAAGGGGAAGATGCTTCCGGGGTATGAAGCAATAACAGAAAATCATGAAGGGCAGAATGTTGTAATGAAAAAGATTCCAAACTGAGAATCAGGAACCTTGTTTCTAATCCTATATAACTTCTCTGGGCCTCAAATTCCAAAATGTAAGATGAACATAGAACTCTTTTGGGTCCCATTAAATTCTAAAACAGTGAGTTACTACAGTAGAGCTTTCCTTAAGCAATGATTAAGGTTATATCTACATGAGCTATTGGGAGAGGAATGAATACATTATATGATTAAAGAAAATATAATTTATAAAATCTTCCCTAAAGAAAATTTTCACTGTTATTTGCCAAGGACGATTTCAACACTTAGAGCAGTAAATATTTTAAATTTCCTAAGTGAGTTGTTTCCAGTTCAACTCAACAGGTATTTGTTAAGATTCTCATTGTAGTAGGTACTAGCTTGACCTCAGTCAACACCAACATTCCTTGGCACTGTGGAGTTGTACCTTGTGGATTTTTTTCACAAGTAAGAACAGGTTTCCCACCTTCTTTATCAACACACATTGAGCTCTTTGGGGGAAGGGAAGGGAGCATTGTTGGTAACATAAATTTTCTAAATAGTAATCATTGAGTCAAGACCTTTTCATTCATCAAATCGTCATTACCCATAAATGCTTAGTTGTGAGGAAAGCCTTGGAGCAGCAGAGCTAGTTCATGTCCAGAGAGAGACTCTTTGCACCACAGTTCAAACAACTGAAAGAAAAATAATGTGGGGAATAAGGATCTATTAAGAGGCTGCAGCCAGTAACAAAGAGGAAGCTTTGAAACAGAGCCCAGAGAACATGTTCAAGTCTGAAATCTGGGGCAACATAGAGAGCTCCTGACAATTCAGTGAGTGGAAAAAGTAGCATGATGTTTGCAAATGACCATGCTTGGATTTACACTCAAAAATTTTAAAAACTCTTCCTTTTCTTTTTTCTTTCTTGATTCCACCCAGGTTTGTACCTGCTATCTACCTTGGTTTGCTTTCTGTCTATCCCTGGCCAGTCCCACAGTACTGTCACCAGATACTTAAACGGTAATGAGAGCCCAACTCCTTGTATTACAAGCTCATTAATAAACAGAATGACTGAAGGGCCTTTGAACTTGCTGTTCTCTGCTTGGAATGTTCTTCACCCAATATATGCCTGGCTCACTCCCTCACTTCCTTCAAGTCTCAGTTCAAATGTGGTGTTATCCAACGGGCCTCCCTGGCTCCTATTTAAAGTGTCATTCCCTTATTGATCGCTATCCATCCATATGCTATGTTTTTTTTCAGAGTCCTGATAACCCCCTGACATACATATTTATCTAAATATATTTATGTGCTTCTATGTTTAGCTTGTGTTGATGACTGGAATATAAGTTCCACAGGATAGGAACTTCCATTTTCCCATATCCAAACACCTATGTAGTAGGTGCCTAACAGACATTTGTTGAATTAATTAATTAAATGCACCCAATACATTTGATCACACTTTAGATCAAAACACTGGGCAGGCTGAGGAAGAAACTGTCAACGTCATTTTCTACTTTCTGGGTTTTTTCTTCTACCTCTTTCAAAGGCTTTATACATGGCTTCCTCTCAAGAGACAATTATAGATCATGGACAATATGGAAGCTAATTTGTTTCTTATTTTCTGGATATGACCACAAAGCTGTAATTTTTCCTGCAGGGAACATTTACGAGGTATGTTTTCAACAGTTAGTTGTTCTGATTACAGAGCCGTGACTAAAGTTTAAGAATAGGACCTTGATGGGGTTTTTAGCTGATAAATACATATTCTCCCCACCTTTCCCCCCCTATGTTTGGTTGATCTGGTTTAACTGTTCAGGTTCTGAAAATTTGTTTCAATTTTTAAAATACTGATAAAATTTAGCAATTATTTAGACACATTTTTTCCCCCAGTCTTTGCTGGAGGCCACAAAATAATGAAATACCACCACACACCTGTTAGAATTCCTATTATCAAAAAGACAAGAGGTAACAAGTGTTGGCAAGGATGTGGAGAAAAGGGAACCCTTTTGCACTATTGATGGGCATATTAATTGGTGCAGTCACTATGAAAACAGTAAGGAGGTTCCTCAAAAAATTAAAAATAGGACTATTATATGATCCAGCAATTCCATTTCTGGGTATTTATCTGAAGAAAATAAAAACACTAACTTGAAATGACAGATGTACCTCCATGTTCTTTGCAGCACTATTTATAATAATCAAGATTCAAAAGCAACCTAAGTGTCCATCTCTGAATGAATAGATAAGGAAAAGGTGGTACATATATACACTGAAACATAACTCAGCCACAAAAAAGAAGAAAGTCTTCCCATTTGCAACAACAGGGATGGACATTTAGGGCATTATGCTAACTGAAATAAGTCAGACAGAAAAAGATGAATACCGTATGATCTAACTTATGTTAAAATTTAAAAAAAGAACACACACACACACACCCAAGAGACAATTAAAAAACACAAAATAAAAAATAACGAGCTTATGGATATAGAGAACAGATTAGTGGTTACCAGAGGCATGGGGTGGGTGAAATGGGAAAGAGGGATTAAAAAGTACAAACTCTCAGCTATAAAAAATAAATAAGTCATGAGGTTGTAATGTACAATATGGGAACTATAATTAGTACTGTATTGTATATTTGAAAGCTGTTAAGAGAGTAGATCTTATAAGTTTTCATGACAAAAAAAAATTCTGTAACTCTGTATGTTGATGGATGTTAACTAGATTTATTGTGGTGGTCACTTCACTGCCTATACAAATATCAAATCATTATGGGGTACACCTGAAACTAATATCATGTTATATGTCAATTATATCTAAATTTTTTTAAAAAAGAAATAGGCCTTGAACCCATACATCCTTATTGGTTTTTGGAATAATACGGTATATACTTCCATAATGCTTGGCAAATACCCACTGCCATTATTTCCCAACTGCTTCCCAGTCATCCCACCTGCCAGGGTGTTGAGATACCCTGGCTCCAGCAATTGCAGGGTTACTGATGCCCTCCAGGCCTTACTTCTCCACTTGGCCAGCATCTGTACTAGTTGTTAAATATTTTTAAGATCAACCTGATCATGCTGTGAATTTATTTTTAAAAAGTGTTCTGGGAGTCCAGAGGATGAGCTAATTAATTCCAACCCCGGAGAGTTAAGTCTAGAAAGCAGTTGAAGTGAGAGTTAAGTCTGTAAGTGACCAAAAGAAATGTGTCTTCTATTTAGTCTTTTTTCCTTTGATGTTTCTAATTGCTTCTATATTAGAAAATAAAGCTGTTACTTAACTTGAAAAAAAAAAAGATCCTGGAGAAATAAAGATAAAGGAAAATTTCAAAAGAAGTTAATCTTTTTCCTTTCAAAATTATATCTACCCTACAGGCCTTAAAGAAGCAACAATTTTCAGACACAATGTCTTTCTTTGTATTCAGAAATGTATAGTGTTCAGAGCACACCCTAGTCTTAAGAATTAGGGGGATTTGGACAAATAAGATACCTCTCTTTACTTTCATTAGGTCATATAAAACTAAGACAATGAAAGTCCCATTCCAAAAGGTTGTTATGAATAGTAAGCAACATAATGGATGTAAAGTGTTTGACTCAGTGGCAGCACATCGTAGATGCTTTTTAAAATTGGCTGTTATTAAGACAGGCCCAGTAGTTCTACAGAAACTTGGCCTCAGACATGTTACTTCCTCCTTCCAGGAAACTGCTCTTCTGTGTTGACCGTTTTCTCAACAGCTCCTTGGTTTACCTGAGAAAGCAGGAAGGAAGATTGCCTCAGTAGATGAAAATACTGGAAGAAGGTGGCAGCTAGTCTGAACCTGACTCAGAAGTCCTGAAAAAACAGGGTGGATATCCAATTCCATGACCTTCTGGTCTCACGAGTATTAAAATCATTTAATGAAATGCAAATTAGAATTCCCCCGAATAAAGTAGGACTTGATGCTAACCAGGAAGAGCCTTCTTTTCCTCATTCTGTTACTTATCAATACAGGATCAGAGTAGGAAGTATCTTCAAATGATAGTAAAATGTGGTCATAGCTGAGGGTAGTGAACCCTAACTATATAGTGCCTGGGCTAAACATTTCATATAGATTCTCAAATATGGTGTTCACAGTAACCTAATACAGGTATTATTTTTATGCCAACTTTTTTGGACAAGAGAATAGATCCTTAGAGAGGTCAAGGAACCAGCCTGAGGTCACACCAGGTAAGTGTGCTGGTGCATTGATTTGATTGCAGAAAGTCCAATTCCAGAGCCAGTGCTTTTCATAACTCTGCAGCCCTGCCTGCCCGAGCAAAACCTACTGCCTTGTTCAAATAATTTATTCTTAGTTGCCAACAAGAAATTGTACACAATATGTACAATGTCCAGAGAAATGATCAAAATGTTATCTTTCAGACCAGGACACACTGCTATGGTGTTTGTTTGTTTGTTTTTTCTCTAATGATCTTGATTTTTTTAAATTTAAATTCTTTATTGTTTAAAGTATTACATAAGTCTCATTTTCCCCCCATTGACCTCTCCCCAGCCACCCCTATCCCACAATGCCATGTTTTATCAACATTTCACCTACATTGCATGGTTTCCTGTCATCAGAAACTCTGTGTTACTTGAATAATGCCAACTAGATTTCTTTGATTAAAAAAGATCCTAACTGCCTAGCCAGAGTGGTTCAGTTGGCTAGAGCATTATCTTGTCCACCAAAAGGTTGCTCGTTTGGTTCAATTCCTAGATATGGTCAGGGCACATTCCTTGGTTGTGGGTTAGGTCTCCAGTTGGAGTGTGTATGGAAGGCAACTAATTGATGTTTCTCTCTCTCTCCCTTCCTGTCTCTAAGCACGTCCTCAGGTGAGTAGTGAAAAAACAGACCCTATCTCCATATGACGTTAATCTCCAAATAGGGATTATGTCTCAATGCTGCAACCTCTGTCTTCAGGTAAGCCGTTAGCAATCCTAGCATGCAATCCTCCTTAAGATGAAAGTCAGTGATGAGTTCCAGGTACCCTAAAGTCATATGGATGTTAGGTGGAGAGATTATGTGATAAAGTAGTCAGATTATTAAACTGAGAACAATGAAATCAACCCAGGAATTTAACTCTTCTGAAACTAGGAGCCTCGTGACTGTATTGGTTGGTTATCTGTTTTGGCATTCTGAAGAACTTGCCTCTCAATAGATTTTTTTTTTTTAATTTTAAAAACAGTCTACTTTTTATTTGACATACATGTAGCATTTCTGTATTTGGTATGTGAAGAAATTAGTAGCCCATCCCTTGAAAATCTTAAATTTTGACTTGAAAATAAAGAAATTATTTTTTAAAAGATACTTAAGAAAATTTTGAACGAAAATACTAATGCAAAATTATGTTCACAACTAAGTCACTAGAGAGATTATTTTGGTATATATCTTGTATAGCCAAGCAATGTTCTAAATTAATGCTACTGCTGTACAGGCCCCATATAGAATTGCTAAAGTGTCTGAATTGGGGTCAACACAAATATGATAATCTTACTTAATTACAAAATGCTTTCTCTGAGGCAGACAGTGTTGTCATTTAACCTGAATTACAACCCTATTTGGAGCTGAGAAAAGTGAGCAATGAGACCAGGAGAAGTGCAGCAATTCACCTGAGGTCACACAGAGAGGGCAGAGCAACGATTTGAAGCCGGAAAATGCGGCTCCAGATTCTGAGACTTTTCCTGTCATATTCTGACTCAGTGTTCTTCCCAACATGTCAGTTTTAGCCCCAGGCAACTTCTAGCCATAAGGAGTCCTAGGTGAGGAAGTTCATGCTCTCTAGTCTTCCATTCAGAAAAGACTGCAAGACCTACCGAGACTGAAAGGGACTGGAAATGCACAAATCAACCTGCCTAGCCAGGGCCTGCCAGATAGCCAGTCATCATTGAACTGCCTCTTACCAAGAGAGTGCTAGGTCAGTATGACCACGTAGAGGTGCTAATGGATGCACATGCCCCTCTGGCCTGTAGTGTTCATGTTTCAGGAAAGAAGAAAGGTTTCTGGCACAAGTTTCTGAATTGCCCTACAGAATGTAAAGTGTTGCATTGGGTGGCTGATAGGACACCTTTCAGAAAAATCACATTCAAAAGTTCCTGATTGACAGCTATTCTTGATACTTTCCTTTGATATCGAAGTATTTCATTTTCAAGAAATTTCTGGTATTGCACATTGGTTCCAACTTTATCAAACAGAGAAATGAGTTGACTCCCAGAGTTAATCAGCCACCTCGTGAAAAGCAGCCAAACAAGTTAGAGTGAATCCTACACCCTCATGCCTTGCTCTGATTCACACAGAGGCATCAGTGGGGCTTCGAATGTGATGAATTGGCTCCTACACTACGGATAACTCTCAGCTATGAACTCTGGGACTGATATGCCCCAACAAGCTTGGGAAAGATAGAGGGATTTGTGCTATGAAAACATCTTAATCCCACATCTCTCAGCTCTGCCAAGTAATGTCAGTTCACCAGTTGGCACTGTGAATACCACTTGGTGCATTTGCAACAGCTGAAAGGCCGTTGCCAAACTGAATATGGCAATAAAAAGAATTAGATGTATTTATTAATGCCAAGACAAGAACCTTGTCTTAAAACTTTGACAAGTAACTTCGCATGAAATCATGTGTTTTGATATTTTCAACACATTTATTGAACCTCTACTATGAGCCAAGAAATGTGTTAGCATCTTGGAACATGAAGATCAATATGACACAGATACTTCCAGTGAAGAACTTGTAATATAGTATCACTGGAAGCAATAAATATTTATGATATATTGATAACAAGGGTAGCAAAATTTGTCCTCTTTCCTTTGAGAGAGGCTTATGTAATATTATCTTAGAGTATTTGTTTGTAAGTAAACAGTTTCATTTGCTTAGTCTTAGATTTTGCACAGAGCAACAAAGGTCATACTGTTCCCAATGGGTAGCTGGACCCTTTTCAAGTTTTTGATGGTAACAAAATAAGAATCACTCTTGTTCCTAGAAATAAAATTTCCACTAAGATGCAAACTAAGAACATTCTCATGTAAAACAATACATCAGCTTGGGGCTAACAAGCCTGTTGATGCTCCCTGTGGGCCAATGTGCAATTGCCTAATTCAGTGGTAGTTTGAACAACAAAGAAAAACATTTATCAGTGTTGTGATAGAGACAAATAATTGCCAATCCAACAGCCTATCCCCCTTCTCCTTGTTAATGGATCCTGATCTGATTATGTGCTATCCACAATGTGACAATGTGAATTCTACCCTCCATGAATTTAAATCCATCATGATAATCTCATTCTCCTTTTGGGGTGATCTGTGACCCATTTGCAGCCAGTTGGATAACAGGGCAGTCTACTAGGGAGGATCCTGGAACAGACTTTCTTTCCTAGTAAGATAGAAACATATGATAGATAAGCTCTCTTTCTACTAAGGACATTGTCTTGTGCAGGTGTGATACTTGGAAAGTATCTTGAGAAAGACATTGTCAATGTGATGGGATCAGAAGAGCCTTGATAACATGACAACATAGTCAAGCTGCTGAGCCACTCTTAAAACCAACTATTTTCTGATTTTGTTATGTGAGATCATAATAAACAAGTATTTATGCAAATGAACAAAGTACATAGTCGCAGGCCCAAAAATAGCAAATTGGAAAGGCTGAGATTTCAAACATAGATATATCTCATTCAAATGTCATTAGCTTGGTCCTCTATGTCAGACAAAAGAAGTAAAAAACTAATAAAATAAGAAATGGATATGAAATATCCTGGCTCTCCTTCAAATGATGTCCTAGAACAACTGTAAAGTAAACTTACCTACAGCATATCCTGGGTAAGTACCAGATTTGTTTAGGAGTTTTTGCTTCCTATGCCCTAAGTCAGGGTCAGCTATAGGTAGTATTCTGACCAGTGGAATTTAGTTAAATGACCCTGAACAAGACAGTTTGGTCTAAAGTAGTTTAGGGATTCAAATCCAAATGTCAGAGTTTCAACAATTCTTGATAGTTTTTAATTTAAACAAATGTTGCCTGAATAAGCATTCTTCTTGATTTTTAGTTGTGCAAAAATTATCTTCTTTAACAACTTTCCAGATTAGTCAAATACATTTCTGAAGGCTTTCACATTTAACAAATAATTTAACAATTTTTTTGTTGATAAAATTGTGGGTCATCTTGTGTTAAAAACAAAGGTATATGTTTCTCGCAAATCAAAATTACTTAAGAAGAATAAAGAAAGTTGAAACACCCCTGGAGAAAAAAATAACATTCTACTGTCTGGATAGAGATGACCTCAGGAGAAAAAAAAAAAATTCCTGGGAGAAATGTAAGACAAAACCACAGTGAGATATCAGCTCATGTCTGGAGAATGCCTATCATCAAAAAGACAAGAGGTAGCAAGTGCTGGTGAAAATGTGGGGAAAAGGTAGGGTGTACTATTAATATGAATGTAAATTGATGCAGCCACTTTAAAAAACACCATAGAGGCTCTCAAAAAATTAAAAATGGAACTACCATTTTATTTAGCAATTCCACTACTCAAAGGAAATTAAAACACTAACTTGAAAAGACATGCAGCCGCATGTTCATAATAACATTATTTATAATAACCAAAACATGAAACAACCTAAGTGTCCACCAACAAATGAATGGGCAAAGAAAATGTAACACACACACACACACCCACACCCACACACACACACTGGGATAGTATTCAGCCATGTAAAGAAAGGAAATCCTGACATTTGGGACAACATGAATGGACTTTGAGGGCATTATGCTAAGTGAAACAAGTCAGACAAAGAAAGGCAAATATTGTGTGATATCACTTATATGTATAATCTTAAAAAACAAACAAACCCCAAACTCAAAAAAAAAAAAAAAAAAAAAGAGGACAGATTTGTGGCTATCAGAGGTGAGGGGTGGGGTAGGGAGTAAGGGAATTAGATGAAGGTAGTCAAAAATTATTAACTTCCAGTTATAGGAGAAATGTGTTCTGGGGATATAATGTACAACATGATGACTATCATTAACAGTGCTGTATGGTATATTTGAAAGTTGCTAAGAGAAAAAAATGTATAACTATATGAGGTGATGGGTGTTAACTACCATTACCATGGTAATCATTTTGTAATATGTGATTGTCCAGTTATTATGCTCTATACCTTAAATTCATACACTACCATATCTCAATTAAACTGAAAGGAAGAGTAGGAGAAGTAATTCCTGAGAAAGAGAAAATAACTTTTACAAAAAGGCTTTGTCCCAGAACTGGGCGGTGGTGGGAGAAAAGAGGAAATATCTCAGAGCCTGACTACACAAAGTGCAGTGTAGGTAGCCTTGGTATTGCCTAAGAGCATGCAGGGCACGTAGGAGATCAGGCCCCTTCTCAGACCTACAGGATCAGAACCCACAAGTTAATAAGAGCAACAGGTGATTCATATGCAAATCATAGTTTAAGAAGCACCTTGGCTGCACTTTGAATTTTCTGCAAAGCTTTAACCACTTACTGATGGCTGGGTACCACACCCAGAACTTGTGATTTCATTGTTCTGGCCTGCAGTTGAGATTCTCTGACATTCTCAAGGGATTTCAATATCCCCAAGCTTGAGAACCATGAGTTGGTGGGCTGATGGTGGCAGTTCCAGTTTATTGTCTCTCCTCAATGACACTAGGAAGTATGTGAATTTCTCAGTTTTAGATCTAAAGCCTTAAGATCCTGGGACAGGAGAATGCTTTTTGATCAGATGTAGGACATTTAACAAGAAGTCATGGAATTCTGAGCACTGGCATGCCATATATATATATATATATATATATATATATATATATATCCTTCATTAAAACTGTACATGTTCAATGAATCTTTATAAATAAGAATAATTTTTGTGCTTTTTATATCTATCGTACACTGGACAATTATATTTATCCTTTCTAATCATCCCATAAACTCTACAAAGAAGCTAATATTGCCTCTTTCACAGATTTGGGAACTAAGGCTCAGGGATGTTAAGACATTTCCCAGGGTTACATATCTGATAAACAGTGGTGTCAGGATTTGAGGACAGGTCTTTCTGTCTCCAAAGTTGATGCTCTTTCCCTCTATCTTATTGCTCCGATGTAAGCGCAAACCATTTCAAATTCACTAGGTTCATCACTTCTATACATGTAGACGATAAATCATTTTTAAAAGCAAAGTAATTTGATGCAATCACCCCTAATTCACCAAGCTCTGATTTTAGCCATCATTTGGATGAGTTTAAAACAAATAACGAGGGTTATTTCATCTCTTTTCTCCTTGCTCATCACTGTTCTCATCTCACCCCTACTTCAATGAAAATGAAATAAAAGAGTTGCAGGCCAAAAGAAAATCACTTTATTATTGCCAAACGAGTATATTCAGCTTTCCAATTACTTGAGTTAAAGGAAGTATCAAGACATAATCGCTCTGTATAGGTTTAGCAGGTCGTATGTGGTGATTTTCCTAACAAGAAACCAAGAAACTCAATAAGATGGTACTGGAACTCTGTTTTCAACCCATTTAAGATTGATATTTACACTGCTAAGGAACCTACCCACCGGGAACCCTGGGGGTGGGGGTGGGGGGTTCTTTTTGAACATTTATATTACAATGTACCACCACACATCACTTCTTTAGTATCAGACCACTTTCTAAATCTGGCCCAAAGGACTGAGTCTGCCTAAAATAAATTAGTTAAATGACAAAAATGACCCAAAGATTGGAAGAAAAACCTCCAAAACACTCTGGGCAGCAGGCTGATGCTCAAGCACATAAAAGTGATGCCCTTAGAGAGTCCATTAAGTGGCTACTTCACATGCAAATAAATAGTTCCAAGTACAGGTACTTAGAAATTTACAAGCACTGTGCTAAGTGCTATGTGTGTATTATCCCACTGAATCCTCATAGAAGCTATACAAGGAAGATTCTACTAATTTCATTTTACAAATGAAGATGATGAGGCATGGAGAGGATAAGAAACTTGCATATAACCATGTTATTACAATTGGTGGAGGACCTCAGAATCCAGTGGCTCCTCGGTCCACAGCCCATGTTTTTAGCCCAATACTGCCACTTGCAGGTAAGATGGGATATCACTTCCTATACGGATAAGGTTTAAAAATGGAAAGTCCTGGACTGGGACTTATAGTACTGGGAGTATCTATTCCCAGTACTCCCTCTGTTCCCCTCATCTGAAACATCTATTTACTTTCCTTTAAGGAAATACTTGTAGTGACTAGGTAGTAACCATGCAGGGACCACCATGTTGAAGTGGACTTACCGTCCTCCAGCTCCAGGTGAGGATCAATCAGCATACTTCACAACCCTGGGCTCAGTCGGTATAAAGAACTGGAAATATCATTTGATGTTGTGAAAAGTGTCACTTTCAGCCCTGGAAATGGATGAAGAAGCATGTGGCCCTAGCTGCTGACAGACATCTTTTGACCAGATGGTCACATCCTGGCTGAGGAAAAAAACAGAATGAAGATAGAGAACCAAGATTTTAACCCAAACATGTCTGATCTAGATCTTCCTTCAGTTTTCTGTTACATGAGCCAATAAATTTACATTGACTCGGGTTTTCTCCAACTGAAAGCTCTTAATTGACACACGGATTCCAATACTGTAACTTTAAATGAGGGATTTACTTTTTACATAAAGTAATAAGGGCTTCATTGTGGACATCTTCCTAAAGATAAAAGATGGAGAATTGTTGCCAGACCAAAGATCCTTGTTATGCAGCTGATCTGGATTTTGTAATTTACGATTCATCATAGCAGGTTTAGAGGAATGAAGGCATTCACGCTGCATCAGTCATCCTACTATTCACCAACTTGTGTAACTGTGTGAGACACAGTTTATGTCAAACTCGAGGAAAGCTTCATTTTCTGAGAAGTTGGCAGAAACATTGTCAGACATAGTGTACCTTTTAGTCTCAGAACAGGAAATGATGTTGAGAAATAAAACATGACCAGACCGATTGCTTCTCATTTCATTCAAAACCATCTCCCCCATGAAGTTTTCCTCAGGAATTCACAGAATTACATATACAAAGCACGATTCAGTCTCTCCACTGACCTCACATATTGCCAATTACAAAATATTGGCTCCACACATTGAACCACATGCCATAGCCTTGCCCTCATGAGAGAGTCCTCTCCAACTTATGTCCCTCCATACATTTCTCGCTAGTCTCTCCACACATTTCTCGCTAGTCTCTCTTTTGTCTTTCTACTTACCCACAGGTAGTTGGATCAGCAATGATCCAGTTTGGAAAAGGCATCAAAGTTTCAAAATGCCATATAAGCAAATGGCAAGAGGTGCATTGGCCAAACACTAACCAGATCGTCACCTCTCCATAGGCACACATACAGGCATATGTACATATATATTGCCAAGCATTTAATAAATATTTTTGTTGGCCTGTTTCTTGTTTGGAAAAAAAAAAGGTGCACTGAAAATTGAGGAACTCAGGAGAGAAAATATTGTGCAAGTTGGAGAAGTTAACCTGGAAGACTAGATTAGGATATGTCAGCCTCGCCTCCAATGTTCTAGCCAAGTTAAACTGGCATTACTAATAGGATGAAGAAGTTGCCATGCCCTCACCCAGGGCAATGTAGCTGAACAAGTAGCCGGTGTTGCTCATCATGGGGGAGAGAAAGCACACTGAAGGGAGGAGCGTCTCACTAAAACTGCATCGGGAAGAAGTGATTGTAGAATATGGGCTTGTATTGGGTGATTTAGAGAAGGGATTAGGGAGAAGGGTTTTGCTCTAGATTGCATGTCGTCAGGAATTGGGACAATTCCATGGTTGGGTATCTTAATAAATCTTATCTAGACCAAGAGAAGACTAGAGCGATGCTAAAACCACGACTGGTTAAAAAGCAGCAGCCATTCTGGTTAGCCAGCATAGAGAGAGGTTTGGTTATTTTTGTGGCTTAAACCATGTTCCTGACTTTGTGTTCCGATGTGGTTATGAAGTGGTCTCCTGTGTGTCTTGATTCATCACCCAGTGGCTTGTCTGATGTCCCTGTTCTGTGAAATGGTTTATTTCAACAGGAGAACACTAAGATCTCACTGGGAGTGCCAGGCCAACTCCTGAATATGAGGGGAAGCTTTTCTCTTCCTCAAAATCATACAAGTGTTTTAGTAACCATTAAAGTAAATCTTCCTAATAAACTAAAAAAGATCCAAAGAGCTTTTAAAAAGAGTTGTAAGGTTATGATTTGAGTAGAAAATGGTTTTGTCAAGTTAATAGCAACTTTCCTTAGAGCAAGTTGATGACATTTCTTATCTCTTTCATTCATATGTAGATAAATTTTTTAGACTTTTTCTAATTTTTTTAGAGAAAGTTTAAAATTAGCTGAGAAAAGTATCTTTATACCAAGAAAAATTAGGTAGAATTTAAAAAATTTAGAAATATCTGAGCTGGAGGTGTTTATCAAGCATGGACTATATGGAAACATATTTTGATGTATCCCACAGCAAACCTGCATGACCCTTTGAAAAGTAATTAGGCCATAGAAGGTACAAAATTATACATGTGCCTTGAGTTGGTAATACTGATCATGAGACTTTATTCTATGTAAATATTCTTTTAAAAGAGAAAAGTTACATGTTTAAGGTGTTATCATCAAGTTATATATAGTAATTAAAATTTAATAGCATCCTAATTTCAAACAATAGCAGAAATTTTAAATAAACTTGCACTGAAATCTCTTAGATCTTTCACGATCTTAGATCTTTTATGTGGTTATTACAGAGCTGCAATGGCACATCAGAGTTGTCCTGTGTTGAGTCAAATGGGTCTTTGTACCTCCACGTTGCCAGTGAACGATGTGGGCAGGACACAGAAGGGTATGGCCTTGGGTAAGGTGACTGTGCCGGGAACCAATTCCAGCAGGTAATAATTACAAGAGTTTCACTAAAAGGTTGGTGAAGCTTGGGCGGCTCAACAAGGGTGAGCCATATATGTAGTTTACCTGTTGGAATGGCTAAACGGCACTTCCCCCAAACCTGAATAGGATTGTTAACTTCCAGACAGCTCAGGGCATTTTATTGCCTCCTGTTGGCCAAACACCTGAACAGCTGTAAGCTATTCCCCAAACTGACAATGCTTCTGTACCCTACCCTTGAAAACCTTACCCTTTGAAGTGTATTATCTCCACCTTGCCTTAGGACAAATTGTGTTAACAAAAGCAGGGTCCTAAGTCGAGGAAGTAGTCTTTAGTGCCTTTAGTTGAAGCTCCTCTGACCCCCAATGCCTTTCAAAATTATCTTTCATCCTTGGACTCTTTAATCATCTACGCATCGGCCCCTTTCTCCAGAATGCTGAACACTTTGTAAGGCTGGGAAAAGAACCCCGACAACTATGCAGCTGAGACAACTGCTGAAGTGTCAGAACTGAAGGCCATCTGCTCAAAACACTCCAATAACTGGGCAATGAGGGAGAATTTGGGGCCATAACTTATGTTTACTGACTTATGTCTCCTGTGGTCTACCCCAGCACTGCTTGCATCTACGGTACTTCCTCACATACAGATAGGGATCAGCAGCTCTTCCAGGATTCCAGGAGTCTCTTTTCCTGGGAGAAACATGGGAGAAGAAGTGAAGTGGGAGGAAGTATGGCCCCTCTCACTGCAAGTGGTCCTGGAATTGCAATTGACACTGTCTCCCTCCTCCATAATCCTGCAGATTTTCTTTCTCTTCAGCGGGCACCTCTCCTTGTCTTAGAGGCTTCCAGGTGACATGATTCAGGAACTTGCCCTCAAAGAGCCTAAATCCCTGATCACTGAGACCTTCTCAGGCCAAGATTGCTATATTTGTCTATTTAGCATCAAAATTGGGCATAAGAGTGCCAAGAGGCACCTAACTGGATCACCTGAGTTTGAACCACTGGTATTGGATCACATATATTATCATGCTCAATCAGAGAACACACTTTCCACAAAGGAGATGAAGGAGTCAGCCCATGACTGTGAGCTCCACTGGTGCTTCACACAGTTCCTGGGACCAAAAAGCTCTCATCATCCTCAGTAAATGTGCAATGAACTGGCTCTGTGTGTATATGTGTGTTTCATTTGAACAAATGAATAAGTATGAATTGAATGAATAATTGTACATGCACATTTTGAAAAATAAGGACATTTTTTATCATTAACGTTCTCCTTGCTGTCTCCAAACACCATAGAAGCAGCTGCTCTCCAACCACAGAGAAGATAACTCTTTATTAGAAGATACAGATTTTTCTATTTCTATTATATTCTGTTACATTTTCTATTTTCATATTTATAATATGTTAATTTGTCATAGGGTTTCTAACACTCCTGTATTTGCCACTCCAGTCTCCTATCTGCTGGCTGGAGAATTCGGCTGATTACTATTCTTCAATGAATTAGACACAGTTGTATTCCATATATTCTATTGTCTGGATGAACTTGGGCAACTTATTTATTTATCACAAATCAAAAGAATATGTTGAAAATAATCAGTAGTGTGGACAGCACTATCAGTTACTTTATTACCAGCTCAGACAGAAGCTCGGGTCTCTAAATCGATTACCTCTACCGTGTAATAAAACAGCTGGACCTTATCTTCTTTTGTGTTCCTTCAATTGAAAGTGGCAGTTGTAACCTCCACAAGAACGCTTTTCAATTCTGCCACAAGAGGACGCCACAGACTAAGACCTGATATGAGATTGGCGCTAACTCTACTGCACTGCGGCTGCAATGAGATATTGCCTTGTATTGCATTACGCTGTTTTCTTGCTGTATTGTACTAAATGTATTGCATTGAATTTCATTAGGTTAACTTGTGTTGTATGATATGGAATTATGTGGTGTTTTAATGGATTTCCTTAGAGAAAACATTCTCTATTGCTATACATTTTGAAACTGATGCTATGTAAATGATGCTCATAATTGTCATTTCCTTAAATAACAGTGGCTGAAATTGAAGCACAAATAAAGCATAGTTCATCTCAAGAATTTTGTATCAGACTCATTTACAAAGAGATGGCTCATTTATAGCTGAAAGGGTGTGAGTGATTAAGTCTATCTTTTGAACCATTGCCTGTTTTGAGCCTAGAACATTGTTTGCACATAGTAGGCACTCAAGAACATACTTTAGTGAATTAGACATGGTTCTATTTCATGTATGCTACTATCTGGGTGAACGTGGGCAACTTATTAAATCAAATATTTCTCAAATGGGTTCCCTGACTGCCGATTGTCAAATCATCTAAGTTTTTATTTAAAATGTTATTCCTTGAACTACCTTAGATCTACTTAATATGTCAGCATTCCTGCGAGGTCATGGTGGTGGTAGGGGGAATCTGCATTTTACTAAGTGTCCTATGTGTATATTGAAATTTCAGGACCACTGACTTAATCTACTCCCACCCTCAGTTTTCCGCCTTTGAAAAATCAGTGAACTAACTAAATCAATCCTTTGGTACAAGTCACCACCACTTGTAAGAGATAGAAATGTCAATCCTCATAGTTGCAGAATCAAAGCTCAGCTGTGGGGGAGAGTGAGACTTGAGCTTACTTCCATCCATCACTTCTGGTCCCTCTCTCACCCAGCCACCAGCGGGGGCCCTGGATGTGACAGCTGGGGAGCCCCAACCTGGGCACCGGGTCCAGCTGTGAGGATGGAGGAGGGGTTTGCATCCAGCAAAGAACAGCAGCAAACAGCAGTCTGTATTCTATTCCCAAGTCTGATCCCTAAACTGGAACATGTTCAAAATGCAAGTGCTCAGATTTCACCGAGGACTTACTGACTGAGAAACTCTGGCACTGGGGCCCAGGAGTCTGTGTTCTAAAAGGTGCTGGGGCGATTCTGATGCAGAATAAAGTTTAAAGCCAGTGTTCTCTCTGTATGCGGTGCCCAGGCCAGCTGCACCCAGAGAACTTACAATTGCCCGATTACCTGTGGCTTCCGGGTGGGCAGTGGCTGCAAGGCTGGGCTTCTTCATGCATAAAACGGGTCTTCTTGCTAAAGACCCTCTTGAAGAGTCTCACACACCCTTAGATAATTAGCAAAAACACTTCTATAAACGTAAGTGCTTATTTATTCTCACAATACCACTTTGAAGCAGAAAAAGGAAAGATACTATCGCCATTTGGTTTATGATTCCATGCAACTGAACAATGTGAAAAAGGGACTCAGCTTTGTTAAGATCCAGGGGGAAACAGTCCTTCTAAAATTATCTTTCTGTCAGAGCACACTGTCTGTTAAGCTAAAAGCTTCCCCCAAAAGTATGGTATCAGCCTAACGTGTTCATAGGAATGGTACTCAACTTTATGTCTTGAGGCATCAAGAAAGGCTTCATGGTGTGTTTGGCAAAATATTTTATCATCAACAAAACCACTCTTTTCTGTAATAGAGGGCCCGATACTATTAGGGCTCATTGAAATAAAATGTAGCACCATGTCTTTCACTTAATAAGGCAGTCCAAAGTAAATGTAGTTATTGGCAGGTTCATTCATTTGTAAACCAACCAACAAATATATTTTTAGTGTCTGCTACATTCCAGGCACAACTGAAACCACTGAGATTACAGCAAAGAGCAAAAGAGATGAGAACCCCTGTTCTCATGGAGTTTATATTCAAGTGAAAGGAGGTGAACAATAATTAATGGAAAATCTAAAGGTGAATGCATGCTGTGGAGAAAACCAAGCAGGAATGGTGGCCCTGGGGTGGGGGTGGGGTTGCAATTTTAAGTGGAATGGTCAGAGGTGACAATTCAGCATAAACTCAAGATAAGCCATAGGCATGTGTCACCTAGGGAAAATGTATGTCAGGTAGAGGGAATAGCAACTGCAAACAAACACACTCTAAGTGATTACCAGAAGGCCAGTCAAATGTGGTCAGTGGTGGAACAAAGAGCCAGATTGAGCAAAGCCTGAGGACCATTGTCAGGACTTCGGCTTTTGGTTTGAGCTTTTTAAAGCATCACGAATGACATGATCTGAAAGTCTATCTAAAAAAAATGCCCTAGAAGGACCACTTTGAAAATAGGCTGTGTGGGAAGAACAGCATGGAAGCAAGAAACCAATTATTAAGTTTTCCAAAACCCATGAGCAAGCCAATGATACCTCTGACCAGATGGTAACCAGATGGGAGATAATCATTGGCGCACCCTAGATATATTCTGAAGATACAACAAATAGGATTTGTCCGTGGGTTGGATGAGGTGAGAAAGAGTGAGAAGTTGAGGCTGTCTCTATGTTTCATGGCCTGAACAACTGGAATGACAGATTTACCCTTACTGAAAAGGAAATGGCAGTTAGGGGTGGTGCTGCCCAGGAACTGCTTTCAGGCATAGGTTTCCGATGACTATTGGAGCCTCAGGGTGAAACCCTCAGGCTTGAACATCAGCACTGGAAACCAGCAGCACTGGATTGCAAACAGGAGTCAGGGAGAAGACCATGAAAGGACTGGGTTGAAATCCCTGAGGAAAGAGGTTGCTGGGGCTGAGTTCCGGTGCTGCAGGTAGAGAGCATGAGCCAGTGATCTATGGGGTCACCATTTATGCCATGTTGAGCCACATTTCACCCCCACGAGAGTGTCCACATCTCCTTTTACAGTGGTTTCTGGGTTGAGACAAATGATTAGAGCAAAGAAAGATAGGAACACAGCCACTCTCAGTGGTAGCAAAGAAAGTGTATTGAAGTCTGCAATGCACAGAGCCATGGGTAAGTCAATCAGCAATGTGTAGAAAGGAGAAGCTGGTAATGTGTGCTCCAGAACTGCAGCTTCAACATCACTGAGCACAGTGCCCACAGCCTCAAGCTTCCCAATCTTAAAAGACTGGCAAGGAAACCAGACTCAAGGTGAGAGGCTATACTGATAGGAACAAGGGAACCGTCAGGCTATAAAATTGCAAAGGAAATGTGAATCTTTAAGGCTCAGGTTCCAAGGACCTGTACCAATAAGAATCTAAGGTTAAAAAAGCCAACTCACTGCTTCTGATGACAGCTGATGGGGAGTTTGGAGGAGACAGGCTGCCGTGTTAGCTAAGGCCTTCTTGTGCACTCAAAGCCTGAAAACACATCACATCTTGAGTTTCAACCTGGAAAGGTTGAGTCTTCTTAAGTGAAGGTGGTCATGAGACCTTGGTCTGGAAGCAGGAAGCTAAACTGTGTGCAAAATGGTGCAATGAGTTCTCCCCAGGCCTTAATTTTTCTGGAGTGAGTGTCAGGGATGGGGCAGCTGGTAAGACGGATGTGGATTGATGGTCATAAAACTGAGAAGAGGAAGAGAAGCCCCTAAAATACCCCACCACACTCTTTTCTACCTCATACGCTGACTCTTATGAAAGAACACTAGTCCCTAGAAAAAGACTATAGAAATTAAAACATTCTTCCTTTTGCCTATTGCCCTGAATAGCTATAGTATTTGAAAACTCTTTAAATCAAAGCACTTTTAATTGTATACAACACCCTAAGAAGATTATATGCATCGTAATATCAATATCATAAAAACGTTGTGTGTCAGTGTATATTTATATATGTGTATGGGTGTGCATGTGTATATGTTGGAAAGGGGAGAGAAACAACCAGTAACTATTTCAGGCATTAAAATAATAGCTAACACTCACACATGCTCTCTCTGTGCCAGGAACCGTTCTAAAGGTTTTGCACATTCATTGTGCTTACTCATTTAATCCTCACAACAACCCTATAAAGTATATGTTACTATTTTCATTATTATCCCTGTTCTACAGATGGGGAAACTAAGAGAAATCAGATGTGGAGACAGGATTTAGAGTGAGGCTATTGGTGCTACAGTTCCTGATCTACAGGCCTCTCTTTCTGGGGTCCTTTTAAAAGGCACAAATGGGCAAGACTACTAAAATCTACATTTCAATTAAATTTTGCTGATACCACTAAAAGAGATTTTTCTGCAGTAGCTTCCTTGTTCAGATCTTTGCTTGTAGGAACATGTTGGGAGGTTGGAACCGTTGGCTGTAGAGTAGAAAATGACAGATTACGGGAATGGAATGTCACATTTCAGGACATGTCTGGAGAAAAACATAATAACATCAAGTTTTCCTACTTTTTCACTCCTTCCTTTCAACCATTCCTTTCTGACATTCCTTTTCTCACTGACAAGCCTCTACATAGTCCAAGATCAAAAGAAAACATACACCCCATTTCTCCCTAAACTGAAGGTCTGCTGGGCATTGAAGGGACTGTATTTGTCTGCCAGTGGTCAGTGGTAAAGGGTGGCACAAATAAAATGTTAGAGGTTGATCTGACATTATGTAATACAAGAAATGTCTTCACCACTGCAATTAAAACCACAATGAGAATTGCTATCATCAACAAGTCAACAAACAACAAATGCTGGCCAGGATGTAGAGAAAAAGAGAGCCCTCATGTACTGTTGATAGGAATGCAGATTGGTGTAGCCATTATACAAAACAATATGGAGGTTCCTCAAAAGTAAAAAATAGAGCTGCCATATGACCCAGTAATTCCACTTCTGGGTATATAGCCCAAGAAATCCATTTGCAAACTTAAGTTCATTGCAGCATTATTTACAATAACTAAGATATGGAAGCAACCCAAGAGCTCATAAATAGATGATTGAATAAAGATGTGATATTCATATACATAATGGAATATTTCTTGGCCATAAAAAAGAATTAAATCTTTCCATTTGCGATGTTTCATTATCTTATGTTAAACCATCACATTTGTCAATATCACCACTGATCTCATCAGAGAAGTCTTAAAGTATTGGAATATTTCTTCCAAATAATCATAAAAATATACTCAAAAAGCACATAAAACATACTCAACATCATTAGTCATTAAGCTAATGCAGATTAAAACCACAATGAGATACCACTAATACCTAATAGAATGACTAAGATTAAAAAGACAAACCATACCAAGTGATGGTGAAGATGTCGAACCATTAGAATTCTTATATGGACAGAATGGGGGAGCAGGATCATGAGGATACTTCCAAGGGTGATAGACATGTTCATTATCTTGAGTGTGATAATGATTTCATGGGTGTACATATGTAAAAGCTTGTTAAATTGTATGCTTTAAATGTGTACAGTTTATTATATATCAGTTATGCTCAATAAAAGTCAACACTCAATACAAAATAAATTGTCCAACCTGGAAATTCATAATATTTCTTTTCCTTAACTTCCATATTGCATATTGGCAAGCAATATAAAGTTTACCTATGAAATACAGTTATAAAATTATCTCCGTTTTTATTGTCATCACAAGCAAAGACAAGAGGATTGGTGGAAAATGGCTGGTACATGATAGAGGATCAATAAACACTTGTTAAAGAAAAGAATAAATCTCCATCAGAACCCCCAGCGATTTCAAGTAGATGTATGAACTAAGTAAGATCACTGTGGTTACTATACAGCTGCAGTTTCAAAACAAACAAAATAGTCTTCTGTGATAAGAAACAGATAACTAGCTGCCTGTGGGTAGGGGTGAGGAACTACGTACATAGGGACCTGAGGAACAATGCGGGTGATGGGAATATTCTCCACCTTGATTGCAGTGATAGTTACAGGATGTACACTTTCGTCAAAGCTCAAAACTGTACACCTAGAATGGGTACATCATATTATATAAATTATGCCTCAACTGAATTTATTTACACAGAAAAACTAGGTCATAGTGCAGAAGAAATTTGGTAAAAACTCTATATTCTTGGAATTGTTGGACCAACAAAAAAACAAAAGCAGAATATTAGATGTCAAAAGCAAAGACTATTTGTAGAAATTAGAAAAAATACATAGCTTAATGAGAGTGGTTCAGATAGTCTAACATTTATTCCAGATCCGCATTTTATTCTACCTAATGAGTATACAACCCAGAAGACATATAATTGCATTACTCAAGTGTTAAACCTAGTTCTGCCAATATACTGTGATCTATGTGACATCACAAAAATTGACGCCATGAAGGATCCTTTGATGCAAACAGGGTTTGCTCCAGGAGTTGCGTGTTGTGGTTGTAACCAACATAAGCTCAGCTTTATCCTGTTTTCTGAAATTATACTAGCACATATAGTTGTAGTTATTAAGGGGGAGATGGAAAGCAATTGTGGAGGCTTCTAAGAAAAACAATAGTTGACACTTTATAATATTTTTAAAGTCTGCCATTAAGTATGAGGTCTTTTAAATGAAAAGATAAAAAACCATTTTGTTACCTTCAAGCATGACTACTGAGCCAAATGTGTGCTATAAGTAACAGGATGGTTGGAATAAATGTGAAATGATGGGAGCTGCAAATCATGTGGTCCTTTAGTAATAGGGCAAACATAAGGAGACAAGTATAGAACTTATCATATAAGGTGTGCATTAATGAGGATTGTGTTATTTGTTTAATAGTCATATGTCTATGATTTCTTAGAAAATTCCAATTTCATGTATTCTGTCCAGGAATCATACCAAATATTACAATTTTTTGTTTAAAAATATGGTTACCATTACAATACATCCCCGAAGAATGTCCAGGTGACAATTGGACATTCTATAACATTCAACTGCTGATATTGTTAAAGTACATTGACTTTAATTGCTTACAAGCTATTGTCATGTAGAATTAAATTTTCACACAATACATTATTATTGTTATACTGTTATCTTATTCATTTTTTCCCCAAAACTTGAAGAGATGTCTTCTATAATATTAAGAAGTGTGTGTGTTGGGGAAAAGGGAACAGAGAAACAGAATGGAATACAAATCAAATTGATTGTCATATTTTGAAAAACAGCAATCACTACCACATTCCATTGAATTTCTTTTTTAAAAAATATTTTTAAATTGATTTCAGAGAGGAAGGGGGAGGGAGAGAGAGATAAAAACATCATTGATGAGAGAGAATCATTGATCAGCTGCCTCCTGCATGCCCCCTACTGGGGACCGAACCTACAACCCAGGCATGTGCCCTGACAGGGAATCAAACCATGACCCGATTCATAGATCAACATTCAACCACTGAGTCACACCAGCCAGGCCTATTGAATTTCTATGTGTTTTGTACACAATTACCAGTTTTTAAAAAGCAGTAACATTTAGGGTGGGAGAATGATTACTGGTCATTTCATTTATTTGAAAATGATTCTGTACTCATTTAAAGGGTATATCTGTTTAAAACCCCTTATATCTTCTTACCTCTTAAAAATCTATCAAAACACCATTATATCCTGTGTTTTTTTGTCACTGAATTTTGAAAGTGTATGTGGTTTTAAAGCTCTTCTTTCCTGTGGCAGAGAAGACGAATGGAATCCATCTTTATGTTCAAGACTGTTAGCTCCTGAAGAGCAGAGGCTGTCTTATTGGTCTTCATATGACCATCTCTGTACCTGCCTGGCACACAGCAATTTATTTTTTTTAAAGAAAGGCAGATTGCCACACGCAGCACCTCATTTTAATGTGATAGAGTCTTGGAAGTTGACTGTCCTGTGTCCTCCTACCAATGGACCTTGAGAGCTTGTTTGGTTTTAGCAGGGGATCCCAGCAGCTACTCCTATACCCCTGACCAAAGAAAAATCTTCCCTTATCTGGGAAGGTGGTCCTCTTTGACTTAGGGGAGCAAGCAGCTCTGGGTGGGATGGACATGGTACTGGGGAGGGAAGAGGAACATTAGCACAGCCAGCCAGATTAGCAGAATCAACCCTGGTGATCAATGGAATGAGCGATGTCCCCACCCAGATTTCAATCACATTCCAGTAAATTTTCAGGGACTAAGCTGACTTCTTTCCACTGGCCATTACACTATTGAAAAACAGCCCATACTGAAGATTAGAAATGGAAATTATTTTTATCACTTCTCAATTAATATAACTATTTTTCATTGTTCAAGTTATAAAAGCAGGTGTGTGGCATTTTTCCCCATCATTAGGGCAAATCATAGCCTGATTCAAAAGTCAATATAAATGCAGAATACACAATAACCACAGAGGGTGAGGCTTTTAAAAAATTCATCAACTACCCAAAAGTTTTTAAATGACCTGTACATCAGTAACAACATCACTTTAGTTAAAGTTTTGGGGGAATTTTAAAAAGAAATTTCTCATCCCTTATCTTATTTTTCTCAACAAAGAATTTTTAAAAAAATAAATTAAAGTTCTAAAGTCTTGTTTTTTAAAGGAAAACAATTACATGTTCCTTAATTTAAACAGGAAATGACAGTTTATTTCACAAGCTCAAGATAAATTTTGGGACTTTTCCCCAGAGAATTAATGTTATAATTGCTGTAATTTATTAAGATCTCTCTGGCAAAACTCCCAGTTGTAAACTATATTTATTTTGAACTTTGCATATTGGAAAAGTAACTTACTATGTTGCCTTATTGTGAACATCTGGCTTCCTTATTAAGGCAATCTCCAGTTAGGTTTTTTTATTGGGAATCCCCTCAGTGTTAGGAGCCACTCTGCTTTCTGTTTTCTATTCACTTAGAGAATAGCCTAGGTTCCAAGGATAGCCTTGGATATGAAATGAGGAATAAGTCCATGAAACAAGCTGATATTGTTACCAGAAACTGAAACTGGCCCTTGGCAGTTCTGCCTAGAGCAGGCCGGTAGTGTGTGGGTTCTTGACTTTGTGCAGGAAAAATTTCACAGCATGAGTCCAAGTGACTATGAGGGAACGTTTATTAAAGCTGGGGACAGTACAACCAGGAAGGGCTAAAGCAACAGGAGAGCCTAGGCTGGGCTGCCTTAGCCTCTGGGAAGTCAGAGAAAAGGGGTCCTTGGAAACAGGTTCAGAGGTTCGCCTGGGAGGAGCTGCCACTGCCCATTGCTACCCTGGTTGCAAGCCTCCTGGAGCCCTTTAGCATTTAGGAGATGCATGTCTGTGGGGGGAAGAAGTGGGGGAAGAGGAAGGAAAAGAGAATGGCGGGGCTGCTCCCCAGAGGGAGAGTGAGCATTGGGTCCTTTGTCTTGAAGCTTTATCTCTCCTTTGCAAGGCGAAATCTTAGGGGAAGTCTCAGGGGAGAGTTTCAGCAGAACATTAATCAGTTTTCTAGGTGTGCTCCTTCAGGGTCGTGGTCTCCACTGATTGGTCAGTGTCAGGGCAGGGGTGATCAGTCATTGCAGCTGGTCCTGGTGTTGCCCACTTGGTTTTGCTGTTTCTCTGGGTCTGGAACTGAAATACAACTGAGGCCTAGATGTTATCTCCAAGGAGGTGACTTTCTGTGTCTGCTGTAAAGTGCTCTGTCAGTTTGTTCAGCTGTCTGTCCCAGTTTCCCTATTCCACTTGTCCTGTCTCAATATGAGTGGTCCATGGCAACTGGGTCACAGACTAGAACCAGGCAACTTCTTTTTCTCCACTTATTTTCTTTAAGTTATAATCATATCTACATATTTTTCAGGAATGATGTAATGGTCTGTGGAAATGACCCAATCTCAGGATAACTCACATTTTTTGCCCCCACTGCTTTTCTGTTCCATTTCCATGGGTCATTGCATCCCTACAGCAGAATTGTGGCAGGAGCACATTGTGATACAAGTATTTTTCTTATTCCCAATTAACAATATATTGGTGTGTATGCACCTTCGTGTGTGCACACACACATCTGTGTGTGAGTGGAAAAAAAACAAACCCTCCTGATGTATTAGTTAGCCTGTGCTCTGAAACATAAACACAACATTTAGTGGCTGAACACAGCCATTGATGGCGCTTTGGGCAGGGCTCAGCTGGGCAGTTCTGCTGTTCTCAGCTGGACTTATTTATGGGTCTTCAGTCACTGCACTTAGCTTAGTGGCTCTGCTGTTAGGCTGTTAGCTGGTGTGATGGGACAACTGGGCCAAGGTCTCATCATCCATCATCCCATAGGCTAGCTCAGGCTTGTCAGTACAGTGGTTCAGGGCTCTGAGAGCAACAGAGGGTAAGTCCCAGTGCACAATTGATTTTCAAGTCTTTGCTTATATCATTTTCTATTGACTCATTGACCAAAGCGAGTCACATGGCCAAGCCCAAACCAGTGTAGGAAAGTCCTTCCAAGAGATACATGGAGGCATGAGCAAATCAGAGTTATTACTGGCCATCAATCCAGCACTCACTTCCATGCCCTAAAAGAAATAATCAAACAAGAAAAATATCTGTTTTTAGGAGCCTTTCTCCCTCAGACATGAAGTCATCAATTACTGCTGGCCTATGAGAAACTGCTAATGACAATCATGACTTAAAAATACTAAATATAAACTAAATCCTCATTGTTCTATAGTGAGAAGCTATGTATGGCATTACAAGGCTGGAACATTCAATGAAAGTTTGTACATAGTACTTAATAAAAGTGCTCTTTCAAATCAGGAAAAAAGTATGATCTGTATTTACTTATTCCTCACATATTTATTGAGGCACCATTATTTGTTCATAAATCGATGTTTCTTGAGCTTTTTACATGGCCTAGCATTGTTCTAAATCTAGGCGCAGAGAACAGAGAATTGAAGGTCCTTCTTCTGTTATGTTTTAATGAGAGGATCATCCTAACAAATAGATGATCCAAAACAACAACTATACATTCAATAATAAGCAAAACGGTAAAATAAATTCAGATACTGATAACTGTCATTAGTACAATAAAATAGGAGACTGTGATAAAGATTGGAGACCTTATTTGGATCAGTCATGGAAGGCCTCTCGGAGGAAATAATATCTGAAAAAAAACAACACAAGAAAACAGAAAAATGTAAAGAAATCAGCTCTGACAAGAGCAGAGCTTTCTTAGCAGTGACAGCACCAAGTGAAGCAGCAACCAGCTTGGTCTGTTCCAGAAATAAAATTCAATGCAGGGCAGCAAGTATAGAGTCAGGCAGGAAGGTCAAAGAGGTAGGCAAGGACAAGGGCCCATGGACTTTGGAGGCCTGGCAAGGAGCTCAGATTTAGCTTTTCATCCCGATGCAGTGGGGGTGAGGATGTGGCCAACCAGCAGTCAGGTTTTCAGCAAAGAAAATCAGAGATGGTATTATGACCTGATTTTTGTTTATAGAGTTTACACTGGCTATAGGTGAAGAATGGACTGTAGCAGGACATGAGTGGAGGCAGAGACCAATTAGGAGGCCATCTGTAATATCTGAGCAAGAAGTGATGCTTCCTAATCTAGGTGGTAGTGGAGATTCAGAGACTAAGACAAAACATCAGAACTTACGGGGAGTGGAGGAAGGGAGCGAAAGGAATGAAGAGTGACTATTCAATATTTGGTCTGAGCACCCATGGGCTTGCCAATCACTGTAGTGAGCTGTGGGGATAAAATAGACAAGAGCACAGTACTAGTGCTTGCCTTGTGAAGTTTAAGATCGATAATTATTTTTAAAATGCTACTTGCTTAATAGACTATTTATTTAGAAAAATTTAGTTAGATTTAAATATCCCAGTTTTTAACAACATAAATTCCAGATAGGTTGGAATGTTGAATTTAATAAATAAATAATAGTTAAATAAATAAATCAGAAGGAAAAAGAAAATGTATATGCATATGTATAGGTGTATATATGCATTAAGAATGGGAAAGCTTTTTGAACACTAAAATATACGCAATAAAGAAAAATATTAATGGATTATTTAAATTTTTAAAATTTGTATATCAAAAGATATACCAACAAAACTAACAGGCAATACTAGAAAATATAATCACAGCATATATGACAAAGAGTTGATGTGTTTAATATCTAAAGAGATCTTATAAATCAATACAGAAAAGATGGACAAAGAATACAATAAACAAGAAAGCAAAAATATAGGATAAGTCTAAAGAAAGAGTTCAGTCTCAGAGGTAATCAATAATATACATATTTAAAATAGAATACGATTTTTTTAAGCTTTCAAATTGATAAATATGTAAACAAATAATAATAATTCAAGAGTTACCCTAAGAGTATAAAATCAACACTTTTTTTTAAGAGAAATCCGTTTAAATTTTATTTTATTTTTTTTTCTTTTCTTTTTTTTCCGTTTAAATTTTAAAAGGCCATTCCCTTTCACCTGGCAACTTTATTTTTTGAAATGTAGCTAACGGGCCTTATCATGGTTGTGTGAAGTTGTATATAAACATTTACTACAGTGTTGTTTATAGTAACATAAATTTCCACAATAGGGAACTGATTAAATAAATAATGTATATCCATATGGTATAATATAGTGTAACTAATTAAAATCACATTGTGGGGGAGGGGTGGGAAACTGACTAACATATGGCAAATTGTTCATAAGATGTTTTATGTGATAAAAACAGGTTATTAAACAATAAACCAAATGTAGTAGCATTTTGGTAAATACCCGTAGAGGAACTATGTCAATAAAGACATTCACCAAACTGTTTATAGTAATTACATTTGAGAGATGGAATTGTAAGTGATCTTTTTCTATATGTCTGTTTTCCAAAATTTCCACATCACATGTGTGATTATGTATTTTTATATTACAAAACAAACATTACATATGCAAAAGGGTAAATACTCAAAAACAAAAGGAGTCACTGAGCCTCTAACTCTAACATAAGGAAACCAGTTGCAAATTAGTAATCAGAATAAAGATTTCCAGGATGCTTGCAAATAAAAAATGCAAAAACAGTTGCCCTGATACTGATAATAAAGGAATGATGCCCACAGAGTGCAGATGTTGGGGGTGGAGCATGGATTAAACAAAGACATCCTGGACCTGGGAGCTATAGACACTGCAGGTCCTGTTAGTCATCATTAAAAGGTCAGCCCATAACAGTAGGGTTTGTGGTACCAGCATGGCAACCACACTAATACTCACAAGTAATACCAAGTCACATTGTCCTCATAAATGAGGTGCTACAAGTTTTTTGACTGTGACCCCAAAAATCCATTTGCCTGATTCTAGCAAAATCGACCAAAGAATGATAAATCCGGTTGTTTCTGACCTCTACAGACCATAAGTTAACTTGCTAAACTGGCTGACTTTTTGAAATACTGTGATCAATCAAACATGTGACCTGAAAATCTTGAGTGATGATCAATCAATCTGTGAATTCAACACTTGAACATTCAGGACACGAGATATCAACTCTGCTTACTAAACTCATTGCAGGAATAATATTTAATTCCTTTTGAAAGCTCTAAGGATTATACTTGAAAAACTTTTAAAAATATTATCAAAGTTGTTTTACATAGGAAACAGGTAAAGCATCAATGATACCAAAAAATACTTGTGTGGTAAAAGCACTTTTTATTCCCACAGCATCTGTCATCGAAGGGTCTCTAAATTTTGGTGTTCACCCCTTTCTTTGGACTGATCTTATTTAATTTTTTTTAAAGCTTTGGCATTTTGGTAGTTTTCAAAGAGGTAGCTTTTTTTAAATTGAGGTATAGTTGACATATAACATTATATTAATTTCAGGTGTACAACATAATGATTTAATATTTGTATATGTTTCGAAATGATCACCACAATCAGTCTAGTTAACTAGACTTTGGTGGCTTTCTTGAAATTGGAGGTACTGAGGAAAAGCAAATCCAATTCAATAGGTAGGGTCTAAGTTATTATTCATTTCCTCTTTTATACTTTATTACAGTAGTTTCAAACCTTGATGACTACCTGATTCTTCTGAGGTGCTTATAAAGAAATACAAGTGCCTACAGTCCACCCCAGACCTACTAGATCAGTCTCACAGGTGCTGTGGTCCTATTGGGGTTTAGCAAATTATATTGGTGCACCCTCAGGTGTGGGAAGCACTACTTTGGGTGAAAAGGTGCTGGTGGGTAAAGGAGGTGGGGGGAGAGAGAGAGAGAGAGAGAGAGAGAGAGAGAGAGAGAGAGAGAGAGAAAGATGAAAAATATTGAAATTTCTAATTGAAAAAAACATAAAAACCAAAAACACAGGTGGCCCTGGCTGGGTGGCTCATGTCCAGTACACCAAAAGGTTTGCGGGTTCAATTCCCAGTCAGGGCACATACATAGGTTGGGGTTTGATTTCCGGTAAGAGCTTGTAGGGAGACAACCAATCTATACTTCTGTCTCTCCCTCTCTTTCTCTATCCTCCCTCCTTTTTCCTCTCTCTCTCTAATAATAATAATAATAATAATAATAATAATAATAATGACATTAAGTCTTAGTTGGTGTCATCTCTTACATGGACTATTCCTCTATAATCTGAATAGACTAATAATAGAGAGTAGAAACAGTCCAACTCAGTGGTTAAAGCGTTAATCAGGATGTCAGTTCACTTCTCCTCAAAATGTGTGACAAGGAGCAAAGGAGGGTGTCTATCAGCTGATCCTCCTAAGAAAGAAAGTAAACACTCCCAACATGCACTGAGGCACAGGGAGTGGCTCAGGTTTCTGACAGTTCCCCGCGGTGGTGAAAGGAAGTAATAATTAACTAACAGATTCTTGGGCTTGATGACCTTGTGTGTGTGTGTGTGTGTGTGTGTGTGAGAGTGTGTGAGTGTGTGTGTGTGTGTGTGTGTGTGTGTGTGTAGGACTCCCGGGAGCAGAGCTCCAGCGGTGTGCAGGTGAGCCTTGTGCACCCCTCCTCCCACACTTGGCACGGACCTCCAGGACAGGTGAGTGAGCGCTGACTTTCCGACAATCAGAGTTTGTGACCCAGCAGGGGAATAAACTGTTGCAAGCAAGTTCAGCCCAGCAGTTAAGGTAAAAAGGTTCCTTCTGCTCTTAGTGTGAGTAACAGGTGAAAACGGACATTATTTTCCTCTTGATTTTTTTTTTCAGAATGCTCTTTCCTGACCAAGGTATGCCTGTGAGGAGAAGGGAAGGAGGGAAGAAGAGGGGGGAGGTATGGAGGTTAGTGTGGCCACTGAGCCCCTCCTCCCTTCGCTTCAGGGAAATAGCTCAGTGAGCACTGGACCTGGAATTGTGCTTACCCTCCAGGGATACTGGACTCCCGGCGGCATGCCATCGTCCTGTCTCTGAGTGTTCTTATGGTTACAATATTGTATTGAATCAGCTAGCATGGAAGGTATTTTAAATAGAGGGTTCAAACCTAGCCCATTTGGCTCAGATGATAGAGCGTCAGCCTGCAGATTCCTGTCTAAGGGCACGTAGGTGAGATCGGGTTAGGATGCGTGGAGGAGGCAACCAATTGATGTGTCTCTCACATGGATGTTTCTCTCTGTGTCTCCCCCTCTCTTCCACTCTCTCTAAAAATCAATGGAAAAGTACCCTCAGGTGAAGATTAACAAAAATTAAATAAATAAATAAAAGGTTCAGTCAGATAAGCTTTTATTTGTTTCCACAAAGCTACAAAAATGTAACCCCCCCAAAAAATTGCAAAGGATTTCCGATATAATTTAAGACTGTACCAAAAAAAAATGAAAGAAGAATCATAACTAATTACATGGGAGTCCATGAGTTAAGGATAACATTCTGAGACAGGAGAGCCATAGGTTCAAGTCCTGGCTTTGCCACTTAGTATTTTATTCCATAGCAAGTGAATTAACTTATCTAAGCCTCAGTTTGTCATCTCTAAAAGTGAGCATCCTAACAGGAGCTGCCAGTAGGGCTTCGATGGGAACTAAACACTGAGCAAGTATTCTATAAATGCTGCCTCCTATTAGCATGAAGAAATACCCTGCTCTGCCAAAGGGGCCAGATAAGGAAGCAAGAGCTAAGGAGGGGAGACAGACATTGTGGATCCAAGACCTGTGAGCAGGTGGCAGGTGGGAAAAGTATTGCCTTTCTTAGTAACAATGACATTCCCTGGCTTCTTGCCATTTTTCAAATAGAGTTGATGGTGGCAAATTCAAACTTATTTGCTACTCAATCAATTTTACTTTGGAAAAGTCACATGTATATCCATCTGTTATTTCAAAAACTGAAGTATAATTTTAGAAGGAGAATTTCACACAGTCCCATCTTGTGGAACCCATGATCTTATCTGAGTTTAGTAAAAGAGATTGCCCCTTGAATAACTTGGAGAAAATTAGACCATAGAGTCCACCACTTTACATTGTAGTACATATTATATTGTTTGTATTGAAGTGATGTAGACTTTCATTTGTGTTGGTGGCCAAAATATATAAAAGAATGATACCTATTTTTTTTTTGTTGGTCGTTGCCTCTTAAACTTAAATTATAGGCAATTATTCAATTATTTCAATTATTTTATGAAATTTTATTTAAAGGGAACTTTTGTTAATATTGCTGTTAGTGTTTTTTATAGAGATTTAAATTTTTTTTTAATTTTTGAGGGGGGGGGGCAGACATTGATTGGTTGCCTCTGTATGTCCCCAGACTGGGGATCGAACCCAAACCAGCCACCTTTCAGTGTAAGGGACAATGCTCCAACCAACTGAGCTGCATCAGCCAGGGCAACATTGCTGTGAGTTTTATTAATGTTCATAACTTTGAGGAAGACAGACTTAGTAGCTATGACTAGCAAAGTATTTCCATAGATGAAATGTTCTTTTTATTTTACTAATATAAAACATTTAAGTGATTTGTAGTCAATCCTATTCATCTTTTTTTGTGTGTGAATGCTGATACTATCTGAATTTGTAAAATTTATTTTTTTTAAGAATAGTTGTTATGCAATCTTATATTGGTCATATTAGTTTCAAGTATACAATAGTGATTTTTATACAATAGACATTTTTATACCTTACAATGTGACCACCCCACTATTCTAGTAATCGTCTGCGTCTGTCGCTATGTAAATTTATCACAGTAATATTAACTATATTCCCCTTCACCTTTTTCACCCATTCCCCCAACCACTTCCTTCTGGTAACTATCACTTTGATTTCTGTTTTCATGAGTCTGCTTTTGTTTTGTTTTGTTTTACATTCCACATATGTGTGAAACTATACAGTATTTATCTTCCTCTGCCTGACATTTTATTTAGCATAATACCCTCTAAATCCATTAATGTGTCATAAATGGCAAGATTCAATTCTTTTGTTTAAAAATTTTTTTTTTATTGATTTCAGAGAGGAAGGGAGCAGGAGAGATAGCAACATCCATGATGAGAGAGAATCATTGATTGGCTGCCTCCTGCACGCTCCTTACTGGGGATTGAACCCACAACCCAGTCATGTGCCCTGACCAGGAATCGAATTGTGACCTCCTAGTTCATATGTTGATGCTCAACCACTGAGCCACACCAGCCAGGCCATTCCATTCTTGTTTATTGCTGCTTAATAGTCCATTGTATATACAGGAGTGGGCAAAAGTAGGTTTACTGTTGTTCCCATGGACAAAGACATAAATGTTACGATTATTACAATAGTGACTAAACTCTGTTTCCTGTACTCACTACTGCAAATCTACTTTTTATCCATTCATCTCTCAATGGACATGATTCTTTTTTCAAATTGTAGAGTTAAAATTCTCCCATGTAATTATAATATGGACTGGAGAATTGTGGATAGAATTATAAAACCAACCAAACTGAACTTGACTACATTATTGTCCTCTAGAGTCTGAGTGAACTTAATGTGGTTTAGTTAAAACCTTATAAGAGTACTACATCCATTTAGAATAAATTTCACTACTGGTATTTACTCAACATTTTTCAAAGCAGAAATATGCTTTTACACTGAGTAGATATTGTTAGTGTTAGGGTCGCCGAAGGAGGAACACACGAGGCCAAAGTGGTAAGGGCTTATAAATTTATTAGGTCATCTGTATACAAGGTGTGCTGAGCCCCCAAAATGGTGCCAGCACCCAAAATGGGGAGTCAGAAGCTTTTAAAGGACTCTAGGAGGGCTTTTTCTGGGTGGAGAATTCCCTGTGCAGGTTCAGATTCTGGAAAGATCCAGAAGGGAGAGATAATGGTCTTTGCAAGTGGAATGTGGTCTTAGCAAGTGGAATGTGGTCTAAGCGAAAGGGAATGTCCGTTGTGAAGTGGCCTGAAGGTCAGTTCCTAGGGGTGGGGTATCAATTCAATTATTTGATCAAATCTAACAGAACTTCTTAAACCAAGTTATTTGATTTTATTTCTTAATAGGCATATGTCTCAACAATGTACAGTACCATCAATTAAAATAAATCTACTTAACTATATTTGAGATTAACTTACTTGAAATTAACTTATTTAACCACATAACTGTAGGTAAATCTTCCTTGTTAAAGTCTGTTTTAGTATACATGTGTTTTTCTACTATTTCTAATGCATATAACATTTTAAGATAGACTATTAAATGTTTTTGAGATGGGAAGAGAGAGAGACAACCAACAGCGATTAAGAAAAAATTAAATTTTCAAATATATTCAAAATAGTTTAACATATATGTAACATGTCTTTTTAACATGTAATTAAAAGATTTACATCTGATATTTGTTTTAACTCTGTAAAATAAGAAGCATATTACACTTTCATTTGAAATAGATATCTAATGTTAACAGTCAACTTACTTGTATAGAGTCATTGGTTACAAGGTGGTAGGGAATTCAGGGTTGTTATAAATACATGAAGGGAAAAAAAGGAAAAGAAATACATGGGCTTCATAGAAAAGTTTAGATATTTAAAACATATTCAAGTATGGGTCAATTGAAAATACAGCCTCTGAGAAAGAACGTCTTCTGAATATTCTCTTTGCAGCCAAGTCCAGGGTTAGAGAGGATTAGACCCTGTTACAAAATTAAACTTATGTCTGTCAGAGCTGTCAAATACTATATAGTGATTTCATCCCTTCATAACATCATCTCAAGTACAAAACCAATATTTCAGGTGTCTTCTTTTTAAGTGATGAGGGTATTATTTTAGTAGCTGAAATGATTAAAGACAACTTTTATCATCATCAGCCCAGGCCTAGTAAGTGGAGCTCAAGAGAAGAGAGTCTCCCAATTCTTTTGCAGCCAACATATGAACAGGAAAGATGAGTCATGATGTCTGTGAAGCCACCTTAGAATGTCCTCTTGGAAACTTAGATGAAGTAGAAAATCCTTGAGCTGTGCCACAGCAGCAATTCCAGAAAATGTGCTGGCAGACTGAGCAGCTCCCTTCTAGACTGTGGGCTGGCGAGATTCTTTGAATCCTGACATGGCTTAACACTAGCCTGCTTCGTCTACTGCTCTTGCTTCCCTCACTTCCCTGAGGACACTCTGGGAAGAACAAGGCATGTGGTCTTAGCACTGTGTAAATATGAAATGGACTGTTAAAGGCGTGGCATTTCAAATTGGATTCTACTGGAAATGAGAGCAATGACATGGTCACATAGACGTCTGGTTGTTTGATCCACATCCTGTTTAGTGCTGTCTTAAATTCAAGTACTTTAATACATTTTTGTTTATTTTTATCTCAAAACAAACAACTAACTGCAATCAATATCACTTAATGAAATGATAGTTTAAATAACCCAACTCTGAACTTTTACCATCTCTGGAAATGAAATGCATTCTTTAGAAAAAATATGAAGACCAATGTTTCTCAGAAACCATACTTTTCTTGACTCTTTTGGATAATGGATAGAATTATAGGTTGTTGTTTTTTTTAGATAATTATATATAGATCTTTTCTTCTCAACTTTATGAATGCAGGTCGGAGCTTATTTTCTTTATAGCTTTATTTTGAAGCTGAATACATATTTTCAACTTTCTATTGCCTCTTCAAGCCAAAACAATAATTTAAAAAAGAACTTCATGTGTACCACCTTGAATATAATCTTATTTAATAATTGAAATATACACTTGCTGTTTTAATGTGTTATGTTATGTTTTTTATAATTTTTATGGTATATGTTATATATTTTCCTTGTATATGACCTTAAAAGTGGTTATGAAATAAAAAAGAAAATAACTATCATTCAACTTCAAAGCTCTCAATTTTAATATTTTTTGAATATGCTTCCCCATATATTAAATATATTCATTATTTTGTGTATGTTTTATCTATATACTTGTATATACATATATACTCACTCTGAGTAATACAAAACTAAAATAAGCAATAATTCTGTTCAAAAGGAACAAATAGTCAAATTAAGTAAAATAAAATATATTACTCAGAAAGAGAAAGAAGTAAGTAATTAGAAAGCTGCATATATTTTCCTGTGAAATGGCAGGAAAATTTTTCTTTGGCTGGGGATCCTAGGGAAGTTAGACCTGTATTTTTTGTTTTAGTTCATTGTAAAATTATGACCATCTTGACACTGTAGACCCACTGGCCTCAGGCATAAGGGACTACAGCTAGAGATATAGGCTATACTTCCTGTGGTTAGTATGGATGTGGGTCCAAAGAAGGAACTCATGAAATATTTGTTGACTATACAAAGGAGTGAACCAAATTTTCCACTTTTAAACAAGTAACCATTTAACTAATCCATGCTTGGGCACAGGAAGGTCATTTAAATGAGTGGTCCATCTGAGTTCATTTCAGCTTGGATTCCCCTTCCATTTCCTGGCCTCCTTCTGGTAACTGGTCAGTGAGGGCAAGCCCACATCTAGGCAGGATACAGAGCAGAGGGAGACAAACCACTGATGCTCTCCCATGCTCTCCAGTCTCTGCTGCCCACACACGCAGTGCTCCCATGCTGCCTGCTCAAGCTTCTGACCTGTCTGCCTGCTCAGGTCCATTCTACCTGGTTAGTCTCTTTCCTTCCCTATTGAGCCACCTAGGCCTATGTGACCTTAGACCTGCCTAGTACCTTCAGAACTGTTTATTTCTCCAGAACTTAATTGCTGACCTATCTAATTGCTAATTGTTATCTTTGGAGTTCCACTCTGTCTAGACAAAATGAAGAAATAAATAGCCACACTTATTAAATGAGTAATCTTATTTCATACACAATCTAAGTGAATCAGCTCTGGCTCCAAGACTGAAGAGCCCTCCCAGTAAAGTATATAGATTTATAACAATTGCTTTCCTCCTCAAATTATAATTTATTATGGTCTATCAAAATAATGGTGAATGTCCAAAGTAAGAACTCTAGGCTTCTATATCATTTTTTTTCTGTTTTCATAAATCCTCTCCATCTCTGTTAATCATAGCCTCTGTGATCATCCTCTTAAGCCTTTTGAGGAAACTAGCTTAAAATCTACCAAGGCTTCATCATTTAAAAGATATTCACAAGGGCCCAACCAGGTTTTAATTTGCTATGAATCATGGTTAGTGGGAATGGAGAGGGAAAACTATCTGAATTCATAGATCTATTTATCACTTCAGCAATCCCTTACAATAAAGAGCTAATATGCTAATTAAACCAAACAGCAGAAGGACCATCCAGATGACCTTCCAGACCAAGCTGGGGCTATGAGGGCCAAGGCAGCCGGGCTGTGAGGGCTAAGCTCCTTGCATGAATTTCATGCATCAGGCCTTTAGTGAATAATAAAATGAGACTTTTACCAAATCAAATTTTTACCTTTCTGGTATCTAGACTATTAGAATATTTTGTTTAGTCAATTTTTAGATTCAGATATGGTCAATAGTATTTCCTATTAAATAGCATATACCTCCTATGAACAAAAATTTATGCTGTTTTTATTTTCTTCCCTAAATTCCATTCAATTATCTTTCTTCCTAAGATCAGAGAATAAGGTCAGAGCTTTTGAAATTCTTTAATCCCATCTGAAATCTTTTGCTTTGGTTCAGCATAGATCACCAGTTTACAAGGCTGTTGTTTGCCACCCTTAATGATGCCTTAGCTATTTCATGAATACAAATAGGAATCTTCTGCAATGATTCTTTAGCCCATCACTATATGTTTCCATTTTGTGACTCTAAGGGGCTTCCATCTTGGTTCTTCAGTTCAAAATATGTCCAATTTCTAGTCTCAGCTAAAATGTCATTTTAACTGAGGTCTAGAAAATGTTTATAAATAATTCTTAATCCTTTGGGCCATACCTGCAACTTTACATTCAGTTAGCCACTCAACAAATATTAATTGAATTCTTCCATGTTCCATGCAAATTCTAATAGCTGGGTGTACACAGGCAAATTTTCAAAAGCCCCTATTGTAAGAAACTAGTGTTGTACTTAGGGAAGACAGACAATGTAAATAAATAAGATCCTTTCAGATACTGGTATGTAACTAGTTGAAAATAGTGTAAGAGTGACAGAGACTTGCTTACAGAAAGCCTCTGAGAGAAGAGACAGGGGCTGAGATCTGCATGATGGGGGATGCTCCAACTAGGAGAAGCAACAAGTATAAGTTCCTGAGGCAGGAATGAACTTAGGGGGTAATTGAAAACCAGAAAGAAGGCCAATGTAAATGATATAGATTCAATAAGGAAAATAATAAAGGAAGTGAATACTAAAGAGATTGACAGGACCTGATGAGTAATCACAAGAAGGTTATATTTTATTCTAGTTCATTCTTGCAAGTCTTTGCAAGGTTTCAATCATAGGATGACAAAATCTGACTTGATCTTTGAAATTGCCATTGTGCTATGTGAAGAATGGAATGTTGATCACCATGTGGATGCAGGGAGACCAGTCAGGAGACTGATGAGATAATCCAGGAGAAAGATGATGGTGGCTTGGCTCAAAGTGATAGCTTTGGAAATAGGAGCTTTTGAGTTTAGGTTACATATGGAGATACAATCAATAGAACTTACTTCTGGATTGGAATCTGGTTATGATGGAAGAATTAGAAATAAGACTGACTCTTAGTTTTTGTGCTTAATTAGGCAGATAGAGAAGAATTGTCAGTGGTTCTGTTTTGGCGAGGTTGATATTGAGATGGCTGTTAGACATCCAAAGAGAGTAAGTATATAGTTGAGCTCAGCAGAGAGGCTAAGCTGGAGATTAATTTAATTATGTGGAAGAAAGTGTAGTCAGAGAGGATGGCCAAGGACATAAAAAACTAGCATTTTGTGATTCTTAGAGAAGTCAGCAGAGGAGGCTAAAATATTGAACCCAATGAGACAGCAAGAAAATAAGTCAGGGTTGTTGTGATTACTTTAAAAAGCCTTAAAGATAAAAGTGTTTCAAAAGGAGAGCACAATCAACCTTGTCAAATGCTGCTAAGAGGCAGAGAAAAATGAACTATTGGAATGTAGGAGAAGAGGTGCAAGGAGGGTAAATTAAAGGAATAGATGATAACTAATCTGGATTCAGGAGGGGGAAGGTAGTGTTTTGACCTCAAGGTAACCATTGGGGAAATCTTACTAGGGTACATCAATAACTTTTCTTTTTTTAAAAAATTTCTTTATTGATTAAGGTATCACATATTTGTCTTCATCCCCCCATTCCCATCCCAAACCCCTCCCCACGCATGCCCCCACCCCCCTGTTGTCCGTGACCACTGGTTAGGCTTATATGCATGCATACAAGTCCTTTGGTTGATCTCTCCCCCTTACCCCCACCCTCTCCTATCTTCCCTCTGAGGTTTGACAGTCTGATCGATGCTTCCCTGTCTCCAGGTCTGTTTTTTTCATCAGTTTATGTTGCTCATTATTTCCCCTAGATGAGTGAGATCATGTGATACTAGAAATACACTTATAAGAACCGAAAATGAGACAAGCAATAATGGTTATACTGAGAGGCAAATGAATCAGTCTGTAGTGAGTTTCTTTCTGGGCCAACAGTTCTTTTGAGTCCCAATTTCAATGTCAAACAGTTCCTTATGTGTACATGTCAGCAATGATATTTCAGTTCTGGATGGTGGACAAATGGTGGTAATGCAGGTCCGACCCTCTCTGGTTTGGTCCTGGGCAACCTGCAGCAATGACTGCTAGTATGGCAAGGCATCGTCAGCATCTTCCATATCTGGACTGTTTCTCTTCTGTCTTCATGGCTGGAGCAGTCCTGTCAATTCCTCTCTGTTGCAGGAATCCACATGGTCTTGGAGTTGTTTTCTGAAAATATACAAACATATTCTTGACCAAAAGTTAATAAAGGAATCTTTTCTATAAATTTGACTTGGGATCCTTTTTCATTTTTTGCCCAAACGATTTTCCTTTGGCTTGTTTTGACACCATGTGTGTTTTTCATGGGTGTCTTGCTGTTAGCATTACAAATGAAAGTTAATTTTCTAAAGTAAAAATTTTCTAGATGTAAGTTACTTACAGGATATTTTTCCTTACATGATATTCTTCTACTACCCCCCCTTTTTTATTTAAATATTAGGAGGCTTTTGGAAATTTTATAATGTAGTCTTGATAGCTTTTAAATTTTAATTTTTTGCACTAAAATATGACTGCTTTAGGTTCATTACATGTTACACAATTTTACCGTGAGATGAACTACCAATAAAAATTTTAGTTAACACTTTAGGAACAGCTTTTTGTCCAGTACCATTAATTTTTCTAGAATATTCACTTATTTCAATTAGCCAATTTAAATTAGTCTGAGAATTTGATTACTATTTTACTGTCAAATTTAATACTCTAACAACAATCTTATTTTACCCTGTAAATATTAGTGGAAAGGATTATTTGCCTTCTTGAGTAGGCCCTGAGCATTCCTGGTGCTAGGCTGGATTTAGATATCAAAAACCCACTTCCCCACACCATGGGTACAAGACAACTCAAACAAGTCTTGTTGCAGTGAGAGGGCAGCTGCTGTTGGCCAAGTCTCTGTCTGTTACCTGGGTCCCGATTTGAGCTGGGCATGGGAAGCGAAGCAGCCATGGGGCAAGAGACCTCCCTCAGAAGGGGTGAGGGTTCAGGCTCCTGCAAAGTTGGGGGGGTGAGGGTCTGTGCCCCACCTCTGTTGACCCCCAAGTTCTCTCTTGATGGCCCCTCTGTGATTGTGTCTGTCTTAGGTTGTTCCTTTCCTGAGGAATCGTACCCGTCTCTGGCTAACCAGCCATCCTTTGGGGCCAAGCAGGGTGATGTGAGGTTCAGTTCTGTCTTCTTGGTAGCCTATGCCCCCGTGGCCTCCACGCCCAGCACCTGCCTTGGGATCCCCTCGCCTGCTGGCGGGGTCCCAGCACTGATCACATATCTTGGGGAACCCAGGTTTCTTCTCCACGGAGGGCCCAGTTCACCCCACTGGGCGAGAGACAGATCCATGGTACCAGCCACTACAAGGCTTCAACCTCAGCATGAACAGAAAGCTCAGGCAATAGCTGTGGGCAATTGGATTGTGAGAAGAGGGTCCCTCTTGGCCCAAAGGGGCAAGAGGGGCAAATATAGAATGCTCAGGTGCTTGCCCAGGGGGCCCTCTATACAGTGGAAGGGATTAAATCCTTTCATGTCCTTTTTAAATTGCTGCCAGACATTCAAAGAATTAGTTTGTAAGTTTGTTTGGGATAATTGTACATTATGCTGTTGTAATTCTAAAATATCAAGAGATGTGTTACCTTTATCTCCAAGCACCAAAAAGATGATTTTTAATTGATTCCCAAGGGTGCGAGGTACTATTATAGGTAATGGGGGTAACACAAATCTGGGAAAAATTATAATGACATTGTAGAATAATATCATGTAAGGATATTCTTTGCTCTAGGCCATGGCAATTCCATTTCAAACTGGTTGTCAATTTCTTTTTGTATAGACAAGGTCTTAGTTACATTTTCTGCACCTCTCCCAGGAGCAAGTAGTGATAGTCCCTTCCTTTGGTGTCCACAAAACCTCTCTTTAATTTTACACACAAAGGAGCAGTGGTGTGATTTTGTGTCATACAAAAGGGAAGCTGGGTGGCGACCCCTGTGTAATTATACTTCCTTGCCTCACCCATGGTCCTCCTGGATGACCAAGGTGTTTGGTATTATTGGTGACTATATTAGGCGGGGGATCAGCCCACATAAGGGCTCTTACCCATGAAGGGTCAGGAACATTGTGGGTGATTAGAATCACAAATCTAGAGGTAAAACTTAGGTTTTAGAAACAAGAGCAAGGGCTGTGTAACCAAACAACCCAGGCTAAATTCTATGAATGAGAAAATGGGATTTATTGGGCTCACAGAGTGTGCTGTATCTCTGTCCCAAGGGAGCCTAAAATACCTCATGTAGTTTTTGATCTACAGAGTTAATTTGCCCAGTTTTCTGAGCTTCTGACCCTTGGGGGTTGAGTCCTCTCCATGACATGGAGAGTTCCTCTAAATGATGTGCTATCAAAGAGGATGACATTCCCATTTAGAGGAACACATTCTTTGAGAAAAAGGATATGAGTAGCCAAGACATAAATCAATAGTAACAATACAAGGTCAAATGCAGAAAATGGCATCACAACAGTGTAGATAATAGGCTGTGGGAGATTTGATAAGGTCAAACCTGATCAGGGACTAGAAGGAAGCAGAAATCTGGACCTGCAGTGACTAGGGCCCTCTTATACAAAGCAACTGGTAGAGCACTCTGTGGCTTGAGATTTCATTAGACTTGAAGGCCTGGTGTTAAAGAAAAGCTTCAAGTTTAAGTTTGAAAAGGTAGGTTTGAGTGGAATTGCAGAAAGCCTGAATGTCATGTTAAGGGACTTGGGCTATATTTGCTTTGCTAAGAATGAGATCCCAGGAAGGTTTGTGAACAAGAAGATGAAGTGAGATCAGAATGGTAAAAGCATAAAGGGGAACTTGTCAACTATTCAGCTTAGAGACTATTACAATACGCCTGATGAAATGTGCTCATAGCTTTCAAAGAGATGACAGAATTTCAAACTAACAATGTGCTACAAGGAAAAATATGCATAATAAATGTGAGAATAGCTTTTTTTGTGTTTTGTTGTTGTTGTTGTTGTTTTGTTTGTTTTGTTTTGTTTTGTTTTGGACTGCTAGTCTCTTGGAGAAAGAAAAACGTGAAATGTCTTCCACACACCCTAACCCAACCAAAATAATCTGATTCAGAAAAAAAAGAAGGAAATCCCTCCCCCTTTTTTTTTAAATAAAAAATTCATCTTTTCTCTCCAGCCTACCTTTTTATTCTGGCTCTATTCCTTGTAATTCCGTAGGCTTGAAGCAATGGAATGACTAGAAGTTATTATACTTAAAATCTCTGGTTATACCTTAATGCCATTTATATGACAACCTAAAGGAGGATATTATTCATGTCTGACCACAGTTTCCAGAGCCTGAAGGAGAGTTCAGTGGTGTTAAATCACTATCAACCCTGCAAGTCTGAGCTTGACTTTAGCTGCCTGAAAACTTAAAATTGTGTCTGCAGGAATGGGCAGGGTTCAGCCAGCTTGGTTTTAATTTCTGTAATAGGAAGAATATGTTTCCTTGCACAGAATCTTACAGGAGAAAATTCTTTCTAGAAATACTCCAAAAACTTACCAAATTGGTCCATCCTTCCTTGCATTGGGCCACTTATTCTGAAGTTTTCCAGTTTACCTAATACAGTTTTCTCTTTTCTTCATACCTCCAGGATCTCTTCTCTACTATAGTTATCTTGTATTCCTATGTTGCCACAAAAATTTAGCAAAATGCCTCATTTGGGACCCTAGAAGCCTTTGGGTTTTAACATCTTCTTAAAGAAAATAACACGGGGCTGCTAAGTAAGTAGAAGTTTAAAACTGACTGATTTTTTCCCCACAAGTCTCTGGAAATTTTATTTTAAAATATAATAACAGATGACTTCTACATTTTTTCATAAATTTCTGGAGATTTTACTATAAAATATAACCAGAAAGTCTTCAGAAACATTATTCTAGCTGGGCAGAATTTTTCACATGGCATCTCATTTTTTTCTTTTTATATTTATCAATAAAATGTAAGCTCTGTGGCAGCTTCAAACACTCCAGGCACACCTGTGCATTTATGGAGGGATGGAACAAGAGGATAACTTTTAAACCACTAAAATCTGGTAGTATTAGAACTGTGGATAAATTGAAAAATGAAAAAAAAATCCTTAGAGTGTATTCCAAATCAAATACTAAAAATTCAGAAATAAGATTCTTTATAATAGTAGTAATGCCAGATTTGGATATACTGAGTACATTCCTTACCAGGAGTGTAGCTAAGACAGCCATCAACCATAAAGTTATTATTATCATAACTTTGATCCAGGATTCCACTTATAAATTTGCAAATCATTAGCATTTATCATGGGCCGACATTGGATTTTGTATTCTAACTTTCCTACAACTATGCTCTGCCCTGTTTGCCTTTCTCTCTCTCTGTCTCTCTATCCCACAGCTGCCAGTTTCTCAAATTGATTACCAAGGGGAAGACCATTTGTCAAGTTAATATGTTTGTGGTTTATCTGATATTTCTTCATATGTCCTCTTTATCATCTTTCATTAGAGATTGTCAAAATTAAATTGTTTGTTCCTCTTCCTTTACTACCATGTTCCCTAACTTATATGAAGAAAACAATTTTCAGTTTAAAATGAAAGATCATATCAAAAGAGACAAAATAGATTTTTCTCAAAAGCACAGATTGAGTAATTAGAACAGAGGAAAACACCTAAGAATTTTAAAACTTAAGTGGGTTGGGGCTTGTGGGAGTGGGCAGAGAAGACAACACATTTTATTACTTGTTCCCAAAACAAATTATGAGCAATTGTGAAAAAGAGCTTTGGAGGAGGCCATTTAGAAACTCACTCAAAGTGAGTTGTAGTTGAACTCTGAACTCTAAGCTTATTTTCTTACAATTGAAGATTTTGCAGAACATCTCATTTATCCTCAGTATTAATTCCCTTAGACATAGAAAACATCCTTGAAAAGAATCTTAGCATGGACTGATTTATAGAAAATGAAATAAAAATTAATCTATCTGACCTTTTCCAAACTGCAAAAATGTTGGTGAAAAGGAAACAGATTAGAGGCCTTGAAGATATTCAGGCCATGCTTCAAATGATCTGCTCCGTTACTTACTGAGGATTTGAAGTGGAGGTAATAGCCTGCATACCTTGCTGGGATAGATGGTTGCAGGATTAAATGAGAGAAGGTCTATAAACTGGCTCACCTACAGAGTATAAGACACATGGTAAAAAAAAAATATATATTCTCTTTCCTTTTCTCCCCAACCCATCCCTCATTCTCATACATGAAACACTACTTAAACACTCCCCCTCCCCAAATACTTTTACACACTAGGGACACAACAAGAAAATTCAATTTAAGTCAGAAACTGATTTCTGAATGCATTACAGGTGCATGCCATTAATATTATTCTAATGTTTTAGGGTATCCATAGATGACCTCAAAAAGGGAAGAAAGATGACTATGATGCCCCACCAGTACTCTTCTTGGATCTTCGTCAATGAGAGGACATTCCTTACTGGGTAACTGTATATCTGTCTTATATATTATTCTAGTTGCCAGTCATTTGTAGATTATACCCGGCACTATGTCATTCTAAGCATAATATATCATTCACAAGATCAATAATATGAATCACCAGTTGAGACATTAAATAAGTTGAAGAAAGATGTTCCTACAGACTGCTAAACCATAGCTTTTCATGGAACAATCACTCATATTTCATAAATGGTGGTCTAATTTCACTAATGGCTAAATTTTTATTTTAGTCATTGGTACGATTCTCAGGAGCCCAACACAGGGTCTCCTGTCATTTCCTCTCTCTCCCTTGTCCTCAGGACACACTTCATTTTTACTGTTCCCCATTAGGTTATGCAATATATGGCCAACATCCACAGCTATTTTCTTACACATAGCCAATAGCATCTTATGTTGCTTTGGGAAAAATAAAGTAGAGATTTAAAAATTATTAGAAAAAATGTAAGAACTGAACTTCACTGAGCTAGAACATGTCTCACAACAAAGAGAAACAAAGCCAAATAAATGAGAGAGGGAAATGGATGTAAGTGATGCAGGAATTGGAAATAGGAAATCATAGGGAAGAAATATGATCAGAAATGGAATTAAAGCCACTTGGAAGATAGCATGAAGTACAAGAAGTAGGAAGAAGACATTAAGTACAAGATAGTGGATTCATTCCTCAAACACTAACTCCCTGTGGACAGGTACTCTTCTTGATCCTGACCACTTGGCAATGAACCAATCAAAGCCTTTACCCTGATGAGTTTCCCTTCTAAAGAGGAATACAGTAGTCTCCCCTTATGCACAGCTTCATTTTCCGCAGTTTCAGTTACCTGCAATCTGAAAATGTTAAATGGAAACTTCTAGAAATAGCAGTTCATAAGTTTTAAATTGTTCACCAATCTGAGTAGTGTGATAAAAATCTCACCATCCCACTCTGTCATACCTGAGACATGAATTATCCTTTTGCTTAGCATATCTAGGTCATATAGGTTCCCCACCCAAAGGCCACTTAGTAGCTGCCTCAGTTATCAGATCCACTGTCAGGGTACCACAGTGCTTGTGTTCAAGTAGCCCTTATTTTACAATGGCCCCAAAATACTGGATTAGTGATGCTGGCGATTCAGATATGCCAAAGAGAAGCCTTCAGTGCTTCCTTTAAAGTAAAGGTAAACATTCTTAATAAGGAAAGAAAAAATTTTTATGCTGAGGTTGCTAAGATTTATGGTAAGAACAAATCTTCTATTCGTGAAATTGCCTATTTTATAAATTAAACTTTATTAGAGGTATGTATGTACAGGAAAAACATAGTATGTACAAGGTTTGGTACTATCCACAGTTTCAGGAATACACTGGGGGTCTCAGAATGTATCCCCCGTGGATAAGGGTGGATTACTGTACAGTCAGTATGGTAAGATAAATGAGTAATGATATATAACATTAGATGCTGAAAGGTATGAAGAATAAAAATAAAGCAGGAAAGGGAGTACTGAATGCTGGGAGTAGAGAGCAGGCAGGTGAGATTTCATGTAAGAAGCCAGGGAAGTCCTCAGTGAGGAAGTAACATTAGAATAAAACCTGATGGAGGTGCACAAGCAAGCTGTGTAGGTATCTGGCTGGGAGGATCCAGGCAAAGGGGACAGCAAGTTCACAAACCTAAGGCAGGCACGTGCCTGTAGGGGCGGAGGAAGCCAGTGTGGAGAAGTGAAGTTGGAAGGACAGTAGAAGCTGACTTTAGAGACATAATGGGGCTAGACAAGGAGGGTCTCATAAGCCATTTTAAGACTTCGTCTTTCCGGATGAGAAGCTATTGAAGGATATTGAGTACATGGGTGACTGCATCAGTCTGGCTGTTACGTTAAGAGAAGAATGAAGAAGAGACAAGAGTAGAAGTGGAGAAACTATCCAGGAGCTGATAATATTCCAGGGTAGAGATGATAGTGCCTTTGACCAAGGTGGCAGCAGTGGAGGTAGGAAAAAAAAACAAAAACGCTCAGATTCTGGTTACATTTTTAAAGAAGAGACAATAGGATTTCCTGAAGGTTTAGATGTGGGGTGTGAGAGGAAGAGAATAAACAAGGATTATTCCAAGGTTTTGGTTGAGAAAAATGGAGTTAAACTTTTCTGATTTTATAAAGACTTAAATGAACAAGTTTGTGGTAGATCAGGAGTTCAGCCCTAGATGTGTTACATTTGCAAATGAGTAAGATCAGCAAGGGAATAAGTATAAACAGAGAAGATTCCAGATCCAAGGTTGAAAAGAGTGAAATGAAGTAAGAAAAATAGAAAACAAGGTAAGGAAGAAGTATATTGGGTGAAAAGTCAGCAGAATGGCTGTGGAGACTGAACAGAGAGGAAGAGCAGTATATATTTACTATATTACCCATTACATATGTGTCATTCATCATATACATATATGAGTGACACCACTTTGAGATGTCAAGATAACTGAAGCATTGATGGACATACAAGGAAAAGAGGGAAATTGAGGAGTTGGGAAATTTAACTGAAACACTGACAATGAAGGTCAGAGAATATAACCTCTATAGAAAGGTCTTAGAGACTGGTCAGAGATGTTCCTGGTAACAAGATGAGCATTGTTGAGAGGACCTAAAAGATGACAGGTTGGGAAGAGAAAAAGATAAGAAAAGGTTTGAGTGATCTGCAAGATTAGCAGGGGGCAAATTAGTTTCAAGGTAGATAGATGATGGAGAAGGTGGGAGGTTGTGAATAAAAAGTAAGAGGCTCCCAAGAGAATATCAGGAGGCAAAGAACAGGATGAGAGCCCAGGACAGCCCCAAGAAGGACCCCCTACTACATTTGCCTCTTCCCAAAGAAAATTACGGAAAGAAGAGTGGTGTCTCCAAAGACAACAGCCCTAGGCCTGCACCAGTGTTTCTTTTTGCCTGCATGCTTTCTGTGCAGTGTAAGTTTACCTAACCAAGAAAACAAATTTACCACACCAGGAGGAAGGTTCAGAGAAGGAAAAGTACAGACTATAAGAGAAGAATGTACAAACCCATGTACGCATTTTCCTGTTATTCAACTCTACATGACTCAGTTCAGCTCATGAAATCATGTCTCCCACATGCCCCACCAGTATTGCTAAACTACCCTGGGGGCCCACCTCTCAGATTACAACCGCTGAGGTTACAACCATTGTCCCTCAGTTGACTTCAGCTGTGACACAGCAGCTTTGCCTGAATTACCAAGGAAGCAAGGTTCTTTCTCACTCAAACATTTAGACTTGCCCTTGTGATCAGATTAAAGCGCATCAGGTATCAGCTAACTTCAATACACTGTCTCTTGTTTGCACACTCTGGCATCAACCTCTCTTCCCTGACAAACCTCAAGACAAATGTCATAGAGAAGCTCCTATGCCCTCCCTGACTCCTGTCTGCTCTTAGGGCAGTGGTTGGCAAACTGCGGCTCGTGAGCCGCGGTTTGCCACTCTGTTGACTAATGAGTTTGCCGACCACTGACTTAGACTCTCGATTTCAATAATTACAGGCTGTTGTTGTTCCTTGTGATTAAGCCCCTAGGGGTATTCCTATTCTAGCTAATCCCCACCATTTATATGCATGCATTTCTCTTTATCCTCTGGGTTCTTTATTCTCCTGGCCCTTTCTCTAAAGAATAAAGTTTTCTTCCACCTTTCTAGAGCTCCTAGTTCAGTTCTAATGAATTATGTCTATCTCACTATAGCCATGACCATCCAATGGTAACTTCTATCCTGGATCACCACATCCCCTACTTTTGTTCATCTCTCTACAGAGTAGTCACAGAATGAAAATCACAAATTTTAGCCAACATAGACACCCATTCCATACACTGATAGGTAACAAGTCAACTTCTGCTTCTTTTGTAATATTTTATTGTTTTCCAGTCTCAGCTTTTCACTTTCCCCATGAAATACTCCCTGAACTGCAGTAAGATTTTAATTAGCATGTGTTAATTTTTAAAATATCTATTTCCTAATTATGAAGTATGATTGTTTTGATAAATTATTATAATTTATATAATTATATTAATCTATAATAATAAAAGCATAATATACTAATTAGACCAGATGTTCTTCCGGATGACCTTCCAGACAAAGCCGCAGCGGCGGGGGCAAGGCAAAGCCGAGGCCCTTGCACGAATTTTGTTCATCGAGCTTCTAGTCCTATATAATAAAAGGCTAATATGCAAATCAACCAAATGGCAGAACAACCAGTCACTATGACGTGCACTGACCACCAGAGAGCAGACACTCAATGCAGGAGCTGCTCCCTGGTGGTCAGTGTGCTCCCACAGGGGCATTACCACTCAGCCAGAAGCCAGGCTCCCAGCTGGCGAGCACAGCAGTGGTGATGGCAGTCGGACATCCCCTAAGGGCTCCTGGACTGCAAGAGGGCGCAGGCCAGGCTGAGGGATCCCCCCGGAGTGCACAAATTTTGTGCACTGGGCCTCTAGTATAATTATAAAACAGAAAATATAGAAACATATAGATTGAAAAAATAAAGATTATCCATAACCTCAAAACCAAGGAAAAAATATATACCAGTACTATTTAATTTGTCAGATTCCATGTCTTCTAATGATTTTATTTGCCATAGTTGAAGTCATACTGTATCTTGTTTTACACACCTGGCATATATTAGAAATATTTTTATTTATTATTTAAAAATATTTCTAAAGATGATTTTAATGACATAGCATTCAATGATATAGAAGTATCATAATATAATCATTCCTTTAATTCTGACCTTCAAGATGGCTCCAATTTTTTGAATACACATGAGCTATTTCACAGAAGTGGAATTACTGGATCAAACATATATATATATATATAAAATATCTAATGTTATTGCTACAAAAATTAGCTTTCTAAAAATCTTTGATGATTCTTCTCTCACCAGCAGCTTACATCTCCTGACTTGTTTTTATTGTTTCATAACAGATGATTTCCTGATGTAGAATGTAAATCCTTTGAGGGTAAGCCCTAAGCATCTTTTGCATCCTGTTTCCCAGGTGGGGTAACTGGATGATTATAAGTGAAACATAGGTAATTGACTTTTATTTGAACATTTATGGGAAATATCAGAAAAATATAATTAGCACATAAAATTTTTGATTTCACAAACATTATTGCTCATGACAAATAAAATCGTACTTAAAAGTGGAGTCAATTAGAAAAACATTGACAGCAGATGATACTTGGGGTTAGCCAAAATCATGAAAGCAGTACATGATTAGTTTGATAGCATAGCCACAGCTCTCAGCCAGAATGTATTAATCACTTTCCTACAAAATAACCTTAAAGTCAGCACTCTATAATAATATTTACCTTTGAAAATATTTTTATAAATACTTTCTAATTGTCAGGAATATAAGAGGAGAAAGAAAGCTAACAAAATTTGAGAATATTATAATTGCCCATTTTATAATTGGCCTGCAGTAAACTATGTCACAATGAAACTATATATTTTGGAGGAGGATATTTCCAAAGAAGGATCTGTGATTCTAGTGACCCTTATTTTATGTCATATTTTTCATTGACTGAATTAAGGTTTATAGTTTATCTTTTATAACCCAGAGCCCCTTTCAGACCCTACAATCCATGTATTAATTGGAATTCCAGATGATAAAGTAAATACAAACACTTGACGTAAAGGTATCATTTCTCAAAATGTGGTGCATGAGCCATCTGCCTCCCAATCAGATGCTTGTTAAAAATGCAGATCCTGGGTTCCACCCCAGAACTATTTAGGTGATTCTGTTGCATAGTGAAGTCTAAGAACCACTGCTCACAGTAGGAAAGGATTAAAGTCTGAGGACTGAGGACCACCTGAAATAAACAGAATTCCTGGATCCTGGGGAAATCTTTACAAAGTAGTGGCCAGAAATGATAATAATATCCCTGACCACCTATGATATCCAACACATCACAAACCTGGCAAACACCTTCATTCATGTATTCACTTAACAAATAGTGATTCAGCTCCCACTCTGTACCAGTCATTGTTCTAGCAAACAAGACAGAATTACCAACTTAGTAAGGGATTTTTCTTTTTCGTCACAGAAATACATAAAAATAATGGAAATTAATAGGAAAACAGAATCTGCTGGATGGAAATTTGGTTAATTTAGCAAATTTCATAAGAACGACATGTCATCAATAAAATAAGAGATTTTAATATTAATAGCACAGTAATCAGTATAAAATGTATGCCTTACTCCTGGATGAGAATTCTCTGAGCTTAGAAACTTCCCTGGGTGAAGGGTGTTGGCATAAGTTAGCTTCACACTCACATGACTCAAGTTCCAGGTGCTGTTTCATTGCCTGGGGTCATCACTCTGTTGCTTCACATGGTAAATATTCTAAGTGAGCTGAGTTTTAAAAAAGAATGGTTCCATGTGGTTGCTCTTGAAGTACTTTTATTACAGGTTCTAGGCTGAATTCAGGGCACTTCAGAGGTGAGTAAATGCCAACCCCCATGCCTGAATAAATTCAGTTTTAGAATGCAGGTCAGATTTCATTCTGGGAACCTGTTAGACTTTTTCTCCTGTTTAGGAACCTAATACAAACCCTTGCAGGCCTGTCCTGAGTAAATAACTTTAATTCGCATGATGTAGTAAATTTTAGCAGAAAGTGCATTATTCCAAACAGTTTCTTTTTCCAAGCATGTTGGCCAGTGCCCTTTGCTGAAACAAAGGAACCAGCCACCTGCACCTCTGAGCACAAGTCCAGCACAAAGAACCAGTGTTCAGAGGCTGCTCCTACCTGGCTGGTAAAGCCAGAGGGCAATATTTGCCCAAGTTCACGGCCAGGGCCTTCTCTTGAGCAAAGGAACTCGAGTGAACACTGCGTGCCCCAGCGTGTCCTGCAGGTAGGTTTATGAAGAGAGAGCACCACTTTCCCGAAGTCCACGGGACTCCTGTCTCTAGTAAAGGATGAGGAAGCCAGCCCTCTCAGACACATTTTTGTCCGAGTCAGGATTCTAAAATAAGCCAGGGGCAAAATGTTTCAGGCGTGTTTAGGACCATCATGTTAAGAATGAGAAAATTTTTCTATGTGGACACAGTCTTTAAAATTTTATTTTAAAATTCTTATTATTTATGTTTGATGATCTAGCAAAAACAACACAAAAAAAATTTAAGGAGAAATTGGGTACCACATCTGTTACTATGTCATGAAAAGGCCAATAAAGTCCCCCCAGACATGTGAAAAATGTCATATTTAAGCTTTCTTTATCAGATATTTTTCAATTAATATATATTGTCCACAGTCATTAAGCATATCAATATGATTGTTGTTCCTAATAAAATTGATTTACTCTACATTTACCTATTTCATTACTTCCATCCATTAATCAACAATTAGATCATCTATCTGTCCAAGATACATTAAAAATATTTCTTATACAAAGGCCTAATAAAATAAAAATATAATAATTTATGGAGTTTTCTTTAATTTCTGGATATGTTAGCTACACTGGTGAAAGATGTTTTTCCCCTTTAAAAATAGGTCAGGGTTTAATTTTCTTTATTTTATTCCCTAAACAAATAATTACTGAGACCATAAGCCAGATGTACTAGAAGCTGGGGTATGGAATTTTGAGTAAAAGCGGACAAGGGCAATCTCAGGCTACAGATCTCCAACTTGAGCCTTCATCAGAATCACTTGGAGAGCTTATTAAACTAAAGATTGCTGGACCTAATTCCCAGAGTTTCTGATTCAGTAGGTCTAGACTGCAGTGATCATTTGCATGTCTGACAAGTTCCCAGGTGGTAGGGAGGCTACTGGTCTGGGAATCATACTTTGAGAACCACAAGTCTTAAGGGCTGATAACAAACTGAGGGCAAGTGTTCTAAAGGAAAGGAGCCCAGATTTAGGAGAGAATAAGGACCTAGGCTAAGTAGGGGCAGGTTCCAGAGATCTGAAGGAGGAAGGAACTAACAAGTTTAAGGGACTGAGGGGGAAGCATTCCTGACACTGGGAGTCAGCCCAAAATCTTTATGGCCAGAGGGAGCACCATTCCATCAAGGGAAAGGTACCCAGCGTGGCTGAGGTCCATCCAGGTCACAGGGAAAACATCTTCTGAAAGGAGGCTAAAGAGGAGGAGAAACCAAGCAGGACTTTACCTATTTTGATAAGTATTAAGGGGTTTTATCCCAAGAGCAATGGGAAACAATTAAGAATGTTAAACAAAATATATGATGAGATATATTCTATATACTCTTTATAGAGTGTGGAGAATAGTTGGAGGGTGCCCACAAGAGAAACAAGGAGCTTGCTTAATCTATATTTTTTAAATGTAAGGAAATCCATGGTCAAAGTCAAGACCCCATTACAGAAGGGGGAGGTAAGGAAAGCTCCTGATGTTAGCTCACACTCACAAGGACGGCCCTGAGGATCACTGACCACCTGTTGTGTATCAGACAGTCTAGTAACAATCCCCTAGTTCCAGAGGCTGAAAGGCATATCAGTAAAATAACTAAAAGACTTCATTAACAGAATAATAGATATCATTTTCCCCATCAAGGGGCAGCAGACTGTGAAGTCCAGGCAGTCATCCTGAGCAAGCACAAAACCCCCAGCTGTTCATTCACAAAGGGTGTTATTTTACAGCCAGCTTCCATCTGTTGCAATAATGACTGGTGTTGCGTGGCGCAACTGTGTTTACTTTTCAACTAGTTTTTTTTTTTTTTTTTAAATCTATTAAGGCATGTATTAGAAACACCTGAAATGGAAGTTTAGCTCATGGATAAAATGAGAAGCAAGATCCCAACAAAAGTTAGATCCCAATCTCATAGCTCCATTCCCTCATCTCTGTACCCAGCCCCACAGAAAATCCAATCAGCTCCACCTCCAAAATCCAACTGCTTCTCACCATCTAGTCCAAGCCACCATTATCTCTTTCCTGAACAACTGCAACAGCCTCATAATTGGGCTACCTGCTTCCACCTCCTGTCTCCACAGTCCATCCTCCTCCAGAAGCCAGAAGTTTCTTTATAATGTATGTCACAGCATCTCTCTTGAAGCCTTAAAGTTCTATTGCTGAATCCTTACCGTAAGGAGTCTCTAAGGCCCAACAGGAGCTGGCCTGGAGGACCTTTAGGACCTTATCTTGAACCACGCTTCCCCTTTTCTCGCCATCAACCATGCCACACTCAATCCCACATATGGGATGTGGCACTGTGCCGCTTGCCTGGAACATTCTCCTTGACTCTTCACAGCTGTCTCCTTTCCTTCACTGAGGTTTCAGTTCACTGGTAATATTTCGAGCCTCCTGATGGCCCTTTCTAAAATGTCCTCTCAGTGCACTGCATCACATAATCTTGTGTCATTATTCTCATAGGATGTATCCCTTTGTGAAGTTAGCATATCTCTTTATTTGCTCTTCTTTTTTCTTCTGTATTCCTTCTATATGGCAGGGTCCTCATTGATTGCAGTGCCCCCAGCATCTATTACATTGTCTGTTACATAGTAATTCTTCAGTAAGTTTTGGATGGTTATGAATGAGTGTGTGTGTGGGGGGGGAACAGGAGTGGTTAATCTACCTCAAAAACTGAATTGGGAACTTCGTATTTAGACTTCACATGTGTTACCCTTAAATACTGATTCATCTACATCAGGGCTTCTCTCTACTTTCATGCACATACAAATTTCCTGGGCATCTTCCTTAAAATACAGATTCTGATTTCTAACAAGATGTCTCCTAGGTGTTCTGACACTATTTGGATAGGAGTCGCTCTTAAATCCCATGATAAGCGGAATAATGGCCTCTCAAAGATGTTTACATTCTGCTCCTCTGAAGCTATGACTATTTTACATTACAAGGCAAAAGGGATTCAAGACTGTAGATGGAATTAAGGTTGCTAATCAGCTGAGAGGAAAATAGAGAAATTATCCAGGTGGGACCAATATAATCATAAAGGTCCTTTAACATGGGAGGGGAGCTCTTTGAGAGAAGTCAGTGTCAGAGTTTTCCTGGTGAGAACGAGTCAATGGCCATTACTGGCTTTGAACATGGAAAGGGGAGCCAGAAGCCAAGGAATGTGGGCAGGCCCTGGAAACTGGAGACAGCCAGAACCTTCAGAAGAAACACAGCCCTGCTGACTGCTTGATTATAGCCTGTGAGACCTGCATTTTGACCTAAAGAACTGTAAACTAATATATATTTGTGTTGTTTAAAGTCACTGAAGTTGTGGCAATTTATAGCAGCAGCAATAGAAAACTAGAACAAACCTTTTCCCAGGAATGTGTGAAGGAACAGTGTTCTCTTACCCCTTACTTAGTTCAGTGATGGGGTGGGCGGGGGCGTGCGGAGAAGAGCAGAAGTGTCAGTGGGCCAGTTACATATAGCTATTTTAGTGTTAATTGGAATGGCCACCTATTTCAACCTGCAATCTGCCAACAGAAAGACTTCCTTTCCCCTAAAAGAATAATATCACATTGATTCTTAGCACCCTGAGAATAGATTTCAGAGTATGATCCCTAGCCTAGCAGCATAGAATCACGGAGGAACATGTTAGAAATGCAAATTCTCAGGACCCATCCCAGACTTACTCAGAAACTTGGGGGATGCCACTCACAATCTGTTTCAACAAGCCCTTCAGGTGATTCTGATGCTAGCTCCAGTTTGAGAACCACTAATTAACAAAAGCATATGTACCACTGTGTTTCATGCGGAGCATACATACAGAGATACACAGCTTTTTTTGTAGCTTTCACAATATATTTTCTTAGGCACTAATGCATGTGATAACAGAAACTAAGATCTGACATGGAAGCAGCTCACTGCAGCCACCAACTAGAATAATAACTCATAATTTTTTTAAAAAAAATCTTTAGAAGCTAGACCATAAAGGGAAAAGGAATAGATAACCTCATCTGAGGTTGTTGGAAAACATTCTAGAGTGTTAAAATAGCAAATATTGATATTTACCCTTATAAACGGATTCTCTTAAAATCAGATATCAGACGCAAAGCACATTCCTGTTTTCTTCAGGAAACCAGCACTTTGGTAAATGATACAATCCCCCTTTGTCTCTTTCTTTTTATGCCCTATTCCATGTCTTATCTAGTGAGATTGCTCTGAGTAGTTAAAGCTGTTCTCTTAAACAGTGGAGTTTGCACACATTTTAGGTGTTTTGTTTTGTATCTGCTGACTATATACATATATAATTGATTTCAGAGAGGAAGGGAGAGGGAGAGATAGAAACATCATTGATGAGAGAGAATCATTGATTGACTGCCTCCTGCACGCCCCCTACTGGGGATCCAGCCCACAACCTGGCATGTGCCCTGATTGGGAATCAACTGTGACCTGGTTCATAGGCTGATGCTCAACCACTGAGCCTCACTGACCTGGCTCAAGTTTCTTCTTAATACTGTGAAATTACTCCCTAATCTTTAATATTTTTGCTCTTATCAGAGTTCTAGGAGTTGAGGAACTGAGAAAAGCTGACATTTCTATCCACTGATGGCTGCAGGGCCATAATGAAAAGATGAATAGCCCAGAAAATATGAATGTCATAAAATGGCTGAAAGCAGCTAGAGGGTGGTTATGTGGTGGAAGCGAGATAGGTCTGGTCATATTACCTTATTGATTAGATTTGGATTCCATGAAATCCCCAGATTCTTCTCTCTCCCCCTCTCCCAATGTTAAAATTATCAGCTGTCAGCACTGAAGAGGGAGTTGGGGCCTCAAGATAGCACTGCTTGGAAGAACAAACAAATCACAGGTGCCCTCACCCCAAACAGCAGCAATAATTAAGGCTACCTTGGCAAAGTTGCTAGAAATGTTAGAATCCCTTCCTTTTCCAAAGGACAGCCCTTTCAAAGGAAGGCAGGATGAGATAGGCAAATTTGGAGCTCCCTGTTAATTTAGGCTTCGCAGTTTTTACTTCAATCAAGATAGTCCTCCTCTTTCCAACTTCTCAGTTTTCATTCTGTAGAACCAATCCTCATTTGCAATGGAAATGTGAATAACCTACTTTGCTAACTGGGGAAGGTCTTCATGCAAAGGTTGAAAGGTTTTCTTTCCTCATCATTTGAACCAGGAGATGAGGCCAAAGGCAAATAAGACCTGGGGCTGGGGCTGGGGCCGCTTCTGGAAGAGGGGCTGCAGAAGTTTGCAGTGTTAATTCCAGGATTCCAGTTGACAGTAATGAAGGGTAAAGTGGGTTAAGAGAATTCTGCTCCTGCTTGCAGATGTCAGCAATATGGAATGATGATTTGTCTTGTCAAGAAGTTTAATGATAAGCCTGTACTTATTCTCTGTTCTCCTATTTTCTAGTGCCACCTTTCCCCAAACATGGAGGCATTTACTTATGTTTTTATGGAAGTAAATTTATGAAAATATTATTAATTAATTATGCACATATTATATAGAGTTTGGTAGGTGTACAGAACTACAGCATCTAAAATTAAAAATTCGACCTTAATTCCAGCAAATTCAATTTGTTACTTTTCCATGTTTAACTCCTAGTTATTTTATAAAAACACTAGAGGCCCGATGCATGAAAATTCGTGCAAGAGTAGGCCTTCCTTCTGCCGGCTGCCAGCACCAGCTTCCCTCTGGCACCCAGGACCCAGGCTTCCCTCCTCCAGCTGCTGGCAGGCACCCAGGACTCAAACCCAGGCTGCTTCCCTCCAGCCCTGGCTTCATCTGGAAGGATGTCTGGAATGACGCCTGGAAGGACATCTGGTCTAATTAGCATATTACCCTTTTATTATTATAGATACAGTAAGTTTAAATTGTTTTTTTTGAACCTGACATGAAATTGTTCATGTCATTGCTAAAATTTAACATTATGAACAAAATCAATAAGCGGGTGGGGGGAAGGGACTTTTTAGGAGGAAATAACCTGTATAAGAGAGCATTTTAGTGTTTTTATTCTGCCTTGGTTTTTCATATCTTTGCAGAGACTCTTACATGTTTGAGGTTCCTGCTGTTAAGGCAACACTCACAGCGGAACTTTTCCTAGTGCTGTTGCCTCCATGCAGTTCAGTGGCTGCCTGATTTGAAGCCTGAATATTTTTAGCAAGACTCCGAGAGGCAGAAGTCACACAAACTCAGGAAGCACAGCCATGGCCAAATGTGTCTTTGGTGGCTGCGCGGGCTGTATTTTTCTCTGAAGTTTATTTTGTGTCGTGTGGCAGTCTCTGAAGTGTGTGTTGAAATACAACATACAACACTATTTCTGGCTTGCCTTCAGTGAGTCCAAACTGTAAAGGTTACTTAGTAAAGAATGGGATAGGGTTTTTTGGTTTCCAGGAAAGGGATCTGATATCCACTTAATTATGCCATGAGTCATTAGTAAAACAAGAGAAAGAACTCTTATTACAACTAGTATTTGACATCCATTCTACCTATTCATAACTCACTTCTGTACATCACGCCATCCAATGTCCATGCATGTTACAGTTTTATAAAATTGTTTCTTCCGGGCAGCTAAATAGCGTGATAAGATTGAGGAACTCATTTCTTGCTGTCTGTTATTCATGGCAAACGTCAGATTGTGGGTAATTTCCATCTGCTGAGCAGCTGCAATTCAGGCCACAAAGTGCAAAGTACACCTAAGCATTTTACAGTTGATCCATTATGACTCATTAAAATTGAGCTGGGAGCCTTAAAGGAACAGGGACCCGGGGCTCTCCCCTGCATCCTTCCTCTACACCTGTCACTCCATGATAAGTCTCTCTCTGACTAGCACTCTTCCGGGAGCTGTAATGAATAATTCTGGGTGTCCATCAGCATCTATCAGAATCCCCTCTCTGCCCTGCCAGTGCGCGGTGCCTGCTTCTGTCCTGGGGAAGCTTATGATTCTGTGTTCATTTAGTCCAGCTTACATGGAAGTTTGCCATCCCTTAGTTTTGTAAAAATACAATCCAGATGATAGACTGTGTGATGTTTTCTAAAAGAACATCCAGATCTTAGAAAATCAATTTCTTATCTGTCACTCATAAAGTAGACAGGCTGTTTGAACCTTACATCTACTTCCTGAGTATCCTTACGGCTTCTATACACCAGAGATTTATAAACTGAGAAGATGGGATATGGAATCCATTGCTTATCACTCATTTTATAGCTTCATTAGGGCCTGAACAGTGGTTAAGCATTCTGGTTTGGGCTGGATGAATTCTTTGGGGGCTGAGAGGGAAGGGTGCTCTTTTGAGGGTTCCATATATAACATTTAAGTGTACCCTAAAATCTATTACAATTACCATTGATAAGTTACAGTGTATCTTAAATCAGTGTCTCTTTTCCTGACTAGGGACTGCCTAGGTAATGCTTGGTGATTACCTTTGGATTTCCTAAACCGCATAATCCCTATACTTATTCTAGGTCCCTTTAATGCTTTAGATCCTCCCATATATGTGGGGCATCTGGCACCTTTCCCTGGAACATAGCCTTACTCCTGTACCTCTGCCCCAGTACTGTTACAATGGTCCTACTCCTATTGCTGCATCTTGTCCTGTCCTGAAATCTGTTTCCCATGAGTTCCCTAGTGGCCCTTAGCATCATCATGTCTCTTTCTTGCCAAGAACCTTCAGTAGCTGTCCATTGCCTGCAGGGTGAATTCTAAGCCTCTTAAAATGGTTCACGAGGTTCCTGTCTGCTTCTTCCGCTCATGGCTCACCACTCCCCATTTTCTGTGTTATACTCTTAGAATCCCAACTCTTTGAGCTTTCTGCACAATAATTATAGAAAGAGCTACATGGCCTTGTTGTTGTTTACTTTGCCTGGTAAGCTCATCACACTTTCCTGGTTCAATGCTTACCCTCCCATGTTTGCTGTAGATCTTCTATTCCTCTAAGCTCTTACCCATCCTCAGAATACGACTGCAGCCTCATGATTGTGCTTACACAGTGAATGAATGAATGACCATTACTACAGGTCTTCTGTTAGGGCACAGAATTTGAATCAGCCAGCAGAGGATCAATAACAACTCAGCTCTTTGTGCCCCATTGTTTCATCAACTGTATAAACAAATCATCTTCAAAAGTTCCTCTGGTCAGGTACATAGTGTTAAAATGTGATGATTTTTTAATACTGTATTTGGAATGCACTCCCCATTGTTATTGTTGTTCACCTAACTTCTGAATTTTCTTTGGTAATTCCTTGCTTTATTGCACCATTAACTTACCTAGTTTTATGTTAACATTATTTTACTGAGCTCAACTCTTCTCCCACACTCCAATATCCTTCAAAGTGCCATCAATAGTCAGCAAGATCCTGCCTGTGGTGAAAAGAAGTATGGAAGACTCCTGAGGTATCCAGTTATCCTGGGTTACACATGGCTGATAGGTTGGCCGGCTTTCTCTCGATAGAGCCAGATAACACATATCTCAGGCTTTGTGGGCCATCTGGTTTCTGCCACAAGGACTCAACTTTGCAGTTGTTGCAGGAAAGCAGCCACAGACAACAAGCCAACAAATGAGCGTGGCTGTATGCCAATAAACCTTTATTTAAAAGAAACAAATGGCCCAGGACTATTGTTTGCCAATTCCCTGGGTCATTTGTTTGCCAATCCTCTGAGTTATTTCTGTGGAGGAAGGTTTAGTCAGATTTTGTTTGGGTACAGAAACATTTTCCAGATAGCTTGTTCCCAGAGAATAACCTTTCTAATTATACATAGTCTTCAGGTAAATACTTTGGAGGATACTTGTACTTTACTTTATTGTGCAGTTTTATCAGAAAGAGAAGCTGAGGGAATAAGGTTACGTAAAAATTCATTGCTTTCATAACAACTCTCACAGCTCAGCATATCAGGAATTGCATCCATCATGAATCAGAAATGTCCATATGCTGTCCTGACACTCAATAATGAGAGCTGGAAAAGTGTTTGTGGTCTTAACCAGGACTGCAATTTTTAGGAAATATCCCACAGCAATGACTCCAAGGGAATAAAATCAGTGTGCTCAGTAATACTTAGAACAGAAATATTTATGAACACTTAAAGTATAAAGTAAACCAGTTGGGAAATGGAATGATATAGCATACAGGAATTCTGTAGAAATTTTTCTTTTTTCAATATTGATATGAAAATTTTCTTTTTTTCTTTTAAATATATTTTATTGTTGATAGTATTACAAATATCTCCCATTTCCACCCCCCCTTTTACCCCCTCTTCCCAGCCCCTACCCATACCCCAGGTCTTCACTGACCTATTGCCCATGTCCTTGGGCTATGCATATAAGTATATAAGTTCTTTGGTTTATCTCTTCTCATTCCCCCTCTTTTTTACAGCTGCATAGTATTCCATAGTGTAAACATCCCACAACTTTTTTATCCATTCATCTACTGATGGGCACTTGGGCTATTTCCAAATCTTAGCTATTGTAAATAACACTGCTGTGAACATAGGGGTGCATATTCTGTAGAAATTTTTTATGTGGTGATTGCGCAGAGTGTATTGATTCTTGGAAATGGGCACATGAAATATGACACAGAAAAGTCAAATGGAAAAAGAATGTTTATTCGATCTCAAACATGTAAAAATTAATATACATGAATTCTGTTGTTCAATATTCAGTATTTATTAAATAAGAACATACTATGAGCAAGTCTCTGCTGTAAACACTGAGAAGACAGCAATAAATAAGACCAAAATTTCTGCCCTCATGGCGCCAAAATTCTTATAGGAGAGAGATATGTTCATATTTTAAAAACCCTTTTCTCCTTTCTTTGGTATGTCTTGTTTACTTAGGAATAAAAATTTCTCCAGTCATTTTCTGAGTTCTTACTATGTGCCAGGTCCTCTTCCAGGCACATGAAATACAATGTAAACAAAACACACAGGCTTGCCCATTCTCAGGGATCTATATAGTCTAGTGGGGGAGACAGAATATAGGACAATATTATAAAAACATATATTCTTATAATATGTGGGTATTTATTAATATATAAAAATATATAATTACATATTACTAGAGACCTGATGCACAAAATTCAGGCAAGAGTAGGCCTTCCTTCCCTCGGCTGCTGGCACCAGCTTCCCTCTGGCACCTGGGACCCGCGTTTTCCTCTGGCAGGCACCAGGGACCTGGGCTTCCCTCACAGCCCTGGCTTCGTCTGGAAGGATGTCCAGTCTAATTAGCATATTATGCTTTTATTATTATAGATAAGAATATAAGTAAAATGTATACAAGTTTTGATGGTGACTAAGGGACAGAAGCAAGGAGGAAAGCAGTACATGAATGTTTGAGACAGCAAATTTCTAGATTGGATGGTCAAGAAGGACTTCTTGAGAAGATGACTTTTGAGTAAAATTTTTTTTTTTTTAAATGAGCATGGTGTCAGGGGAAAGAGCGTTCTGGCCGAGGGGTCAACAAATACAATGGCCCTGAGATGAGAATGTGCTGGAGTGTTCAAGGCACATCAAGTTGGTCAGTGACTGGGGTGTAGTGAGTGAAGGAGAGAGAGGTGGGAAATGAGGCTGAAGATATAACAGCAGACCAGATCACATCTGGCCTTTGAAGTCATTGGAAGGATATTGGCATTTTTCCTAATAATGAGAAGTTTTTTTTAACAAAAGAGAGATATGATCAAGAGTGCATTAAAATAACTCCTGCTGTTGAGAATAGACAACGGACACAGGGAGGCTTTTAAGAGACTGTTGCAATAATCCAGGTGAGAGACGATAGCTTGGACCAACGGAGTAGGTAAGATAAGCAACTTGAGCGGTGGGCAGCACAGAGTAAAGGATGGAGGTGTGGCAGGATACAGTGTCCCCCCTGGCACAGCCCCCTGCCACAAAGAGGCAGAAACTCAGGAGCAGAGACCCTTTCTGAACCGTTGCTCTATCCCCAGCGGGAAGCACAGTGTCAGGCACATTCTAGGACTAGGTGGTTAGATGTTGCAAAACAAAAAAGGAATGTAAAACCAAATGTCTATTTCATGGCTTCCTTCTGCTGTAGAGCACTCTCCTCACCACTTTTGGCCAGAGTCATTTTCCTTTCTTTGGCTATTTATTTACGAATTAGCCCCTTTAATGTTTATTTGTGTCCTAAGAAGCCTTTCGTTTTCAATGACTTACATTAATTTAAAATGACAGATGAGTAAAGATCCCATTGAACCATTTCTTTCCATCTCATACCTCTATGACCTGGAAGCACCATTATTGTTTTTCACTGTGAAAGAGCCTAAGACTGATTGTAACTGAACGTATTTTCTTTTTTTTTAGGGAACAACTTAATTCTTTATTGAAGACCTATAACATTTTTTATGCGAACCAGGAAAATCTGCATATTTCATATGCACAGGTAAGTCCATCAAATAAATTAAATACAATTGATTCACAGGAAAAAGAATTCCATAAAGGTCCAGAGGAGTTGGGATGAGTTGGAGTTCATAAGCCAGTAGCACAAATGGTCTGAGAAACAGGTTCATCTTTAAGTTGATCATAATTTTCTTAAGTATATCACAAAAATCCCAGTCCTGGGACATCAATAACTTACTCACAATTTGGGGGGAAAATGAAAGCATTTAAAATAACGTTAATGACATATGTGCTTTCAGCAATTCTACTGGAAATCTATCCTAACACTTTCATACGAATGCACCAGGATATATACAGAAAGCTGTTCACAGTGATATCGTTTGTAATGGAAAAAAATTTGAAGGTATTTTAAGTCTCTATCAATGGAGAATTACTCAATAAATCATAACTATATGGCATATCGGTAACATAGTCTGATTTGGTTGTTAAAATGCATGATCATTAAAGTGCATGTATACCATGTCATAATAATACACTTCCAAATGTTAAAGAAACAATTCAGGACAGTCCTGAAGCTAGAAAACATTTTTAGGAGTGCAGTTGATAGGCTACTGTACACACTGACCTTAAACCAACCTCCCTCCCTCCCTCCCTCTTTTCTTTCTTTCTTTCTTCCTTTCTTTCTTTCCCTTTCTTTCTTTCTTTCTTTCTTTCTTTCTTTCTTTCTTTCTTTCTTTCTTTCTTTGTTTCTTTCTTTCTTTCTTTCTTTCTTTCTTTCTTTCCTTCCTTCTCTCTCTCTCTCTCTCTCTCTCTCTCTCTCTCTCTCTCTCCCTCTCCCTCTCCCTCTCCCTCTCCCTCTCCCTCTCCCTCTCCCTCTCCCTCTCCCTCTCCCTCTCCCTCTCCCTCTCCCTCTCCCTCTCCCTCTCCCTCTCCCTCTCCCTCCCTCCCTCCCTCCTTCCCTCCCTCCCTCCCTCCTTCCCTCCCTCCCTTCCTTCCTTCTTTCCTTCCTTCTTTTATTTCTCCCTTCTCCTTCCTTCCTTTCAGTTGAATGCCTCATTCTCCACAGCTCTCTCCACAGTCTTGTATTCTAATGCTGCTTGCTTCCCATTTTTATATCTTCCTGGTCCCAGGGAATATTATAATTTTCTAATATTCTGGTTGAAATCTTCAATTATGGTGGTAGGACACTGACTTTAGGTCACCGTGATTTGGCTTAAATCTGCATTTGGGACAGAGGATATTTACAAAGCACTCTAATGTTTACTAGTCAGCTTAAATAATTTACTTCAATTGGATATTTCAAATAACTTCTCAAATGTAATTATATACAGAAGAACAACTGATCCCTTTAAAAAGAAATGGATCAAATTTTAAATAATTTCAATATCTGAGAGATCTCTAATATCTATAATTATAAAAATATAAAATTTAGGAAAAGGTAAAAACTTTAAGAAAATGATGATTTACATTTTAATTCAATAGTTCCCACAGAATTCCTGATGTTTAGAAGTTTGTTTTGTGCTTCCTTCATGCTGCTTAAATTCCAGTAGGTAGGCAAGAAACAGGAGTAAAATGTATGGTATGTCAGATGGTGACAATGGCTGTGGAGAACATCAAAGTGGGGAAGCAGGCTCCAGAATCTAGGTGGGGTGGGGAGGAGAAGAAAAGATATTTACTTACTTAGTGGGGAGGAGAAGAATTTAACCATAGGCTCTGAACAACGTGAGGGAGCAAACTTTGCAGAATCATAAAATTCAGGAAATGCTTTACCATACTGTGCCATCTGATGGGCGTGTCATCATCATTGTGACTTACTTCACTGGTTATAGCTGTTATCAAAAACAAAATATTTTTTTCTTCTTTTGTTAAATATTTCCATCTTAAAAAAAAATTCTTCCAATGCTAAAGTAGAATTATTTTGAAGATAAATTGAAAAGCCAAACAATCCCACTTAAAAATTTATTTATTAAGATGTTTTACATTCTTAATTTCTACATCTTCAGTTGAAACATTTACCTTCTATAAATAATACAAAAAAACAATGTTTGAGATGATTGGTTTTTTCCCTAGACTGAAGATGGTAAACTAATTGTTGAAGGAATGTTGGACATTTTCTGGGGAGTAAAACGGCCTATACAGCTGAAAATACAAGATGAGAAGCAAATCCCTTCTTTTACTGTGAAGTCACCAGATGTCTTTTCTAAAATGTAAGCTATCATTCATGTTTCTAATTCTTTAAATAACCTTCATGTTTACCTTTATTGTATGCACTCTTACAGATGGGAGCTCTTCTAAATGCTTACATACAGTCTCACTGAATCCCTTAGCAACTCTATGAAGTAGGTGTTCAGAAACCAGAGCTCTGAGTTCAATAATTATGCAAGATCTCTAATCACTATGTAGCAGGACTGGACTGAACCTCAGGTCTACGGGCTGGAGAGCCTGTGATCTTGATCTCTCTGTTGTATTGCTTCTCTCCTTGAAGGCTGCATGTCTTTATTGGAAAAGATTAAATGCATAGGCAAGATTTCATTATCCCTGGCCTACTCACACATACACACACACACAAAAAAAAATAAAATAAAATAAAATAAAAAAAGGAGGATACAAATTTAAATTTTAAATTTATCTTGAAACAACGGGCTCTTTCTGCTTTCTGGAAAGGAGATTTAGTTATGCTCCACCTGATTGTCCTGACCCTGTTCAGTAAGGCACAGCAAGTCTATTTGAAGTTCAGTAAATGCACAAAACAGTTCTCTGTGTGGGTTTATGTAACTATACCTTGAATAAATAAGTTGGGCTGGTTTTTTCATTACCTTTCATTATTTTTAGAAAAGCAAATAAATATTCTCAAAAGAAATCAAATGTATATATTTTTCTGTATTCTTTCTCCCACTCGCCCTTCATCTTTTTTATTTTAATTTTTATTAAAGCATAATTGGTATACAATATTATATTAGTTTTAAATGTACAACATAGTGATTCAACATTTATGCATCTTACTGTGTAAACACCACACTAAGTCTAGTAACCATCTGTCACTGTGCAAACTTATGACACAATTATTGACTATATTTTCCTTTATCTTTTTCACCCATTCCTCTACCTTCCTCCCCTTTGACAATCATTTATTTGTTCTTTGTTTCTGAGTCTGCTTTTCTTTTGTTGGTTCATTTGTTTTGCTTTTAAATTCCACATATAAGTGAAATCATGCAACATTTGCCTTTACCTGTCTGATTTATTTCACCTAGCATAATACCCTCTAGGTTCATCCATGTTGTCTGAAAATACAAGATTACTGAGTAATGTTGCAGTGTGTGTGTGTGTGTGTGTGTGTGTGTGTGTGTGTGTGTCCTATATTCAATTATCTAGTGATGGGTACCTAGTTGCTTCCATGTCTTGGCTGCTGTAAATAATGCTGCAGCAAACATAAGGGTGCAAATATCTTTCCAAATTAATGTCTTTGTTTTCTTTAAATAAATACCAAGAAGTGGAATTGCTGGGTTGTATGGTAACCATAAAACTCTTAGAAGAAAACATAGGTGGTACACTATTTGATATAATTCTGAGTAATATCATTTTGGATATAACCCCTAGAGCAAGGGAAACAAAAGCAAAAATAAACAAATGGAACTTCATCAAACTGAAATGCTTCTGCACAGTGAAGGAAACCATCAAAAAATGAAAAGACAACTAAAAGAATGGGAGAATATATTTGTAAATAATATATCTGGTCAGGAATTACTATCCAAAATATATAAGAAACTCATCCAACTCAATAACAAAAGAACGAACAATTCAATCAAAACATGAGCAGAGGACATAAAAAGATATTTCTCCAAAGAAAACATACAAATGGCCAAGAGACATATGAAAAGATATTCAACATCACTAATCATCAGTGAGGAACTACTGCACACTGTTATCAAAAAGTCAACAAGTGACTTTTAACCAGCAATGGTGAGGATGTGGAGAAAAGGGAGCCCTTGTGCAGCCATTGTGGAAATCTTATGGAGATTCCTCAAAAAAAACCTAAAAATAGATCTTCTATCATCTAACCTCCCTTCTTCTTTAATCCTTGAAGTTGCAACTCATCTCCCTTTTGTGTGTGTGTGAAGGTAGTAAAACTTCACCTCACTCATCCTCTCATCTATAGGTAGATGGCCAAGAGTTCTAGCGGAGCAGAGGAGAGGATGGAGGGAGAGCCGCCAGGATCATTTCCCCAATCTGGTCTTTGACCATAATCAAGAAAAAACAGCTTACACCATGAGGGAAGTTCCACTTTTCCTTAGAAGAAAACACTGAAGCCCCAGTATGATTTGCACCTTGCCGATCTTTTTCAGACATGATGCTCCAGCAAGTCTGAACATTTTTTATTCCCTTAATATAGCATACAGTTTCTTACTTCACTAACTCTCTGCCTGGAAGTCTACCTGCTTTTCCATACTTATTTTCAGACTCTCCTAGTGATGCTTGTAGATTCAGGTCGGATAACACATTCCCCAGAAATCCTTTTCTGACACCTCAGTCTGTACTAGATGCACTGACAACTTTTCTATACCATTTCAGAGCATGCCACTACCTATATTGTTATGCACCTATCTCCCCATCTTGCCTTTGGCTCCTCAAGCATAAGGAGCATATCTTATTCATCTTTGCTATCCCATTACTCAGCAGTGTGCTTGACACAAAGAAGGGACTCAAATATAGTATTAAATGAAGCCCTCAGAAGCCTGGTGGTTAAATTACCTCTGTTGTGAGAACTCTCTGTACATATACTACTTCTGACTAGTCTTCCACCCAAGCTAAGGATTGCCAATGGGCAAAGGGTCCAGGACTTATGGAAGAGTGGAAGGGAGACCACAAACCTAGGCAGCCTGATGAAGCCCTGCATCCCTCACCTTCATATGCTATGTGATTGATGGGGCTGATGATTCTAAATTAGTAGGAGCATCATTGAAAAGGTGAAATTACCCTTGAGCCCTGCTTTTAGAAAACTGTACAAGATATGAATTTGGCAAAATTAGCTATCATTCTTCATATTACTTTAGAACTCATTGCCAAGTTCTCTTGGCAGCCAGATCCTTTTGATGATTTTATTCATAAAAACTTGATAAGTATGGAACATTATGGGAAGATGTCAAGGGGATGCAGTGAGGCATTGTATTATCACATTAAGCCATCATTATTTTGAATATCCCAAGATATTTTTTAATGTCTCAATTTAAAATATAAGGAATTTGTTCCTATAAATCCTGAATTTTGGGATACATTTTAAGAGTCCAGGTAGAGAAGGCAATAATAATGCCTCTCCACATACTGTGGCCGGTTATGAATGACTGTCCTCAGGATGTATTTTCATGGACTACATTTCCACTTTCCAGTGATTATCAGAGCATTATTGTGAATCAAACAGGAATTATCTCTTTAATTGAAGATTGAGAAAGAATTCCCTAGAAAACTGCTTGATTTTTACTACAGTAATGAGAGCTATGGGAGAATGTCTGAGTGCACACCTGCAGTGTATCAGATATTTCTGGTGGGTGAGGATTGTCAGAAAAAGATCCTACTCCTCTCACCCACACAGAGCAAGAATAGATTCAGTTGCAATTAATTAGCGAAGAATCCCTCTTGGGAACCAGCTGAACACTCAGCAGGGAGGAGCAGCATAATTCGGAAGGTCTGCCCCCTGGCCTGGGGTTTCCTACTGGGCTGCAGAGCCACCTAAAGTTCTCCTCTTTGTTGTACTCCAATGCTAGACACCCTCATTCATTTAAATACTGAGCTCAAATGAAACTGTGAAATGAAACGGACTGTTCCCTCACTCTGTGGAACTGCTCTCATGTTCCCTTCCCCATACTGGGTTTCTATGGGCAGTCACAGGATCACAGATTTGGTAGCTCCATTGGATGCATGTGGAGTGAAAAAAAGTGAAAGTTGTGTTCTCAGCTGCAGGAAGCACTGCCATCTTGCCTTTCAGTTCACCCTTGGAGATATTCATCAGTTTGTTAAGCTAGTTTGTTTTAATTACATTAGAAATGAGTCACACTGAGTCAGCTTAATGGGAGTGGTAGAAGCTTAAAATAAATCAGTTTGTTTGAGCTGTGACCACTCATAATCCTTTATGGAATGAATTCTATAGAGAGTACTTTGATCTCTTATATCTGGTCCAAGTATTTTCTTTTGGAAATTAAAAAAAAAAAAAAGACAGCCTTGTTTGTATCAGTTTTTCTTTCTGCTTTTCATATCTTTCCAAGGTCAGCCCTGGCACATTTTGGACAAGTCATAGTGGAATGAAATAAAGAGCAGAAACTGGACAGGTGTACATTTCAATATCAATAGTGGGGGGTTTTCTTACATTATGGGTACAGAAGTGACATCTGCTATTTGCCTATCAAATTTCTACCTCCTTTTTCTTTTGCAACTCATTAGAAAACCTACCCACAGTTTAAATTTGCTAATGGTATACATCCTGAAGCTTGGTCAGAGTAATGCACAGTCTCCTGCTGGGGCAAGTTAAACTGCTTGATATTACATAAAGTTGTAGTCAGTTTTCTTTGGAAAATTCTGGGTAACTGCCCTCAAACTTGGTCATGGGCACAGCTGTATATGTTGGTACTTCAAATTATGCAAACCAGAGCTAAAATTGGTGTAGTCTCCTAAGATGGTAGGAAGAAAAGGGGGTTAAACACTGCTTATATCGAGCCGTGTTTGGCTCCCGGTAGTAGTGTGACACCACTAAGCTATAAGAAAGTGAGAACGGGTGTCAAGTCTGCCAGGGTCCCCAAGAATGTATAGTACATTACTGGTCTTGCATTCTTGCACATTTCATCTCCCCCATATGAAATAACATCAGGTTGCTTCTCCTTTTTAGTTTCTGTTTTTCTTCAGTAGTCTGTTTTTTCAATTGCAATCCCCTTTTTTATGATAATTGTATCTTCCTCCTTTGTCTATTAATCTTCTATACATTGTGGAAAATGAATAATTTCATCTATCATAAGAATAGATTCTGAGTCAGGACCTGAATACTTCTCCTTTGAGTTAAAGTTATTATTTATAGTTTTTGGACATTACAATATTTGTTTTGACTGACTATATGTTAGATAGTAGAGTTCACTGGAAAACTAATCAATAAATATATTAGGATCCCCTTATTTCCTTCCTAAGGCTATTATGAGGCTCAAATGATATAAAAATTGTAAAAAGACTTCAAAATAATTCAAAGATCAAGGAAAAAAAGAATCACATTTATTCATATTCACCAGCACTAGTATTCTTTTTAAAACTTTTATTGAATTTATTGGAGTGATATTAATTAATAAAATTATACAGGTTTCAGGTATACACTACTATAATACATCATCTATATATTGTATTGTGTGTTTACCGCCTAAAGTCCAATCTCCTCTGTCACCATTTTATCCTCCTTTACCCTCTACTACCTCCTCTTATTCCCCTTCCCCTCTGCTAATCACCACACTGTTTTCTGTATCTATGAGTCTGTTTCTATTTTTTTGTTTCTTTATTTTGTTCATTAGATCCATATGTAAGTAAAATAATATGGTATTTGTCTTTCTCCAACTGGCTTATTTCACTTAGCATAACACTCTCCATGTTTATCCATGTTGTCACAAAAGGTAAAATTTTCTTCTTTTTTACAGCCAAGTAGTATTCCAGTGTGTAAATGTACCACAGCTTTTTTACCCCCTCATTTGCTGATGGGCACTTGGGTCATTTCCAAATCCTGGCTATTGTAAATAACACTGCAATCAATATAAGGGTACATATATTCTTTCAAATCAGTGTTTTGTGTTTCTTCAAATATATTGCCAGAGGTGGAATCACTGGGTCACAAAGCAGTTCCATTTTTATTTTTTTTAGGAAACTCCATACTGTTTTCCATAGTGGCTGCACCAATCTGTATTTTCACCAACAATGCATGAGGGTTCCCTTTTCTCTGCATCCTCACTAGTACTTGCTGTTTGTTGATTTATTGATGATAGCCATTCTGGCAGGTGAGAGATGATATCTTATTGTGGTTTTGATTTGCATTTCCCTGATGATTAGTGACATTGAGAATCTTGTCATATGTCTATTGGCCATCTGTATATACCCTTTGGAGAACAATCTATTCAGGTCCTTTGCCATTTTTTAATTGGATTGCTTGTTTTTTGGTGTTGAGTTTTATAAGTTCCTTATAAATTTTGGATATTAACCCCTTTTCAGATGTATCATTGGTAAATATGTTCTCCCATTCAATGGGTTGTCTTCATTTTGTTGAGGGTTTCCTTTCTGTACAAAAACATTTTAGTTTGATGCAGTCCCATTTGTTTCTTTTGTTTCCCTTGCCTGAGGAGACATATCAGAAAAAATATTGCTAAGAGAGATGTCTGAGATTTTACTGCCTATGTTTGCTTCTAGTACTTTTATGGTTACAAATGTTACATTTAAGTCTTTATTGATTTTGAGTTAATTCTTGTATATGCTGTAAGAAGGTGATCTAGTTTTATATTTCTGAATGTATATGTTCAATTTTTCTAACACCATTTATTGAATAGTCTATCTTTATCCCATTGTATGTTTTTGCCTTCTTTGCCAAATAATAATTGATCGTAAAGGTGTGGGTTTATTTCTGGACTATCTATTATGTCCCATGGGTCTATATGTCTGTTTTTCTGCCAGTACCATGCTCTTTTGATTGCTGTGGCTTTGTTGTATAGTTTCATATGAGGTAGTGCGGTGGTTCTCCCAACCTTGTTCTTCTGCTCAAGATTGCTATGTGGGGTCTTTTGGGGTTCCATGCAAATTTTTGGAGTATTTGTTCTAGTTCTTTGAAATACACCATTGTTACCTTGATAGGAATTGTGTTGACTCTGTAGGTTGCTTTAGGTAGTATGGACATTTTAATGATGTTGATTCTTCCTATCCATGAACACAGTATATGCATCCACTTATTTGTATCTTCTTCAATTTCTTTCTTCTGTGTTCTTATAATTTTCCAAGTACAGGTCTTTCACATCCTGGGTTAAATTTATCCCAAGGTATTTTTTATACAATTGCAAATAGGATTGTTTTCTTAGTTTCCCTTTCTGATAATTCATTATTGGTATATAAACATTCAACTGATTTTTAGATATTTGTTTTGTATCCTGCTACTTTGTTGAATTCATTTATCAGTTCTAGTAGTTTTTTGATGGAATCTTTAGGGTTTTCTCTATATAGTATCATGTCATCTTCAAATAATGACAATTTTACTTCTTCCTTTCCAATTTGGATGCCTTTTCTTTCTACTTCTTGTCCTATTGCTGTGGCTAGGACTTCCAATACTATGTTGAATAAAAGTAGTGAAAGTAGATACCCCTGTCTTGTTCCTGATGTTAAGGAAAACACTTGTAGTTTTGCTCATTGAGTATGATGTTGGCTGTCATATATGGCCTTTATTATGTTGAGGTCTGATCCCTCTATTCTCACTTTGCTGAGTGTTTTTATCATAAATGGGCTCTGGGGGAGAAACCAAGATGGCGGCATAGGTAAACACCTAAACTGCTGCCTCGCACAACAATTTCAAAACTACAACTAAAAGACAGAACGGACACCATCCAGAACCACAGGAAAGCTGGCTGAGTGAAAATTCTACAACTAGAAGGAAAGAGAAAAGCTCACAGAGAATTGGAGGTACGGCAAAGGGTCTTTGTGCGCGCAGAGAGGAAGGGCGGCTGAAAGCCTGGCTGACTTTCTCTGGTGGAAGGGGGAAGGAAGCCCCCGACCACACTGAACCCCAGTTCTGACTGCACTGAACCCCAGTTCCGGGCGAGCCCCTGGGGACCCACGCTCTTACGGGGGGAGTCTGGACTCTCGGGCAGAGACTCGGGAGCTGGGGAAGGTGGAGGACTGAAAGCGCGCGCGCGCCAGTGCACACAAAGGCTGCGGAGGTTGCCACAGGCTTTCCCTAGTGGAAGGGAGTCAGAGGCTCCTGAATGCACTGAGCCCCAGTTCTGACAGCAGTGAACCCCAGTTCCAGGCGAGCCCCTGGGGACCCACGCTCTTGTGGGGGGAGTCTGGACTCTCGGGCAGAGACTCGGGAGCCGGAAAGGCAGAGGTCTGAAGGCACGCATGTGCGCACAAGGGCAAGGCTGACGGGAAGCCAAGACTGAGACTCCAACCCATCCAAGCTGAGCACAGAGGCTATTGCAATTTGGCAAGTCTAATCCTATAAGGCTGTCTCCAGCACCGAACTTCTCCCAGCATAGACACAGCTGATCCTTACAGCCAACTGGCCTGGAGGTCAATTCTTCCCAGTGATACCAACAACAATCAAGACTTAATTACAACAAGGCTGTACACACAGTCCACAAAGAGGTGCACCAAGAGTGTCCACCTCAGGTTAACTGGGGAGGCAGACCCACTGGGCCATATTGGAAACCTAGCACACAAATCTACCTTACCAACTCAGGGAAGCAGTGAAAATGCAACGTCAAAGAAACAGATCACAAACGAAAGAAATGGAGGAAAACAAATGACTGGATATAGAATTCAAAACCACGGTTATAAGGCTTTTTAAGAATATCCTAGAAAAGGCCGATAAATATAACGAGACCCTCGAAGATATGAAAAAGGACCAACTAGAAATTAAACATACACTGACTGCAATAAAAAATATTATACAGAGACCCAAAAACAGACAAGAGGAACACAAAAATCAAGTCAAAAAACACTCAACCGAAAAAGCAAAAAGCAAAAAAAAAATCCAAAATGTTGAAGATAATGTAAGAAGACTCTGGGACAACTTCAAGCATACCAACATCAGAATTATGGGGGTGCCAGAAGAAGAGAGAGAGCAAGATACTGAAAACCTATTTGAAGAAATAATGACCGAAAACTTCCCCCATCTGGTGAAAGAAATAGACTTACAAGTCCAGGAAGCCCACAGAACCCCAAACAAAAGGAATCCAAAGAGGACCACACCAAGACACATCATAATTAAAATGCCAAGAGCAAAAGACAAAGAGAGAATATTAAAAGCAGCAAGAGAAAAACAGTTAGTTACCTACAAGGGAGCACCCATACGACTGTCAGCTGACTTCTCAACAGAAACTATGCAGGCCAGACGGGAATGGCAAGAAATTTTCAATGTGATGAATAGCAAGAACCTACAACCAAGATTACTCTACCCAGCAAAGCTATCATTCATAATTGAAGGGCAGATAAAGAGTTTCACAGAAAGAAAAAGCTAAAGGAGTTCATCACCACCAAACCAGTATTATATGAAATGCTGAAAGGTATTCTTAAAGAAGAGGAAGAAGAAAAAAGTAAAGATAAAAATTATGAACAACAAATACATATCTATCAACAAGTGAACCTAAAAATCAAGTGAATTAAAAACCTGAGGGACAGAATAATCTGGTGAATATAATAGAATCAGGGGCATAGAAAGGGAGTGGACTGATAATTCTCAGGGGGAAAGGGGTATGGGGGGTTCATGAAGAGACTGGACAAAAATCATACACCTATGGATGAGGACAGTGGGGGGGGAGGTAAGGGCAGAAGGTGGGGTGGGAAATGGGTGGAGGGGAGCTATGGGGGGAAAGGAGAAATAATTGTAATAATCTGAATAAAGATTTATTTAAAAAATAAATAAATAAATAAATGGGCTCTGGGTTTTATCAAATACTTTTTCTGCATCTATTGAATTTGTGATTTTTATCCTTCATTTTATGTGGAGTATCACATTTATCAATTTGTGGATACTGACCACTAATATTAATAAGCATTTTTGGTTGCAGCCAGAATTAATCCCATATATACCCTATGGGTGAATATGTTTTGGTCATAAGGAAAACAAACATTATGAAAGAGATTTTAGTAGGAAGAAGACTGGTCCTATCACTAATAGTATCCACTAACCTAGAGAGATCTGGGAATAGCCTAGATCAGTGGTCGGCAAACTCATTAGTCAACAGAGCCAAATATTAACAGTACAACGATTGAAATTTCTATTGAGAGCCAATTATTTTAAACTTAAACTTCCTCTAACGCCACTTCTTCAAAATAGACTCGCCTAGGCCATGGTATTTTGTGGAAGAGCCACACTCAAGGGGCCAGAGAGCCTCATGTGGCTCGCGAGCTGCCGTTTGCCGACCATTGGCCTAGATCTCTAATGGTTCCTGGACCATCGTGAAGTAGATACAGATAATGGTGATTATGATGAGGATGACGGTGAAGATGAGGACAATTATGATCATTTAACACATACTGAGCACTTACTATGTGTTGGGCACTGTTTTAAGAATTTTACACAAATTAACTCAATCTGCTCAACCATCTTATCCAGCTCATACTGATATCATCTCCATTTTATAGAAAAGACACAGAGAAGATAAGTAACTTGTCTGAGGCCAGATAAACAAAGTAAAGATGATTGTTGACCCACCTGAAAAAAATAAGCAGTAGCCTAGTTTTATTTATTCTGGGCATTAGGATGCTTTGGCAATTGTTAGCATCCCATATAAATCATAATTTTCTAGAAAAGAAGTTTCCATATACTTTCCTCCTTTGTAAATTGCATTCTTCATAGTAGTCAAGACCTTGACGATAGGCACCATACCTTATTATTCTGGAGCTACTTTACCTAACAATGCTTTGGAAAAAAACAAAACAGGAACTCAATGCAGGTTGACAGAATGAACACTTTTTGTATTAAACTCTCTTGAGAGCATTATAAGATCTCTGTATAACAACAGGTTATGTTGGTTTCTACCAGTTCTATTTGTACATTCATTTTACAGAATCTATGTAACCTGCGTTTCTATGTATTGAATTATTGTGTCAATATATGTTCAAAATAAGTAAATGAAGTATTTAAGACACATGTTGTCCACTCTGGTATAAATATTATTTTAATAATGTAAAATTGTTAGAAATCAGGGTGATATATCTACTGATAGAGGCCCACAGTACTAATGTAAATGCTGTAAGTCTGAAAACCATCATGGACCTCAATATGAATGGAATTGATGTCACTTATAGGACTTATTATCTTTCAGGGGAATGACACGCTGGGGAGAATTTGATGATCTTTATCATATTAGTGAACTGGACAGGACTGAGATTCCAGTGTCTGAAGCAATGAATTCCCAGGAAGGTCAGTGTCAAACTGTTATTAATGAGGAGACTTTAAAGCATGAATCATAAATGTTTCTCTTAAGTCTAACATTTTACACACTACTACATAATAAACTCTTATTTTATGTTTTCAAAAAAAAAGGCTTAAATCACTACAGTTCTGATGTGATATTTAAGAACATTACTTAGCTCTAGAAAAATATGATAGTTTTTAAAAATTACATCAAGTCACTTAAATTTATTAGATTAGGGAGAGCTAAAGACTTGAATTAAGTTTGTTCTCATAAAATTGTTCAATGTTTTTCCCAAGGATTAGGATTATTTATTATATTCAGTAGCTTTTTATGTTAAGCCATGCATCTCAGACTGAACTTCAGATCTTTTTAGAAGTTGACCATTTTAGGGAGAGAAACCAAGGTGGCGGCATAGGTAAACACCTAAACTGCTGCCTCGCACAACAATTTCAAAACTACAACTAAAAGACAGAACGGACACCATCCAGAACCACAGGAAAGCTGGCTGAGTGAAAATTCTACAACTAGAAGGAAAGAGAAAAGCTCACAGAGAATTGGAGGTACGGCAAAGGGTCTTTGTGCGCGCAGAGAGGAAGGGTGGCTCTCAGCTGGCTGACTTAATCTGGCGGAAGGGGGAAGGAAGCCCCCGACCGCACTGAACCCCAGTTCTGACTGCAGTGAACCCCAGTTCCAGGCGAGCCCCTGGGGACCCACGCTCTTGTGGGGGGAGTCTGGACTCTCGGGCAGAGACTCGGGAGCCGGAAAGGCAGAGATCTGAAGGCACACACGTGCGCACAAGGGCAAGGCTGACGGGAAGCCAAGACTGAGACTCCAACCCATCCAAGCTGAGCACAGAGGCTATTGCAATTTGGCAAGTCTAATCCTATAAGGCTGTCTCCAGCACCGAACTTCTCCCAGCATAGACACAGCTGATCCTTACAGCCAACTGGCCTGGAGGTCAATTCTTCCCAGTGATACCAACAACAATCAAGACTTAATTACAACAAGGCTGTACACACAGTCCACAAAGAGGTGCACCAAGAGTGTCCACCTCAGGTTAACTGGGGAGGCAGACCCACTGGGCCATATTGGAAACCTAGCACACAAATCTACCTTACCAACTCAGGGAAGCAGTGAAAATGTGGCGTCAAAGAATCAGATCACAAACGAAAGAAATGGAGGAAAACAAATGACTGGATATAGAATTCAAAACCACGGTTATAAGGCTTTTTAAGAATATCCTAGAAAAGACCAATAAATATAACGAGACCCTCGAAGATATGAAAAAGGACCAACTAGAAATTAAACATACACTGACTGCAATAAAAAATATTATACAGAGACCCAAAAACAGACAAGAGGAACACAAAAATCAAGTCAAAGAATTGAAATACAAAGAAGCAAAAAACACTCAACCGAAAAAGCAAAAAGCAAAAAAAAAAATCCAAAAAGTTGAAGATAATGTAAGAAGACTCTGGGACAACTTCAAGCATACCAACATCAGAATTATGGGGGTGCCAGAAGAAGAGAGAGAGCAAGATACTGAAAACCTATTTGAAGAAATAATGACCGAAAACTTCCCCCATCTGGTGAAAGAAATAGACTTACAAGTCCAGGAAGCCCACAGAACCCCAAACAAAAGGAATCCAAAGAGGACCACACCAAGACACATCATAATTAAAATGCCAAGAGCAAAAGACAAAGAGAGAATATTAAAAGCAGCAAGAGAAAAACAGTTAGTTACCTACAAGGGAGCACCCATACGACTGTCAGCTGACTTCTCAACAGAAACTATGCAGGCCAGACGGGAATGGCAAGAAATTTTCAATGTGATGAATAGCAAGAACCTACAACCAAGATTACTCTACCCAGCAAAGCTATCATTCATAATTGAAGGGCAGATAAAGAGTTTCACAGAAAGAAAAAGCTAAAGGAGTTCATCACCACCAAACCAGTATTATATGAAATGCTGAAAGGTATTCTTAAAGAAGAGGAAGAAGAAAAAAGTAAAGATAAAAATTATGAACAACAAATACATATCTATCAACAAGTGAACCTAAAAATCAAGTGAATTAAAAACCTGAGGAACAGATTAATCTGGTGAATATAATAGAATCAGGGGCATAGAAAGGGAGTGGACTGATAATTCTCAGGGGGAAAGTGGTATAGGGGGTTCATGAAGAGACTGGACAAAAATCATACACCTGTGGATGAGGACAGTGTGGGGGGAGGTAAGGGCAGAAGGTGGGGCGGGAAATGGGTGGAGGGGAGCTATGGGGGGAAAAAGGAGAAATAATTGTAATAATCTGAATAAAGATTTATTTAAAAAAAAAAGAAGTTGACCATTTTAGTTGGTAGATATTTACATAACATTGCTTCTCAGAAAGAGGCAGATATACTGAGGTCACTATCTATATTTGATAGAGTTGTTTCAAGCATTTGTTTTAAAAAGAGAAAACTCTACTTGAACATCAAATGAGTTCATATCAATTTGCCAAACCAATGGAAAATGCCAGCACCTATAAAAAATGGCATCAGTAGTAATGCCAATAATAATTTATGTGACAGTAATTATATTAACGGCTGTCACATACTGAGACTACTGAGTGTCAGGTATGATATCTTATATTTTACAGAGATTTTGGTTTTTGTATAATATATAGAGATCCAAGAAAGAGGGTGACTGAAGCTGGGGGCGGGTTCATGTTTCTGGTGGTGATATTACCAAGCTGGCTTCAGACTGAACAAGGGTTCCTATTGACATTACCTTCCTCAATCTACCGACAACTTCCAATGTTTATTTATTTTGTCAAACCATTCTTAATTCAGCTTCCTCTGCTTCCATGTAACAAATCATATTCTATAACAAACATGATGTCCTTCCAGGATTCCCTGATCCTTGTCTCACGGCCTCTTGACATCTTTTAGATAAGGATCTTTCCCATTAGCCCCTTGGAAAAAAATACTCATCTAAACCCAGGGGACTCTCAAGATCTTGACGCCAAAAATATAATAAAAATCTATTTGTATTTGAGGACCAGTGCTAGAGAAAGATGAAATATCTCATGACTATTTCATGATGCTCTAATTACAATAGAAAATTATTTAAAATCTCAAGGTAAAATAGAACACAAATGCCGCCAGCAGACCCTGTTCTTACATAAGAGCATTGCTATTCCCTCGCTGTTTAAAAGCATTAGAGTCGCCGAAACCGGTTTGCCTCAGTGGATAGAGCATCGGCCTGCGGACTCAAGGGTCCCAGGTTCGATTCTGGTCAAGGGCATGTACCTTGGTTGCGGGCACATCCCCAGTAGGGGGTGTGCAGGAGGCAGCTGATCTATGTTTCTCTCTCATCGATGTTTCTAACTCTCTATCCCTCTCCCTTCCTCTCTGTAAAAAAGCAATAAAATATATTTAAAAAATAAAAAATAAAAGCATTAGAGTCCATTGCTTAGTTACATATTACTAAATACATACACAAATCCACCCAAGATGCAAAGAGGTGGGCGGTTAAATGATATGTGCCTATTATCTTTATTCTTCCCAGATTATTTATCTTATCACAGCAGCACTCTGAAGCCTCATGCAGATGAAGAGCCAGAATCTCCATTGCTCTATAGAACCATGAGTGAAGCAACCCTGGTGAGAAAAAGGATGAAAACTCCAATGATGGACAGAAAAGACAGACAGAAACATAGAGCTTCTATTAACGGACACTTTTATAACCATGAAGTGAGTTACAATTCTATTGGTGTCATTTAAAATAGGGTTGTCTATTATGCTAACAATAACATTCAATTTATCTTACAATTTAAATAGTAATAGCAATAGTAGTAGTATATCTAACTAGAGGCCCGATGCATGAAATTCGTACAAGAGTAGGCCCTCGCAGCCCCAGCTGCCTTGGCCCTTGCAACTCCGGCTTCATCCGGAAGGTCGTCTAGAAAGTTGTCTGGACGGTTGGTCTGCTGTTAGGCTGATTTGCATATTACACTTTTATTATTATAGATACTTATTGGGTGCTCTGTGTGTTATGTATTAGGTTAACTATTTAAATTAATTTATGATTAATTATCTCATTAATAAACTGCAACAATGCTATGAAATAGGTACCATTATTTTCCCTACTTTACATACAAGTTAATTGAGGTTCACAGAGGTTAAGCAACTTGTCTTAGGTCACACTGCTTTTAATAGTTACTTTGAACTTGGACCCAGCTTTGTCAGACTCCAGAACCCAAATTCTTAGTCACCCTGATGGATGAACCTTATCTAAATAGCTAGTATGTGCCAAGCACTGACAATATAAAAAGGAATTAGTTTATGCCTCTGCCAGAAAGGAGCTCAAAACATGGGCAAAGAAACCCATACAATGACAAATGTTATTGGAATAATGTAAGTGCTACAATAGAGTTTTATTTAAAGTACATTAGACAGCCCTGGCCAGGTGACTCGGTTGGAGTGTTGTCCCATGTGCCAAAAGCACCTGGGTTCAATTCAGGACACATACCTAGGATGCAGGTTTGATCCCCAGTCAGGGCATCAGGGCATGTATGGGAGGCAACCAATCGATGTATCTCTCTCTCTCTTTCTCTCTCTCTCTCATCAGTGAACATATCCTCAGGTGAAGATTAAAATAACAATAAAGAACATTAAGTATTAACATTTAAATTTTGTAAAAGTCCTATTTACGCCAATAAATCAGATTTCTCATTTTTCATGTTCCCTTCCAGGTCTTGTACAAATACATGTCATTTTCTATATAAGTCTAGCTGTAGTTTTGATAAATTTGTATTCTGATTTTTCATTTGATATGTGTTAAATTTGCATGTGCTTCTCCGTGCTATTTGTAATACATTTTACTTAACTCGGGGTAGAAAATGTATTATTTTTCTAAAACAAATATTTTTCATGTCATGTATTTTAGCAATCATTCATCCATTCATTGAATAAATACTGCAAAAGCACTTACTCTGTGTCAGGCACCACTCTAAGCTCTTTAATATAAAATATTAACTCAGTCTTTCTTCTTCCATCCTTGTGAGGGTATCAGTATTGTGCCTTTAGAGACTCGGGGGAACAAACTTCTCTTCTGAATGCTTTGTTCAAATTAGACTTTTTCTCTTTTTGGTTCAAGAATTATCCTCCGGGCCATAAAGTAACATTGACAGTCCCCAACAGATGTGTAGCTACAGATCTCCTGTTTTTCTCCTCAGAATTATGTTGTGTGTGGTCATCTTGTGTTAAAGAAGGCAGTGAAAGCCACATTGTACCAAATAATTGGCTTCCAAATGGGATCCTTATACTAAGAATGAAATTGGCACTAAGTTGGCTGCGTAGCACAGAGTTACATGATTCAGTGCTTGGGTGCTACAGCTTAATGACCTGATTTCAAATTCTTGCTGAGCAAAATAAAAATGTACTGAATCTCTTAGCCTTAGTTCCTTCATCCTTCCTACTTTACCATGTTGTTGATGTGATTAAATGGAATAAGGTGAGTTAAGCACAGTGCTGAACACAAAGGAAGGACTCCATTTACATTCGCTTTATTGTTGTTGATTGAAAGAGATCAAGCTGGGACTACAGGTATTTCACATAAATGTCATTCACTGCAATATAATAACTAGGAGAAAAAGGGGGCGGGGGAAGAAAGAAAGTTAGAAAGAAAACCCCCAAACCCAAAGCATTCTATCTATCAATGGGTATACAATTATGAGCATCTATAAACTTAAATTGTTATAGCCTTTTTTTTTTAAAGACACATACTTTTTTAAAAATATATTTTTATTGATTTCAGAGAGGAAGGGAGAGGGAGAGATAGAAACATCATTGATGAGAGAGAATCGGCCGCCCCCTGCATGCTCCCTAGTGGGTATTGAGCCTGCAACCCAGGCATGTGCCCTTGACCAGAATCGGAATCAAACCGGGACCCTTCAGTCTGCAGGCCAGTGCTCTATTCACTGAGCAAAACCAGCTAGGGGTGATATACTGTAGTCTTTAAATGTGTTCTTATACCATGAAACCTCTTAGTAATGCCAGTATTGTTAGACTGTGGATAACACCCACATTAGATGCTTACATTGTGATATTTGTGACCCATTCATACCTTACAATGTCCACAAACATTGAATTTTCTCCATACTTAACAAAAATTTATCCCAAATGTCCTCCATATATATACTTTGATGTTTATTTACTGAATCTCTCAATATAGGACTCACCTATCTAACTCCATTAAACCATCCCAAAATCCATTCATGTCCATGTCTGCTGAACACACCCCATTTCTACTGTCTTAGAACACTTTGATTTTGTACACATAAATGAGATATATGGAAATAAACCTTTACTTAATGTTCCTTTTTATTTTAAAATATACACGTAATTTCATTTTTCTTACATTCTGCTACTTAATGAGTGAAAACCTTTTTTGTTTTTTATGCTGTGGAACACATGGAGTCATATTTTCTTTGAGGTCATAAGTTATACATATACTACCTATCAACTACCTACCTTGTGAGTCTCTACTCACTATTGTTTTATGGTTGTTTTTGTTACTATTGATGTTTTATTTTTATTTTTTTTCTCTTTGCAATTCAGTTTGGGAAGTTTCTTTTGACCTAGCTTTAAGCTTGTTGATTCTTTCCTCAGCTGTATTGAGTCTATGAGTATTGAATTCATCAAAGACAGTCTGCATTTATAATACAGTGTTTTTTATTTCTAGCATTTTGTTTAGATTCTTTCTTAGAGTTTTAACTTTTTTATTCCATGACCCACTTGATCTTGCATGTTGCCTGCTTTGGTTATCAGAACTCTTAACATATTAATTGTAGTTATTTAAAATTCACTGTCTGATAATTCCAATATCTGTATTATAGCTGAGCTTGATTATGATCTTCCTTTGTCTCTAAAGAACTGGTTTTTGTCTTAACTTTTAACTTTTATTAAAAGCCAAACATGTATCAGGTAAAAGAAACTGAGGTAAGTGGGCTTTTCATGTGAAAATGTATGATAATTGAAGTTAGGCTCTGTTTAAGGTTTTCTGTAGGTATAGTTTCTGGAGACTTCACATTCTGCTGTCCTTTTATTTTTTATTTTTTTATTTTTTGTGTGTGTCCCGTAGTAAATTTTGGTTTCTCTACATACTTCTCCTCAGAGGAAAATCTTTGTCTTGCTCCTCTTTCTACTGTAATCCATTGATATTATTCTTATTCTGAAGTCCTGTTTAAGTGGTTTTCTCCACTCACTATTCTTTTGTAAATTTTGAACACATATTTATATCATAATAAAGTTAATTTTATCTATCTATAGTTGTTATAAGGATTAAATTTGTATTTATAAAGGGCTTAGAATAGATCTTGGCACATAGTTACAACTATGCTAAATTAATAATTGTTTGTTTGGCAAAAATAAAATAAAGAAAAACATTTACTTGCGAATTCTATGTCATTCTTGGGAATAATACCATTACTTTCATGAATTATATATTTTGCCTAATAAACACTCCATTTGCTTACATAATGACTTACCTAAATAGGTAAATCAGCCCTTGCCTAAGTACCAACACATCTTAATGTATGTGTACATACATAACCATGAAATATGTATAAGTTAAAGAAATCCTAGCTAAACAAATATTGGTCAGCATTTTCCAAAGTATGTACCATTGGTTATTAATAGGTATACTTTAAAAGGATATTACTGTAAGAATAATGATCAAACTGAGAGTGAAAAATTCTTCCCTGGCTGTCAGCAGCCGGCCCCACCCCCCGCTGACACCCACCCCCTGGTTGCCTGTTCACCATCGGGCGATCAGAGCCTGCTGGCTGTGGGGAGGGACCAAGAGGTTGGCCATTCCAACCCACTTGCTGGCTCCATCCCCCAACGCCAGTCGCCCTCTGTATGTGGAGTGACCAGCGGGGTGGGGGACCTTGGCCTGGTGCCGCCCGCATCTGCCGCCACCTACCCCTGGTTCCCCGTTCCCCATCCAGTGATCGGAGCCTGCTAGCCAGAGAAGGGACCGAGAGGTTGGCCGGCAGGCCTGGGGCCTGCGGGCTGGGGGCAGCTCCTGCATTGAGCATCTGCCCCTTGGTGGTCAGTGCATGTCATAGTGACTGGTCGTTCCGCCATTCGGTCAATTTGCATATTACCCTTTTATTATATAGGATTATAACATTTTTTATGGTGCATTACTAACCCCCAAGAGGGATGTCTCAGACTTATTTGACCACAGAAACCTTTTACGAAGTATCATCTAGAAGGCAGACTCTTGAATAGAGCAATTTATGGGAAATATTATTCTAGATTTTCAATCAGGAGGACTTTTACTCCAAACCTTAGTTGAAATATAGGCTGAACCATATGAAATTGCCAACATTGGATCATTTCTGACCAACCAAAAAGAAGTGATTTTATAAGGTTCAAACTGAAAACAATTTAGAACAATTATTTCTAATGAGAAGGAAGGTGCAGCATGTGTTTAAAAAAGTCTATTCATGTACATTTTTATTTGTTTTTAGTTATAATAGTTAACTTATTTTGAAATCTTAAATTATACTAAAGAATGGTGTAATTATCTAGTGAAAATATTTTGAACATGCATGAATAATGTTTTACCTAAGTTACTCTAGAAACAATATAAGGCTGCTTAAAAGGAGATATAATATTCAACAACAACAAAGAAAGCAAAAACAAGAAAACAAGCTTTTTTATAATGGTGACCTTGGATTTTTTTTCCTTGTCCAAAGAAGGACAGTTTCAAAATATTGACTGCTATTACTTTGATGTAATTTTAAAGACTTATATGACAATATTTTTTTTTTAGACATCAATTTTCACCCCAGCCTTTGAATCAGAAACTAAGGTCAGAATAAACAGTAACATGAACACTGAAGAAGTAATAAAGCAACTTCTTAAAAAATTTAAGGTAATTTTTATCACTTAACTGTGGTATAAATATCTTGTATATAATTTAACTATAGACACATTAATGCTTTTGTCTGAAAAAGACCTATGAACATGTAAATCTAAAACCAATGTTCAGTTCTGAAGAATTATTTCCTATGTGTGACACCTTTTATTAACTGTGCCCTGAGAAATTACATTTTTCCCAGGGAACAGAGAAGGTTTTATGCTTAAAAGTGAAAAATGAAAGTGAGGAAATGGGTACATAATTTGGGTCTGGTTGACTTAGAAAACATCATATGGCAACAAATAATTCACGTCTATTTTTTTTTCCACTGACAGATTGAAAACAGTGCCCAGGATTTTGCACTTTACATTATTTTTGCAACAGGAGGTAAGAAAGCTTGATCACCCTTTTTACAGGCCCCCTGTGTGATACAGTTTTCTGCCCCTAGGGGAGGCAGGAGAGCAGTTTACTCCATTTGTGGAAGAATAGGAGAAAAGAAAGAAAGGAGGGGAGGGTGTTTTAGAGGAACCAAAGATAAGGTATCCTGGAGAAGTTTATAAAACAAAAAAGTTTGCTTGTTGGCCAAACATTCAATTATCTGAATGGTGATCAGAGCTCTTGAGAATCCATGAAGCTTCCCAGGAACTGTTAAGCATGTAAGTCATCATTTCTCTCTGTACTCCTTTCTTTTTGGCTTTTCCTTCTCACTGGAGCTCTTACTGGCGTCATCATTACAGATGACTTTTCTCTGATCTTGCTTTTATCTCTTTCTTAGCAGATGCCTAACACATTGTAGGAGTGTTACTCTTCCTCAGTAGAGAAACACATTTGGAACTTGGCCCTAGGCAGTAAAATGTTAGAACCAGGGAGTTGGGAAGGTGCTATGGCATTGGATGCTAGGAGCAGCGAGTGAAAAATTAGAGAAAACCCAAGGTGATACTCAATTTTTTGAAAACCTCGAAATTGAAAAAATTGGAATGTTATATCCCAGGTTATAATTTAGGTGTCAGAATGTCTAAGCCAGAAATAAATAAAATAACACATTTTGATGTCAGAATAACTATAAGAAAATTAAAGCTAACTCTCAAACATATAAAAGAATAAAGCACTATTAAAAGCTTAAATGTAAGAAATATATATAAATTTTTGAAAATTCTAAGGATATATATATATTCATATTCTAGTTTAAGAAAAACAATGAAAAGTTTAAAAAGGTAGAAACATGTAAAAAATATAAACAGTAAATTATGAAGAATATCAGAAAAAGATTAGTACCCAAAATATCAAAGAGTTCTTATAACCAATTCAATAAAAATAGAACGAAGTTTGATAAAGCAATTCAAAGAATAAAAAAATTAAAATGACCAGTAAAGATTTTTAGGAAAAGTTTTAAACTCAAGGAAATACACGTATTCAAGGAGATTCAGTAGTCAAGAAAATGCAAGTTTAATCCACAATGCAATATTATCTCACTGTTAATCAGATTGGCAAAATGTTTTTAAATGATTCTGTCTCTGGCTAGTGTAGATCAAAGTAAAGGATACTTTCATGCAATTCTGTTAAAAATATGACTTTCTGTGCTTTTTCAGAACTCATCATTGCAATATTTATTAAAATTTATAGTATACATATGTATTACTTCTACCAGCAATCCCACTGGTGAGAATTTATTTCACAAAAATAAAAACACTAATATCTACAGATTTATGTACAACACTATTTATAATAACAAAAAGCTAAAGACAAAATTACTTATCATAAGGGAATTCTATATAATAAATTATCTAGTGAAAATATTTTGAACATGCATGAATAATGTTTTACCTAAGTTACTCTAGAAACAATATAAGGCTGCTTAAAAGGAGACATAATATTCAACAACAACAAAGAAAGCAAAAACAAGAAAACAAGATTTTTATAATGGTGACCTTGGATTTTTTTTGGATCATCAAACCTTCACAAGATGGCTGCCTACAACCAGGCCATGAGGGACGACCAAACGACTGAACAAGCAGGCTGCATAGGACAACCAGGCCAGCAGGGGGGTTAGTGAGGGACAACCAAATGACTGAAGAGCAGGCGACCAGGCCGGCAGGGGGGTTAGTGAGGGACAACCAGGCCAGTGGGGGGGGGGTGGCCGTGAGGGGTGACCAGGCTGGCGGGGGGGGGGGGGGAAGTTGGGGATGATTAGGCTGGCAATGGGGCAGTGAGGGGTGACTAGGCTGGTGAGGGGCAGTTGGGGGTGACCAAACCGGCAGAGGGAGGCAGTTGGGGGTGACCAGGCCAGCATGCAGAGGCAGTGAGGGGTGATCAGGCCGGCGGTGGGGGCATTAGGGGCAACCAGGCAGGCAGGCAGGTGAGCGATTAGGAGCCAGTGGTTCAAGATTGTGAGAGGGATGTCTGACTACCGGTTTAGACAGTCAGACATTTCCCAAGGGGTCCCGTATTGGAGAGGGTGCAGGCTGGGTTGAGGGGACCCCCCCTCCATGCATAAATTTTGTGCACTGGGCCTCTAGTGATTAAATAAGTGATTATTATTCAGACATTAAATGGAATCAGTTAGATTTATACAATCTGAATGGAGGAAATTCTATAATATACATTAAATGAAAAATGCAAGATGCCTTAAAAATTTATACCTACAATCTCAGTTTTATAAAAGAATTATACATTCCTATTTAAGTATGTGGTATATATATGATCATATAATCAGGGAGAAAGGTATGGAATTATAAATGCCATGATTTTTTGAAAAAGATGTCTGCAATAAAAATTTCAAGAATATTACCATCTTTATGTGTTGTATATTTGTGAGCATAAAGAGGTATATGAAGGGATGGTCATTCAAATTGTAATGCTAATTGTCTCACAGTTCTGGGATTCCAGGTGACGTTTACTTTCTGTCTTATACTTCTCCCCATAGTTTCAACTACATTAATGTGTGTATGTGTGTGTTTGTGTGTTTTGACTTTGTTGAAGAATAATTGAGAATAATTGATGAATATAATTGTATATATTTGAAGTGTACAACATAATGATTTGATACTTATATACATTATGGAATGATCACCAATATCAAGATAATTAACACATCTGTCACTTCATATAAACTATGTTTTGTGTGTGTGATAAGAATACTTCATATCTACTCTCAGCAACTTTCAAGTGTGCAATACCATATTATTAACTACTAGAGGCCCAGTGAACAAAATTCATGCATTTTGGGGGGGTGGGGGGTCCCTCAGCCTGGCCTGTGCCCTCTCACAGTCCAGGAGCCCTCGGGGTATGTCTGACCGATGGCTTAGGCCCACTCCCCCAGTTGGACATCCTTAGCGCTGCCACGGAGGCGGGATAGGCTCCCACCCCCACTGCTGTGCTTGCCAGCCATGAGCCCGACTTCTGGCTGAGTGGCACTCCTCCTGTGGGAGCACACTGACCACCAGGGGGAAGCTCCTGCATTAAGCGTCTGCCCCCTGGTGGTCAGTGTGCATCATAGTGACCGGTCATTCCACCATCGGGCCAAAACCAGCCCTCCGACATCCCCCAAGGGGTCCCAGATTGTGAGAGGGTGCAGGCCAGGCTGAAAGACCCCACTGGTGTACAATCTGAGCTGGGGAGGGACATGGGAGGTTGCCAGCCAGGGAGGAACCGTGGGAGGGCTCCAGGGTGTCTCCGGCCCATCTCACTCAGTCCTGATGGGCTGGACCCCAGCGGCAAACTAACCTACCAGTTGGAGCATCTGCCCCTGGTGATCACTGCACGTCATAGCAACTAGTTGACCAGTTGACTGTCTGCCCCCAGGTGGTCAGTGTATGTCATAGCAAGAAATTGAGTGGCCTAAACATATCATTTAGCATATTACACTTTGATTGGTTGAACGGACGACTAGATGACAGGACACTTAGCATATTAGGCTTTTATTATATAGGATAGTCACCATGCTGCACCTTACAGCCTCAGAACTTTTCTGATAACTGAAAAATTGTATGCCATTTGTCTTACTCGATAGCACATTTTTTTTTTTACTGTAAAAATGTAGGTCTTTAAAATTTTATCTATGAATATTATGTTCCTTTTTATATATTGTGTCAAAATTTCTTACACATATAATAAAGATCTGAATATAATCATAACAGGGAACTTTTAGGGACCAGGAACAGAGGAAAGAATGCAGCATATGGCACCTGTCTGGGGAGTAATATGAAAAATAAAGATGGGTGCATTTTAACAGCTTTATCTACTAAGCCCATAACCTATAACCGTGTTTCTCAAATTGCTGCACTTCAGAAGTTCCTGGAGAGTTCATTTAAAATACAGATTCCCAAGCCCCTCCAGATCTGGGGCAGTCTGAGAATATGTATTTCTAATAATTATCTCAGGTGACCATGAAGCAAAATTATGAAGCAAGAAACCTTGCTCTATAATATAAAGAATGGAACAAATTGAAGGTGCAAAACAAAGTTCGCATAAGATATAGAGGTCAAAAGAGGACTTAGTGCAGGGGTGGGCAAACTTTTTGACTCGAGGGCCACAATGGGTTCTTAAACTGGACTGGAGGGCTGGAACAAAAGCATGGATGGAGTGTTTGTGTGAACTAATATAAATTCAAAGTAAAGGAGCGGAGGGGAGAGCAAGAGAACCGGATAGAACAGCCGGATCCGGTCCGCGGGCCGTAGTTTGCCCAAGGCTGACTTAGTGCGTTATTGAGAAGAGCTAAATTATCCAGGTTCCCTATTGCTTCAGAAATGGTAAGAAAGCAATGGACTCTGACTCTGTGGAAACAGGAATGGATAATATCACTTCAATTGTGGGCTTCTGTGTTCTAGCCCCTCTCTTGACTTTTTTCCTAAGGTAAGTCCAGCCAAAGGGATGAGAACAGTTCTGACTCTTGAAATTTTTCAGAGCCCAAGGGAATTTGTGTTATAGATAAATTATAATGTAAAAAGGTCTACCCTTCCCCTTCAGTCTATTTCAATGTAACAGACAGATTGTTTATCAACAATGTAAATCAGACCATGAGATGTGAACCTATTCTCAAATCCTCCAATGGTCTGTCTTCTCACAGAAAGCCAGAGTTTTTACAGTGGCCCCCTTACATCTCTTCATCTTTCACTAACTCTCTCCGCATCTTCTCCATGCCAGCTACCCTGCTTCCTTGTTGCTCTTTGAAGGCATTAGGCATGCCCTGGCCTCAGGAGTGCTTTACTTGTTTATTTACTCTGTAGAACACACTTCCCCCAAATAGCTTCAGGATTCCACCCTCATCTCTTGTAGGTCTTTATTCAAATGTTACTTGTCATTGAAGGCTTCCCCAATCACCCTATCAATAATTGCAACACACACACACACACACACACACACACACACACACACACACACACACTTTCTATCCTCTCCCTTCCTTGATTTAGTTTTCTTCTGAATACTTACCACTAACATATAAATTGATTTATTTTTCCTTATTCTGTGTCTTGTCCACTAGAATGTAAGGTTGGTGAGGCTAAGTGATTTTACTCTGTTTTGTTCTATAGTGTACCCCACCCTATAGAGCAATTCCTGACTCATAGTAGGAACTCAAAAATGGTTAAGGAAAGGAGAGAAAAAAGAAGATGAATAAAGGGTACTATGTTATGTTTATGCTTCATTCTTATAAAAATGAGATCACAGATGTGAAAGCTACTTTGATAGAAGCTAGAAATGCTTTTGTAGTGGAAGTTAGAAATTAGAATATACCACATGGCTGTTATTCTTTCTTATCTCATTATCATGGCTGAATGGATGAAGCCCACAGATGAAGGAAATAATAAAAACACCCCAATAGCAAAATATTCTGAATATATTTTTAAGGAAGAGCCAAGGACTGGATGTGGGGTAAGAGAGAAAGGAAGAATTGAAGATAATTACAAAGTGCTGGATCTGAATAAGATGGTTTCTTTGTTCAACAAAATAGAGAAGAATCAATAAACATTTGTTGAATAAATGAATGAATGAAAAGTTATAAAGAATTTTTGCAATGTGTTGCTTGATAAAAGTCATAAATGGATCTGGAGATTTTTCTGAACATCCTAACCAAAGGCAAGATTGAATTATCTGAGTCAAACTTTGAGGACTAACAACAGAAAGGAGTTCATTTTTAGTTTATTCAAGGTTTTAATTTCAATTTAACTCCTTTGAGTGAGTGCCTCCTATTGTACATGGATTTTTTTAGTTCTTCTTTCAAAGTGAGCTAGAGAGAGAAAATGAATAGCCAAACTGCCTTTCTTCTTTTTCCCTAGTGCGGACTCTTGACTACAGTTGGTTCTTGTTTTCTTTTGCAGAAAGGAGACGGCTGAAGAAGACAGACATTCCACTACTGCACAGGCTCCTGCAGGGACCCTCCAAAAAGAACGCTCGCATTTTCCTCATGGATAAAGATACAGAAGAAATTAGCAGTGATGTATGAATACCATCACCCTGAGTCTGTCTTTGCCTGCTCCTGACTGAGCACCTCTCACATAAATATTCTGCTTTCCTTTTTGTGCGTTTTATTTTCAGGTGGCTCAATACATTAACTTCCATTTTTCTCTCCTGGAATCCATCCTTCAGAGATTAAATGAAGAAGAGAAAAGAGAGATTCAAAGAATAAAAACAAAGTAAGTCAAGAGCATGCATGCTGGGGTGCTTGTTCCTTTAATAAGGTCAGTGCGCTAAATGTGTCCAAATTTTAATACTCTTTTTCTCCTTTTCATTTTCAGATTCAGTACAGAAAAGGCTATTATACTGAAATGTCTTCAAAGTAAACAGGTAGTAAAAACAGAGACGACAGTTTAGTGGCCGCTATTGCTAAAACACTTCAACAAAATCAGAGAGATGTTACTATTTCATGAGTGTATCCACCCTATACTTGCATTCATGCAAATATATATGAACTCGATCTATAGAAAATTGAATGTTGAAAAAGCTTGTCTCTCTCAGAGGTGATGAAGTTCACAGTGGGACTGAAATGAGCTTGAATTTAGTTTCAGTAACTGAAATAAGCTTGGATACTGTGTATTCCAAATAGCTTTAATAGAGAAACAATAAACTGGAATTTAAATGGCGTCTTCAACTTCACGCAGTTTAAATGTCGTTTAGCTTGAACTGTCAAGAGAACTGGAATATCGACAACCAACTCTCAGAAATGATTCAGAAGTCAAAGCTGCCAGCTCGTGAAATAGAACAGAGGTATATACTTACCCCCACCAAGAAATCTGATGGTGACAGTCTTATAACTCCTTGAAAACTCTTAATATTTTCATAAAATCTAGGGCTGTCTTTATGTGGGTAGGTGACTTTAGCATCAGAGCTATAAATCCTTTGGGAAGGAAAGGATTGTGGACTCTAAAGAGTAATTTTCTCAAGCTGATCCCCCTTTTTTGCTGTTTTACTGATGGCTTTCTTAAAGATGTTTTTAGGTCAATTGAACTAGTTTTTCTTTATTCTTCCAAACATATATACCACAGAGACTTCACATATTTAGTCAGCTTGGCCAAGACTTGGCCCATAGTAACCATTGTTACTGAATGAATACAAAGGGATATGCAAAGCTCTAATAGCTGAATCTAGGAAAGGAATCTGGAGTTCTGCTCTTTTTCTCTAAGGCCTCTCATTCTATAAAACAGTGCTCAAGGTATTTACAAGTTGCTAAACCAATTTGGAAAAAAACACTGAGAATGGCAGTCTCATCTGTGTTTATATTTATGAACTCTATAGTAAAATGGAGTTCTATGCAGCTTTCTTCCATTCTGGAAACTTCTATTTGCATTTCTCATATCCATTGTATTAAACTATTTGGGTTGCGGGCTCGATCCCCAGTAGGGGGCGTGCAGGAGTCAACTGATCAATAATTCTCTCATCATTGATGTTTCTATCTCTCTGTCTCTCTTCCTTCCTTTCTGAAATCAATAAAAATATTTTTTAAAAATAAATAAACTTAAAGTACCATCAAGTACCTGTCATACATATGACAAAAGATTTACCTTTAATATATTGAAAGTCTACAGAATCCATAAGAAAAATACCCAAAGTGACAGATAGAAAAAAAAGGCAGATGAGATGTAAAGTAAAATCACAGAAGAGGAAATGCAAATGGCTACTAAGTATATGAAAAAGTTGTATCTTAACATATCAATTAGTCTGTGTCCAATCAGGAGACAGAAACCACACAGTCATTTAAACAGGGGTGTTTAGTATGAAGGATTATTAAGCTGTGATAGGAGAATAACTAAAAGATGGAAAGGGACTGCTAAAGGGTTGCCTATGGCTGAGGAAGAGTGCTCCAAAAAGGAAAAGCTTGGAAAGAGGGATTCAGAATTCACTGGAGAAAGTGTGGTTGCAACCCACTGGATGGAGAAGTTGGCTGGGTGCCCACACCAAGCAGGGCCACAGCCACAGGGCAAGCAGGAAAACAACCTCTGGGAGGTGGACCAGCTGGGGCAGGTGGGCAGGTGGGCAGGTGGGCAGGTGTGCAGAGAGACCTGGGACTTTGCTGCCGGTGCAAGGTTCAGATCACATAGGGTCTGTGTCTGGAGGTCCCCAGGAAACAGTTTAGAGCAGTGGTCGGCAAACTCATTAGTCAACAGAGCCAAATATCAACAGTACAACGATTGAAATTTCTTTTGAGAGCCAATTTTTTTAAACCTAAACTTCTTCTAACACCACTTCTTCAAAATAGACTCGCCCAGGCCGTGGTATTTTGTGGAAGAGCCACACTCAAGGGACCAAAGAGCCCCATGTGGCTCGAGAGCCGCAGTTTGCCGACCACGGGTTTAGAGGAACAGGTAGGCTGAGGCTGCAGGGTCAGCACAGAGAGTCAGGGATGCTGCTAGGACTGGGAGCTGGAAGGGCCTCCTTTGAAGAAACCTAGGACAACTCTGTGTATGATTTGGTTCTGTGGCATCTTTAAGGCTGCATGGGATAAAGACCCGGCAAGTGGCTCACTAGATGGCCAGCCTACAGGGCCCTCTCGGGGAACATGCACCAAGTTGAGGAGAAGGTGCAGAGAGCAATGATTTGAGTAGGGCACAGGCCTGCACTGGGCTCCAGGCTATGCCACCACAAACCCAATCAAAAACTGGGAAATCAGTGGGGAAAATAAGTGCTAGAGAAAGCGGCAAGCCACCGGCAGCTAGTACTGGGCAGAACAGTGGAGAAAAAGGCCACTCATCCAGCCACTAGGAATCAGGAAAGACAGACTTCCTCCTACCGTGCTTCTCCAGTGCCCTCTGCTGACAAAGCATGGCATCCAAGCTGCAAAGAAAACATTTAAAGGGTCCATATCCTTTTCACAAAGCTGACAGCAAGGAATGAATTTGGAACAGAGAGGCAAAAATAATTGGCATGTCAACAAAACACAAAGTAAAGAAAAGTAAAATATACTTTTTGGTCTGTTAAATCAGTAAAGATTAAGAAGTGACAATATTAAATACTCAACAAATTACAGTGAGATGGGCTCTCAAACTACTATAGAAATACAAATGTATATAACTTGAAAGCAATTAAGCTATAATTTCATATAATTCTATTTTTAGAATCATATTGAAATAATCAGTCATACAAAGACATTATGCAAATATACTTACTATATTTCTATTTATTGTTGTCAAAAGAAACAAATAGCCTAAATGTCAAAAATAGAAAAAAGATGAAAGGAGGAAAGGAATACTTCTCCATAGAATGTTATGCAGCTATTAGAATTGTTCCCAAATAAATTTCAATTATAGGAGTAAATTCTCCTTATGTACCTAAATAAGACTATACACACAAATATTCTAAAATATTTCCTATCCATAAAATATGTGTTTATATGTGTGTAAACACTGGTATTTGTACATACAACTCACAAACTAAAGACATGTTCAATGTGGTTATGTCTGGATTATAGAATTATCGATGATTCACTTTTTAAAATTTTTCTCTGCTTATTAAATTCTAGAGGCCCAGTGCACGAAATTTGTGCACTGGGGGGGGGGGGTGTCCCTCAGCCCAGCCTGGACCCTCTCCAATCTGGGATCCCTCGGGGAATGCCTAACTGCCTGTTTAGGGATCAGGCCTAAACCGGCAGTCGGACATCCCTCTCACAATCAGGGACTGCTGGCTCCCAACCGCTCGCTTGCCTGCCTGCCTGATTGCCCCTAACCACTCCCCTGCCAGCCTGATCGATGCCTAACTGCTCCCCTGTTAGCCCGGTCACCCCCAACTGCCTCCTCTGCACACCTGGTCACCCCCAACTGCCCTCCCCTGCCGGCCATCTTGTGGTGGCCATCTTGTGACCACATGGGGGAGGCCATCTTGTTACAAGGGTGTGACAGTCAATTTGCATATCACCTCTTTATTGTATAGGATTTTATAATGAACATGTGTTACTTTTAAATCAGGAAATGGAAAAGCTATGATTAAAAAGTTAACAAAAAATAGCAAGTACATGCAAACAGAGTTCTACTACATGCAAAGAAGTTCAACTAAATTATTTAAGTGAGACATAAACATCACTTCTGTGGTAGTTTGAAAATATATCCATAGTGTCTTTAGACTCCTCTTTCAGGAGTTATAGCCTAATCTTCCTCACCTTACAAATGGATTGGACTTAGTGACTCAATTCCAATGAATAGAGGAAAGCGGAAGTGACAGCATGTAACTTCGGAGACTAGGTCATCAAGTCACTGTGGCATCTTCCTTGCTCACCTTCATGGACCACTGGCTCTGGGGGAAGCCAACCGCCATGTTCAGAGCAGCCCTGGGGAAAGGCTTACATGAGGAGAACAGAGACCTTTTGCCAAAAGCCAACAATGAATTGAGGCCTTCCATCCATAGCCATATGCGTGGGCCATGAGATAGCCTTAGTCAAGCCTTCAGATGATTACATCCCTGTCTAATAGCTATAACCTCCTGAGAGACCCTGGCCCAGAAAACTCAGCCAAATGTGCCCTGGATTCCTGATCCTCAGAAATTGTGTGAAATAAGAAATATGTGTTGTAGTATGCTGCTAAATTTTATAATAATTTGTTCTATCACAATAGATAACTAATACAATTTCTAAGGCAAAAAATCTGTTCACTTCAGAGTCATCTTTGCAAAATAAAAGAATATAAATTTTTGCCACCAAACCATTTATCCTTGTCTTAATGGTTCAAATATTTCACCACCAGTTATACAATAGTTCAGATCCAATTCCAGATATTATACTTATTTATGATAGATGACCTATCTTTGGATACTTTGCTGTACTTAATGATATGTTTTGTGTATAGAATGTGCTCAATAAAAACTGAATAAAGGCCTGAGTGAATTAGTGAAGAAGTAAATAAATTATCTGAAATATTTTTATAAAATCGCCTGTATGTATGCATCTTTTTTCACAAATATGGTCCAGCTACTGAATAAGTACAAACAGAGCCTTTTCTATATGATTTCCCCTGATATGATGGTATAGTTTATCATCTCTTGGCTGTGTGAAATATTCAGATATTTCAGTGTTACTATTCCGTGTTACTGTGGCATCTTATTTAGGACTATTCAGATTGGTTTCAGAAATTTAAGAGGGCAAAGTCCATTTGCAAGGCAGTTGATGAGGTGGAAAGGCTGGCAGGTATACAATTATGTTGGTATATCTACACATGAAAAAAAAAAAGGAATAGCATGCAATTAGAGAGGACAAAAGCCTTTAATGGCATGCATTTGTCTTCTAAATTAATAACAATAGCTAGCACCTATTAGATTGAGCCATTTTGTCAATATTTGACCTATAAAGCAGCAATTCATATTGTTCAAACTAATAGCACTTACCATTTGTGAAGCACTATTTTAAATCATATATATATATTTTTTTTCATTTAATGTTCATTAAGTCCCATGAGAAAATTACTCCTTCAACCCAATTTTATAGATGAGGAAAAAGAAGCCACAAAGAGATTAGGAAGCTAGGTAGAAATCAAATCTATGGTTTCAGAATCCACACTTTTAAACCACCTCAGGCTGTGGCTTCACCCTAAATCACACTCCCTCAATCTGGCATCCTTTTGTGTCCTCATTTATAAAATGGGAATAATAGTATCTACTTCATGAGATGGTTGTAGGAGTTATAGGAATAATACATGTAATAATATCAAAATACACGGTTGGTTGGCACACAGAAGTATGTGATAACTATCAGCTGTTATAATTAAACTATGATATGTCCCCACTCATCATTGTAGTCCTATCTTCCACTAAATCTTATGCCCACTACTTCATTCTTGTCTTAAAACTAGTCAAATCAACTAACTCATCATTGCTTGAAATACCTCACACTCTACCACATCTCTCTCTCTCTCTCTGCTGAAACTATGTCTATTTTCTAGTCCTTGACCATGACCTTTCCTGGTCTCCGTGACAATGTGTGCATCAATACTCCTGTGCATCATATCATCTATTAGCTGTGCTCTGATTTCTGACACCAGAAATTTGAAATATGCCCTTTATTGTAATTCCTTATGTGTTTATATCTTGTATGGATTCATTAGTGATCTGGTCTTATCATATTCATGTTATTCTCTGCAGCACCTAGCACAGCATATTGAACATTATAGTTACTTAACAAATGTTTATTGGGTTTAACTTGCTAGTGTATATAAGTATGTTGAAATCACTAGAGTGAGAAAAACTATTTAGAATTAAGTAAAGAGCACTATAATGAAACTTACATTTTTTCTCTAATAGAAATAATACACTTATTTAGTAAGCACTAAAATATTTCAACATTTTTTTTCTTACAAATAGAGATCTGGAAAAGTAAAAAGTCCATGATAAGTTCTTTATGTCATTCATGCCAGGATTTCTGGGGAAAAGACTGTTATAAATTGTCACTGAACGCTCAATTTATTTTAAATATAGTAGGATCCTTTGGTTCCAATGTCTGCATCATGTATATAGCATAAAGATGGAAGAGAAAATAATTATGAAAGTAACTTTATTACAAAGCACACTTCATTCAGTTCTTTGATGATCACTTTTAGAAGTGGTATAGACAGAAACTCCAGTTGCATTTGGGCTATCTTTTACTCTAAAAACCCAGTAGCTGGTTTCCAGTGGAAGTGGCAGCCCATTACATCTACCTGAGGCTCTTCACAGGTGCCTTGATGTCCTATTTCTGTTGCTGATTCTATGAAGCAGAAAGATTATGGGGGGAATGGAGAATGAAAGTGGGTTGTACAAGAAGTAGATTTTTCTGCTAAGTAGGAAAGGAGACTTCAGTGTAGACTGGCTAGTGTTCTTGAGCAATGTTGTGAGTAGCTGAAACATAATTGTTGGTTTGAAGATTAGACATGGGTTTCATTATTCATGAAGAATAAAATGCAGATATCAGCAATCATCCTACATCGACATTTCTGGAATCATTCAGCCTCCCAAGAGAGGCTGGCACTTTTCTATCAGTTTGGATTCCTAAGGAAAAAAGAAAATAAGCACCTTTGTGAGAGAGGGAAAAACAAACAAAAACATTTAAACAGCTCTGACCCCCATGTAGAAAATCTTTAAGACTTCCCTATTTCATTCCTGAGTTGGGCTCTGAGTGCCTGCTTCTCATTGTCTTAGAATTTCTCACAGGCCTAGTCCCTTAGCTTAAGGATTTAATTAACTGCAATGTGTCTCCCACTTTCAGGACCCCAGACCTGTAATAAATAAAAATTTGCTGCCTCCTCACAAAAAATACGAGATGCTTTTGCTGCAAGGCAAAAATGGACAATCAACATCAGCTTCTCACTGAATTTTAAAACTGCTCTAGGCTAATTTTGTGCTAAATCATCACATAGCCAAGTACTCAAGAGGAACAAACCCCTAAAATAGATCAGAATATTTCTACACCCTTCATATATACTGCTGTAGACCTCTACATAAATTTCAGCAGTTTTCCCCAATTTTTACCATCTAGATATTATTCCAACAGAAATTATTTGTGATAAATAAAAGTGAAATTTTTAGCAAAGTAGAATGGGACCCCCAGAACTCTACTGCTAAGATACACACACACACACACACACACACACACACACACACACACACACACGGAATAAATGACTTACACTCCTAAGAGCCCCTAGGATCCTGTGAAAAATGATTAGAAGTCGATTAATTTAGTCCTCCTTCCTGCCCTCAAAGAGCACCACATCTGAGTTATCTAGAGAGATTAGAATCTATTTAGGCTCATTTAAAAAAATACCTCATTTCTTTGGTAAGCCATGACTTTTATATCAATCTTCATAAGAACTTTGCCATAAGCCACCTCAAGATTCTCATATTTAATCTTGTTCATTTTCTCTCAATCTAACAATATTGGGGGAACTCATATTTCTACATATCAGTCTTTCCTGACCTTATTTATTCCATAGTTTCTTGGTAAATTTCTAATTTGTTATGATAACAAGTGCTGGGAAAGGAGGGAAGAATTTTTGGTAAAGATAAGGAAGAAGGGAGGCGCTGGAAAAGATTACTATAATAATGAAGAATGCCCTGAGTGAGATAAGAAGTGATAACTCCACATTTTGAGATAAGGCCCAAGCAAGATTTTGAAATACAAAATATGGACTTATCTGATGAAATGTAGATAACAGAGAAGAGAAAGAGGAAACATCTTTCTTACCCTGAGACCAAATCAGCCATTCTTTGATTTCCCATAATGCTGGACATGTTGGGAGACTACTAGCATGTCACCCTTCCTAAGACTTCGGGATAAACATTACCAGTTTATTTCTCCATATCCTTTGGGACATACTTTTAAATCCTTTTTCCAATCTGGAAACTCTTTGGACATAATTTGCCAATATACTTTTAAAATGTGTTGTCTCTCATCTTTTCCAAAGTTACAATTCAATAACAGTAAAAATGTACAAAATTTTTTAAAAGAATAAAGCCCTATCAATCCCACACCAATGTAAGAGACATTAATAAACTTCTGGGAAACCAAAGGAAAGCCTTTGGTATGATATTAGCTGATATACCAAAGTGCAGAAATAGGAGCTCAGAAGAGTAACGTGAAGAGGTGTACCAGCACTACAAGACCAGAGAGTCATTGATTCTGAGCTACTTTGGCTCTTGTCTGCTGCCAAGCCTATTTTTTAAACTTCCTAAAGATTCCTGAAGCCACCACTATCCATTCAATAAATTAATTTTTACTTAGGTTAGCTACAATTTGATCCTATTATTTACAACTAAAGAATCCCAACTGACATAGCATCAAAAATACTGTGCAAATATATGGATAAATAATATTTAAAAATATGAGGACCCAGAAAGCTGATCTCCCTTGTGGCCATTTGAAAAAATACATACAGCCCAGATGGTGTGGCTCAATGGTTGAGCATTGACCTATGAACTCAGAGGTCACAGTTTGATTCCTGGTCAGGGCACAGCCAGGGTTGTGGGCTTGGTCCCCAGTGGAGGGCATGCAGGATGCAGCCCATCAATGATACTCTTTCATCATTTATGTTTCTATCTCTCTCCCCATCCCTAGTCCTCAGAAATCAATAAAAATATTTTTTTAAAAAAGAAAGAAAAATACGTGCAAAAGTAAACTTGACCAAACTTTAAAGATGATGCATAGTTACCTATAATAAACATTTTAGAAGTAATTCTAACAAATTTTAATTAACATAATATATTTTTTAGATCACTTCTATTATCTCCTTTAGTTTGGGAAGAAACCCTAAAAGAAAATAGAAGAGGAAGGGGAGGGAAAGGAAAAAATATTTGGGCTCTTCAGCTATTTTGTTGAAGATTACTATTAGGCAAAAAGTGTGGGGAAAAGCACACAAAAAATCTTGCTGTCATGCTAATAATGAAATAGATGGAGCAAGCACAATTCATTCTCAAGAGCAAGAAAACTTTCTTGGGAATGCCCAGGCACATGCTCTTCTGCAAAAGTGCCTATTTGTGTGGCTATGGGGTTGTTACTCAGGTAGAGACATGTTTTCTGAATACTTCACAAAAAAGTAAAGAGGCTTTAAAATAACTAAATAAATTCTAGTATAGGTGGTTATTTTCATTTTGTATATCAGCTAGTCTGGGAGTCAGCAATTTTTTTTCTGTCAACAGCCAGATAGTAAATATGGAGGGTTTTGCAGTTACTACAGTCTCTGACACAACTTAATTCTGCAACTACTCAATTCTATTATTGTAGACAGAAAGCAGTGGTAGACATTATGTAAATAAATGGGCAGCCATGTCCCAATACAACTGTATTTACATAAACAGGAAGTGGAACCAATTTAGCCTGAGAGCTGTAATTTGCCTATTCTTTACTTGACCATAGATATATGACTTTTAATATAACACACATAATATAGCTGAATAGGTAGAAAAGAACTACTGAAGGTAATTAGGCATTCATGAAAATCGTTACCTGTAAAAACATTTTCCTGGGCCATTGCTAAACTTAGCCCCAGTCCTAACCAGCCCCAGCTGGTTTTACAGTTTTGACTGTAAAGGCTGCTTTATCATTATTTTTTAACTTTATTCTTGCATTTTTCTGCTTAGATACTATTAACTACTGTATCCGAGTTTCTGCTCCTCAAGTTATGTCCCTGGGAGAGCAGTTTGTCCCAAGACCTTTCTATTAATTTACATGAATATTCTGTGCCACCATGAAATTTAAGTCACACAACTTCATCATCTTATGAAAAGTCATTTACTTATTAACTATAGGCAATTACATTAATTACTGAAAACAGTCTCCTGGTAGGCAGTTCAGTGTGTATGTACAGAGAGATACTCTGTTCTGGCATTTGTTCTTTCCTTTCTCTTTTCTCCAATCCCTAATCTAGTGATCTGGCTACTGAGAAAATAAAATCTTTACGTTTCCTAGTTAAACCCCAAATTACATTTGGTGACTGTTCCTGATTGTGTCCTTGAAAATTTCTAGAACAAAACTTCAGTTTGCTCAGACAGATATTGAAACTTTTATTTATTTAAAATTTTTCTATATTTCCAAGGACACCATTTCTCTACAATTACCAAAGTCTTCAGTTCACCTTCTTCCTCTCACTCCCAATCCTAAACATCCCCAGTACATCTGGTGGCATGGCCCTTGTATTCATCTCTAATCATGTTTAACACTCCTAGTTTCCTCAAATAAATATAAATATTAACATATCCTAACATATCCTAAACCCAATTTCACCAGTCGATCCCAGACCAACCATTTTCAACCTGTGTGCTGCAGAATTTTTGAAACATGCAATACCTGACTAGTTAGTTGGGGCACTGACCTCTTTCCCCTTAGATTGTCAAATTAAAAAATGATAATAGCTAACACAACAATGGCTGCCGATGTGAATGCCCTTTCTCTCATTAAAATACATTTTAATTGATTTCAGAGAGGAAGGGAGAGGGAGAGAGATAGAAACATAAATGATGAGAGAGAATCATTGCATGCCCCCTACTGGGGACTGAGCCCACAACCCAGGCATTAAACCATGACCTCCTGGCTCATAGGTCAATGCTCAATAACTGAGCCACTCTGATCAGGCATGAATGCCCTATCTTGAACCATAAATATACAGCCAGTCCTCGGATTATGTCGGAAATCCGTTCCTACGGAGCGATGTAACTCGATTTTCGCCGTGAGTCGGAACCCGCCTACATAAGCACCTATGTCACTCACATGGAGCACATACACAGCAGTAATGAAGTGAGACAGTAAAAAGATTTAAAAGAAAGATAACAATTCCTGATCTTTACTTATGGTAAATAAATAATAAAAACCTTAAAGCACATATGTACATACGTTGAAATGACGGAACTTTTTTTTTCATAAATAAATGGGAGATGACAACGTAACCATGAAACTATGTACGTCGAGTCCGACGTAACCCGAGGACTGCCTGTATAGGTCATATAATAGAGTTATCTTCTTGGTCACGTTGCATAATAAGGTTGTGTCTGATTGGTTAATTCTTTGGACCAGAAATCCTTATATACAAGTATAGACAACTGTTTTTTAAAAAAAGTCACGTTAGAGCAAAAAGAGTAAGTAATTTCTATTATTTTCTTGTAAATCAATCAAAATTATACCTGTTTTTGGTCACATAGGCAAAAAGCATATTTTTTGATATGCTGCAGAATTTTAGTACTACCTTATGTGTGCCATGAGATGAAAAAGGTTGAAAATTGCTGATCTAGACTGTGATTTTTTTTTTCTAATCCACTACAGATTGGAATGGAGAAAAGAGGTTTGTTGTTGTTGTTTTTTAACTTTAATAAGTTCTAAGAGTGCGAAGAGAATAGACAAGGAGACAGGAATACCTCTTCTTGGAAACATGTTTCACGTTTTTCTGCTTGGCAGCACATCTTCACCAGCTGAGTAAAATCCACAATAATTGGCTGAAACTGCATCTCTGCTGCATATGGTCTCTGCTTCACAAGGTTGCTGAGGAGCCTGAATCAGAAATGAGTTGCAAAGATAAAAGCACCCCTGATTTCTACAAGAATAAACTCAAAATAAAGCTTTCAATGTAAGACTCAAAACCATAAAAGTCTTAGAAAAAAACATAGGCAGTAAAATCTCTAACATCTCTGTTAGCAATATTATTTCTGAAATCTGCTCAGACAGGGGGAATTAAACAAAAAAATAAATAAATGTGACTATAACAAACTAAAAGTTTTTGCACAACAAAGGAAAGTATTTTAAAAAAAGAAAAGATAATCTACTAATTGGAAGAAAACATTTTCCAATGACACATCCAATAAGGGTGTTAATAATCCAAAATTTAGAAAACTCAGACAACTCAACACCAAAATAACAAACAATACAATTAAAAAGTGGACTAGACATTTTCCTAAAAAGGACATACAGAAGACCAATAGATATATGAAAAGATGCTCAATACCACTAATCATCAGACACATGGAAATTAAAATCACAATGGGATATCACCTCACACTGGTCAGAATGACTATCATCAGTAAATCAACAAACAAGTATTGGTGAGGATGTAGAGAAAAGGGAACCCTGATACTCTGTTGGTGGGAATTTGAATTGGTGCAGCCACTGTGGAAAATAGTATGGAGTTTCCTCAAAAAAAAATTAAAAATGGAACTGCCTTATGACCCAGCAATTCCATTTCTTGGTGTATTTTCAAAGAAATCCAAACCACTAATTTGAAAGATATATGTATCTCTAATGTTCATTGCAGCATTATTTACAACAGTTGAGCTAGGAAGCAACCCACATGCCCATCAGTAGACTTGATAAAAAACAGTGATACATATATACAAGGGAATATTACTCAGTCATAAAAAAGAATGAAATCTTACCACTTGTGACAGCATGGATTCCCTAGAGCAGTGGTCGACAAACTCATTAGTCAACAGAGCCAAATATCAACAGTACAACGATTGAAATTTCTTTTGAGAGCCAAATTTTTTAAACTTAAACTTATTCTAACACCACTTCTTCAAAATAGACTCGCCCAGGCCATGGTATTTTGTGGAAGAGCCACACTCATGGGGCCAAAGAGCCGCGTGGGGCTCGCGAGCCTAAGTTGGCCAACCACGGCCATAGAGGATATTATGTTAAGTGAAATAAGACAGAGAAAGGCAAATACCATATGATTTTATTTCTATGTGGAATCTAAAGAACAAAACAAATAAAACTGAAACACTCATCAATATAGAAAGCAGACTTGTGGTTGCCAGAGGGGAGGGTTTTTGAAGACTAAGTGCTAGAGGTGAAGGGATTAAGAAGTACAAATTGTTAGCTGCAAACTAGTTGTGGGGATGTAAAGTACAGCATAGGGAATATAGTCAATAATATTATAACTACTAAAGGCCTGGTGCATGAAATTCGTGCATGGGGGGGGGGGGCGGGTGTGTGTCCCTCAGCCCAGCCTGCACCCTCTCCAATCTGGGACTCCTCGAGAGATGTCCAACTGCCCGTTTAGGCCCGATCCAGGTAGGACATTCCTCTCACAATCCAGGACTGCTGGCTCCCAACTGCTCACCTGCCTGCCTGCCTTCCTGATTGCCCCTTACCGCTTCTGCCTGCCAGCCTAATCACCCCCTAACCACTCCCCTGACAGCCTGATTGATGCCTAACTGTTCCCCTGTGAGCCCGATTACCCCTAACTGCCCTCCCCTGCAGGTCTGGTCATCCCTAACTGCCCTCCCCTGCTGGCCTGGGTCCCCCCCAACTGCCCTCCCTGGCAGGCCCGGTCGCCCCCAACTTCCCTCCTCTGCCAGCCTGGTCACTCCTAACTGCCCTCCCCTGCAGGCTTGATTGCCCCCAACTGCCCTCCCTTGCAGACCTGGTCCCCCCCAACTGCCCTCCCCTGCTGGCCTGATTGCCCACAACTGCCCTTCCTTGCAGACCTGGTCCCTCCCAACTGCCCTCCCCTGCTGGCCATCTTGTGGTGGCCATCTTATGTCCACATGGGGCAGTCATCTTTGACCACATGGGGGCAGCCATCTTGTGTGTTGGAGTGACGGTCAATTTGCACATTATTCTTTTATTAGATAGGATTAGATAGGATAGAGGCCTGGTGCATGGGGGTGGGGGAGGGAGGGTGGCTGGTTTGCCCTGAAAGGTGTCCCAGATCAGGGTGGGGGTTCCCTTGGGGCATGGGGCAGCCTGGGTGAAGGGCCTGTGGTGGTTTGCAGGCTGGCCACGCCCCCTGGTGACCCAAGTGGAGGCCCTGGTATCTGTGATTTATTTGTCTTCTATAATTGAAACTTTGTAGCCTTAAGCAGAGGCCAAGGCAGGCCCGGGCAGGCAGAAAGCTTGGCTTCCTCCATTGCCAGGGAAACCCAAGCCTCCTGCCCTCTCCGTGGCTGCAGCCATCTTGGTTGGATTAATTTGCATACTTGGTCCTGATTGGCTGGTGGGTGTGGCTTGTGGGCGTAGCAGAGGTATGGTCAATTTGCATATTACTCTTTTATTAGATTAGACTAGAGTCCCAGTGCGCGATATCGCAAGAGACCCATACCCGCTGTGCCATTGGGACCCAGACTGACTCCCACCATGCCGTGCAGGACACAGGACCCAGACTGACTCCCACTATGCCGGGTGGGACGTAGGACCCAGAGTCAAGTCCCCACCCACCCGTGTGCACCTCAAGTCCCTGCCCACCTGCACGCACCTTGTCGCGCACACAGCCTCCTGGTGACCAGTCTTTGGTCATTCTGCTGTTATGGCATGATGACCACAGGCCTTTTATGATATAGATGTATGGTGCAAGGTGGGTACTGGAAATATTGGGGGGAACACTTTGTAAATTAAGTGATTATCTAACCACTATATCATACATCTGAAAGAAAAACATGATATATGCTTTTAAACTAAAGAATTATTTTAAGTATAATTTTATAAAATAACTAGAGGCCTGGTGCACGAAATTCGTGCAGGGCAAGGGAGAAGTCCCTCAGCCCAGCCTGCACCCTCTTGCAATCCAGGACTCCTTGGGGGATGTCTGACTGCTGGTTTAGGCCAGATCGGTTCTAAAACAGCAGTCGGACATCCCTCTCGCAATCCGGGACCCCTCGCTCCTAACCACTCGCCTACTCACTCCTTACCACTTGGCTCGCTACTCCTTAGTGCTGCTGTAGAGGCAGGAGAGGTTCCTGCCATCGCTGCTGCACTTGCCAGCTTTGAGCCTGGCTTCTGGCTGAGCAGCGCTCCCACTGTGGGAGCTCATTGACCACAAGGGGCAGCTCCTGCATTGAGCATCTGCCCCCTGATGGTCAGTGTGCATCATAGCGACTGGTCATTCTGATCATTCCACAGTAAGGTTCATTGGGCTTTTATATATAGAGAGATAAAGGAATCTATTTACTATGAGAAAAATAAAATAAAATAAAATAAAGTCACAAGCCAAACATTCAAGAACTCCAATTTTCTATGGGCACTAAATAATTAAAATGCCTTATTGTCTTTAAAAACAAAGAAGAAGAGAAGGCAGAGGTCTGGGAATGAGACTCAGAGCAGGGGTATCAGGATGTCATGCTAGTTCTCTTCAGCATTACAGATATAAAGGCTGCCATTTCTATAGCTGGGACTCTCTGCCACATGGAAGCTAGACCCCCCCACAAACAACTATGTCACATACTTGTCATAAACTTGCAGTTGACTTACCTCTCCTGCCCTTTTCAACACTTCCCCACTATGATCTCTCAATCTGACTGCTTTTATTTAAAATATTTCCTTTAATCCTTTCTATTCTTTTAGTTTTTAAATGTTTAATTTATCTTTTATATATTACTAAAGGCCGAGTACATGAAAATTCCTCAGCCCAGCCTGCACCCTCTCGCAGTCCAGGAGCCCTCATTCCTTACCGCCCAGCTGCTCCTTGCTCCTTACTGCTTGGCTCGCTGCTCCTTAGCACTGCCTTGGAGGCAGGAGAGGCTCCTGCCATCGTCTCTGTGCTCACCAGCCATGAGCCCAGCTTCTGCTGAGCAGTGCTCCCCCTGGGGGAGAGCACTGACCACCAGGGGAAGCTCCTTCATTGAATGTCTGCCCCCTGGTGGTCAGTGCGTGTCATAGTGACCAGTCGTTTAGGCTTTTATTATACTAGAGGCCTGGTGCACGAAATTCGTGCATGGGGGGGGGTGTCCCTCAGCCCAGCCTGCAGCCTCTCCAATCTGGGACCCCTCAAGGAATGTCCGACTGCCTATTTAGGCCCGATCCAGGACTGCTGGCTCCCAACTGCTCGCCTGCCTGCCTTCCTGATTGCCCCTAACCGCTTCTGCCTGCCAGCCTGATCACCCCTTAATCACACCCCCGCCAGCCTGATTGATGCCTAACTGCTCCCCTGCCAACCCAATTGCCCCTAACTGCCCTCCCCTATCAGCCTCATTGCCCTAACTGCACTCCCCTGCTGGTCTGGTCCCCCCACAAACTGACCTCCCTGCAGGCCAGGTCTCCCCCAACTTCCTCCTCTGCCGGCCTGGTCACCCCTAACTGCCCTCCCCTGCAGGCTTGATTGCCCCAACTGCCCTCCCCTTGCAGGCCTGGTCCCTCCCAACTGCTCTCCCCTGCAGGTCTGGGTCCCCCCAAACTGCCCTTCCCTGTAGGCCTGGTTGCCCCCAACTTCCCTCCCCTGCAGGCCTGGTCACGCCCAACTTCCCTCTCCTGCAAGCCTGGTCCCCCCAAACTGCCCTCCCCTGCAGGCCTGGGTCCCCCACAACTACCCTTCCCTGCAGGCCCGGTCACCCCCAACTGCCCTCCCCTGCTGTCCATCTTGTGGCGGCCATCTTGTGTCCACATGGGGGCAGCCTCAGTTTCCTCATAATTAAAATGAAGTCATAACATTACTAGTTCATAAATTTTGTGATAAGAACTTAGTGAGATAACATATGTAAAGTAGTGCCTATCTATGCCCAGATAACTTCCTCAAGAGAAAGCAAAGCCTGCACTCTAGAAGTAAAATAGACTTCTTTATCCTCATATTTCCATATCAAGCTCGGATTAAGAAAGAATGATTAACTAAATGTTACAATGTACTTTCGGTGCTTATTGGAAAGTTTTAAAGTCTAGTTTGTGATCAGGTCACCTTAGGAAATGAAGAAAGGACTTCAAGGTCAGCTGGCTACTGAATTGCAAGTACTGTGATAAAACAGAACAAGTGACAACCTTGTGCTTGCTGATCATGAGAAGGTGTTCATTCCCAAGGCAACATAGCCTCACTTGGCAAGTTGATATTGTTGGACTAATAATATTTAGATTTTATGCAAGCAAGACTTAGAGTAAATAAATTAATTATAAATAAACTACCACTTCTAATGCTCTTGGGTGAGAAAGAGCAAGGAGGACCAGGGGCATGTGAGAAGGGCAGGAAGTATGATGGGCACTATATGGGAACTGCCCCACTGTCAGCGGTTGGAGGACTTTCAATGTATCCTGCTGACTCAAAGAAACCAGAATTTCACCCTTTGGCTTTTCCTAGAACAGTCACCTTTTGTTGATGCCAAATGAGCTTTCAATATCACATCCATCCGCAGCAGAATTCATTCTAAGGGAGAATGCCTGGACTATGTGGATATCTTGGCTCTAGGCTCAAGAGTTGGGTGGGGTAAAGAGATGGATGATTGATGCCACTAAGAAGGATATTTTTTTTTTTTTGTCTGCAGCAGCAAATAAATAGCCCTTTTCTAAGACCTGATCACAAGTGTTCCATTCCATCTATCCATGTGTATGAGATAGGGAGAATTTGGGAAAACAGCAGTCACTTGTGAGCTCTTAATCACCTATGCTTTTGGTAGCCAGGGGCAAGAGCAGCTGCCCTAGGTGTGTGTGTGTGCTGCATGTGCTATTTCTAAGGCTAAGCTGGTCATGCCTCAGTCACCTCAGTCACGGTCAGAAGTCTAAGTAAATCTCCCAGATTATCTGTCATCATACTGATGCTTCTACATCCTTAATCTGACCCATCTCCTATTCTTATGGCCCTTTCTAACTCATCCTCTGTCTCCTTTGTAACTTTAGGCTTTCTCATTTAAAAACTTCCCTATATCCACAGCTTCTTTTCTTAACTTCTCTTTCTTGCTCTATAGGAAAACATGGCTTCCCTGAGCCTCTAAAAAGAAGCTATTTTTACTTGAACTCCACTTACCTTACCACCTAGTTTTCTTTTACTACTTCCAACACATCCCTCCTACAATGTCTTTTAAAAGCCATAGTTTCTTCTAAGTATATGTCATCAAATTTATAACATTCCCCCATCCCTATCTAATCCTGTCACACATAAGAAGCTTAGTCATGCCACCTAATTTTTGATGGTCTCAGACCCAATAAATTGCCTCACTTTCCATCATATCTTGACATTCATCATTGTCTATAATTTCAACAACTACATTAATGATCCACATGAGACAGATTGATTACAAAAATGGACCCAATTGTCCATATTTCTCTGTATCCATGCCCTTTACATGTGACTTTCCAACTCTGCTTATCAAGAAGTAACATCTATTTCTATATCCTTTTAATCTGGTCCTGCAGAATCTTAGTAGATTCAATGGCCCAAATGATGATAAGTTAGAACTAGCTAAATAGATTATTGCAGGACTTCTCCAACTTCCATTGTTAGTGGAAGGTATACATTTCTGAGAAGAGCAAGGATCAAACTTATTTGATCATGGAACCGTATTTTTATGTACTTCTATGTCAATATTTTTTGATTAACAGACTTCAATCTCATTTTCTGATCAAGTTTTGGCAGCACCCATGATAGCCACAATTGCAGAATTGCATAATATTCTCAATTCTACTTGACCTCCTAACATAATATTTAGCAGCTCTATTCATTATGTAGCACTTAATGTCTGCACCTGCTTTATGGTTCTCTATACCTGCTCCTTTGTTGGCAGTAATGAACAAATTCAAAAATTCTTACTTTTGCTTTTCAATTTGGATTTCCTCCTCTTGAGCTTTGCACAAGTCCTCTTTAAGGCTGATAATTCGGTCACAGGATAAATGTGGAGAAATATAAGTTCCATCAACTTGCAGATCATCAAAGCATAGCTTTCTGAAGGCATAGGAATCATCACAACAGTGACCCACACCAGCATTGATAGGTTGTGTCTCATGTCTTCTGCATAAAGCTCCAAGAATTAGCTTAGCCTTTCCCAGAAGAGAATTAAAATAAGAGCCATTAGGTTTGCGGTTGTTATTTTCTTACCCACAGAAAATAAGGTTATATTGAAGTATTCTCAAATTCTAGTGCCTGCTCCGTCAGCTTTGAATTTACTGTTTGGGGGAAAGGAAGAGTCAGGTGCAGCCTAGTTCTGAGACTTGGCTTCCCTCATCCTATCATCCTCAAGTTGAGTTCACCCTATGAATCTCTGTATCTGGCTGCTCATCTCTGTCCTTTATCATATCCTTTAATCAACTGATAAATATAAGGAAGTGTTTCCCGGAGTCATGTATGTCACTCTAGCAAATTAATCAAACCCTAGAAGGGAGTTGTGTGAACCTCTGTATGTAGCTAATCTGTCAGAAGCACAGGTAACAACCTAGATTTGTTAATTGTCATCTTGTAGAATTGAGCCCTTAACCTGTGCTATCTGAGGCTCTCTCCAGGTGGATAGCATCAGGAATGATTTAAATTGTAGGACATCCAGCTTGTGTCACAGAGAATTGCTTGTTGTGGAGAAAAACCCGAACACGTCTGGTGTCAGAAGTGTTTTAAGTGTGGTAAGCACTGTGAGAGTAAAGAACACAGGAGGAAGACTGGGTACTTCTTCCTATACATTTGTTAGGACGAGTTAGTCTAAAGTCAGCATTACCTTTGCAGTTGCTGGCAAAATCTTGACTTGGGGTAGTCAACACACAATACAATAAACTGATGATGTGTTATAGAATTGTATACCTGAAACCTGTATAATGTTATTAACCAATGTCACCCAAACAAAGTAAATTTAAAAATAAATAAAAAGACACTTTTGTTGACTTAAAAATCCAAGAAATAGAACAAGAGGTGTGATTCAGGCTCAGGCCTGTTGAATCTGACATCCCCAATGTTAGGGAAGTGATAGCCTTACCCCTGTTGCTAATCAAAGCCAACTGGCATGAGCTGACCTGAAAGAATTTCTCCTGGGGACAGAATTATTAGGCTCTATGGACAGGTCATAGAGGTATCCTGACATGAGATTGCTTGCTGAGGGTTAGAGATTAGAACTTCAAAAACAGGTAAACATGAAGTCACGGATGTGCTTACCGTGTCCTCCATGCAGACAAACTGCTGTTCATCATTCAGAGGGCAACATTTGGTAGCGGCAGCTACCATGTTCTTTGTGAACATAACCAACTCTTGAGCAGATAGTTGTGGGGCTTTCTTAGTATAAAGGACCAGGAGCCTGAAAGAATAAGTTCCTCTTACAATGGCTGTGTGCCTAAAATGAAGAATTCTACAGAGTTTTCCTCAATATCTGAGGTTGTCTCTGATTGAGGTTGAACATGGCATTAAATTGGGTTTAATTCTATCCTTTTAGTCCTTGTTACAATAGCCCAGTGGCTTATTCAATATACCTGGCATTCTCTTCCAACCTCACACATTGTAGTGTTAACTATGTTGCCTAGAGAAGGGTTCTCAAAGAAACACTGCCACTCTGGGAGTTTTCTCTCTTGCTTGCATGTGATGTTATTTATGTGGAAGATTAGTACTATGCCCCTAATTACACCTGTATTCAGTAAAATCCTATTTTTCTGTTTCTGTTTACTGTGAAGATTCAGCTTTATAGATTTTTTTCTCTCAATAGGTAACATTTGGAAAAATATCAATCTCATGTACAATGTAGAGACATGTGAATATCCATAACAGTTTTCAACTTGTTTCTGTTAAAACTGTATCTTTAGGAATATAATTTGAATTACTCGGACTTGTCAGACTCTGAAGACTTCAGTAATTATTGTCTTCAGGGACAAATAACCTACAAAAATTTTGCTCCACACTGATCTATCTTTTGCTACTTATCAAGGATAACTATGATAGCTAATTTGGATTGCTGCAAAATCAGACGTGAACAGATTCCAAAATAAATATATGCATAGACCACTCAAGCTGTTATTAGTTGTCTACAATGTGAAAGAATAGGTACTACAGCAATGATCAGGAAACAATCAGTAAGGATCACACTCTAGTGGGGAAAGAGACAAATACACTTGGTGGAGTGAGAGGAGTACAGAGTGCTGTAGGTGCACATAGAATGTAAGTGCACAGGGAAATTGGACAGGCCTCCTGGAGGAAATGACATGTGAGCTGAGATATGACAATAACTAAAAATAAGCTGGGTTGAGGGGAATGAAAGTGGAAGGAGAGCCTTTTGGAAGTCATTGAATATGATTTTCCCCCCTTGATTGGGGAGTAGCTGCAGAAAGGCGAGGAAAGATAGCTTAGTAACAGAATTAGATGTACATTGTTTTTAACATCATCATGGTTGCTGTATAAAGAATGGGTTGGAGGTGGGCACAAGGCAATGTGAGTGAAGAAAAAATCTGAAGGCCATTCCAGTCATTTAGGTGAGAGATAGTGGTAGCCTGAACTAGGAGAGTGGTGGTGGGAATTGAGGGATATAAAGAGAGATTTTAAAGAGAAAGACTCTACAGACTTGGATTTGAGGAGCATAAAAAAATCAGAGTCAATTCTTGCATTTATATTATAATGGAGTTGGGGAATGGATTTAGCTATAACATCCAATAAAACAGTCAACCTAATCCAGTGGTTCTCAAATTGTGACTCCTGGACAAGCTGTATCAGCACTCCTGGGAAATTGGTAGAAGCCCAAACTTCCAGGTCCCATCCCAGACTTAGGAATCAGAAACTCTTGCGGTGGGGCTGTATTTTAACAAGTCCTCTAGGTAATTCTAAAGTTTGAGAACCAGATATCTAATCCTTAAAGTAGACATTAGCAGTTGAACGCAACATAAAAGAAAAGTAATAAGCCACATGCTCTCTCTGAAACAAGAACAATTTCTCTGGATCCATTATTCTGGACATTTAAGATCAATAATACTATGGGACACTATGTCAAACTGAACTTTGCCTCAGTAATCTTTTTCTAAATAGACTGTTGCAATGTGATCCTAAAGACTCCTAAAAATTGGCTTTTGCTTTTTGATGTATTAATCTTTGAAATACAGTGGGATTTACCAGTCTCTCTGAACGTAAGAAGTTTTGTGTGTTCCCTCTGGCAATTAACTAAGGTATCCATTCATCTGTACTCTCAGTGGTGACAATACTAAATTTGCTATATGGACCTGATTTGAAATGGACACAGGGACCCTACATTAGATCTCTGCTGTAGTTTTGGCTCAAAATTGCAGGCAAAACCCTAAGCTAAATGTCCAGGTGTGTGGGAGGGAACCCCCGTGGGACTGCAGAAAGGCAGCCAGGACCTGCTTGGCTCCTTAACCTCTGGGCATTGACTGAGTTCGGGAATCTGGCCTGAAAAACAGAGGAAAAGTTATGTGGTCATCTATCTTATCAAGACAAAGATAGCTAGGTTAATTCTGAACTGATTTTTTTCCTTAGCCTCTGAGGTTTTAAGGTTGGATATAGACTCTTTGAAACTCTCAGCATCAGGAGTTAGCAAAAGCACACTAAACAAGTATAAATCTGGACAATATCTTACAAGCATACCTGTCGTGGAAGTTACTGTCTCCTAATTTCTCACGCAAATGACAGTGATTTTTAACATGCTCGTGGCTTTCATGAACCACTCTTTGGAACATCTCTTTCTGAAAAATAAAGATAATCAGTGTCTATCTATCATTGTAACAATATATCTCAGGTAAGATTGCAAAACCATCTTCTACAAGAATTTAATGTAGCTGTTTTCCTAAACCCAGGGCTTTATTTACTTACTGAGTTAACAAATCTTGAAAAACACTTTTTGCTAAAACAGGAATGACCATGTACTTTGTGGGGAAGAAAAGTGGGACAATGAAATTAATATTCAGTTTTCCATGATAAAAACTCATTGTGAAGAAATAGCATATTTTACATGCATAAGCCAAAACATTCATCAAGCCAAAAAGAGAGCATTAACAGTAGTTTATAGATCTAAGTTTAATTGGTCAGTGTTGTGTGTGTGTGTGTGTGTGTGTGTGTTTACTGGTTATTTTTAATAATACTGTCTTTTTACATAAACAGCAAATATAGAGAAAAAGATATAGGTAAAGAAATATGGACATGTATTAAGAAGTGGTGGTGTAATAAAAACATGCAGCCTTGAATACAGTAAAACATTGCACAAGTCCACATTAAATAAATCAAAGGAAATTCTCGGTGATCACTGTAAATTCAGAGTTTTTGAACACACTAATTCTGTTGGGAAGATACACGTGACCTTGCAGGCTGAATACTTTGGTAGGAGCACCAAACCAAGTCCCCCTGATCCTGATAGGCAGTGTTTGTTGTAGGGAAAATTTTGCCAGACATGCAAACTGTTTGCCTGGATTTAAGCCTCAGCCCTGTCCTTACTGCCTGTATGGCACTGGGCAAGTCATTTGAACATTCTGAGATTCAATGCTCTCATCTATAAAATGTTGTTAGTAATCTGGCATTACCTGATACCAAGCTTATATGAGGACCAAATAGAACACTGGGTATAAATTTGCTGTGTTAACTCTAATCATCCATGTTTCCTTAGGTGTTATTACCATGATGATTATTGTGGAGGTCTGCTGGTGATGCCACCAGAGGGTGCTAACCTACAGGAGACTACATCACCTTTATTTAATTTTCTCTCTGTGAACAGGAGGATGTTAAGTGTACCTGCTCATGTCCAGACAGGTCAAGAGATTCCCTTCACCCTCCACTCTCCCTCCTCCCCACACTCTATAAATATGTAAGCCATTGGTTAGAATAACAAAAGCCTGTTTCCTGATAGCGCCCCCCCCCCCAAAAAAAATAACAATCAAACAATCAGATTTGTAAGGCCACCTGCATTTTTCATGTCAAATGCATAACAGGAGCTGCTGCCTATGAACAACATGATTTCTGGCCAGAAATAGAGACAATTTCCAGGCCTGCTTGGTAGAAATAGTCGACCTTCCCAACAGGCTGTGCTGTCAGGCTCCCTGCTACCATGCCAAGCAGACATTCACTTTAAAGAGGAGATTGCCCAGCAAAGCTTCCAGGATGTACAGAATCTATAAGACAGTGACTTGCACAAAGAGTCACTGTGGTATGATGCCTTTGGTTTAGATGACAGTGATATTCCATGTGTAGTGAAATTAGCCAGAACATGTATAATCATCTTACGAAAGTATGACACTACTAACAGAACTGTATTTTTTCCTGTGCTTGTAATCACTTATGAGTAACAGATTAAACAATAAAAAGGCATTTACCCCATGTTTATAGCATTCCAGAGGATTTTCTAATTTACAGCACTTTTCCAATAACTTTTGATATACTGAATCCACTCTTAATATCACTGGAACTGCCAACTCTGGATGTCTTCTTGAATATTCATAAAGAAACCTGTATCCATATGAACACATTTAAAAGTAAACAGTAAAATTCAAAGGCCATGAGTTTTCTCTCAAAAGCCAATTACAGTTCTGAAATGTATTCAATAGTTAACTGACCTTAAGACATTTAGAAACCTTAGGAGGCTGGCAAGTAATTTTATTGACTACATTTTGAGGTAAGGAAACCAAATCAATAAAATATATGATGTTTTTTTTTAAGTCACACAGTAGCCAAATTGGGATGTCTCAGTAGTTGACTGTCGACCCATGAACCAAGAAGAGGTCACTGGTTCAATTCCCAGTCAGGGCACATACCCGGGTTGCAGGCTCAGTTTCCAGTAGGGGGTGTGCAGGAGACAGCCAATCGAGGTTTCTCTCTCATCAATGTTTCTGTCTCTATCCGTCTCCCTTCCTCTCTCTAAAATCAATAAAAACAATAATAATAAATAATTTTTAAATAAAGTCACACAGTAATGAGTGGCAGATTCAGAACTTGAACCTAAAATATTCTAATTAGCTGATAGTTCTTGGTTCAAGATCTCTAGTTACTTTCATTAGAAATTAAATTCAAGTACTTGGGTGAGAACACATTTTTCTCAATGATCGTTGAGGCTAGATTTTATAAGTATTACAATTCTTTTGAAAGAAGTGCTGGCTGGCTAGGTATTAAATCACCATCTTTCCCTCTATTCCATATAAACTTTCAAGCATGAGTAGTTCATGCATAATCTACCCATTCTTCTGGGTTACAAGAAAGGAAATTTGGAGTCTAGGATATTTTCAAAGGAATCAGAATTGCAGGAGGTATCTTAGAAGTCATCTTATCCAATCACCTCAGTTTACTGTCGGAACACAAGAGCCTGGAGAAATTTCGTGGCTTGACCTACATGCCAAATGGCAAAGCCGGACTGGAAATCAAGTCTCCCAACTCATATTCTAATGTGAAAACCACTAAAAAGCTAGGCCTATCAACTTTTTCAGTACCAGATGCAAGTTTAGGAATAAGTAGGTTCAGGAAGAGACACTTACTTTTTAAGCCAATATCAGATATAAATTCTGAAATATAGCTATGGACTTTCTACAAATCCAAATAATATTTCACAAAGTGATCTTGGAACTATTTTAACCATACAATAATATTGAAATCAGTTTTTCTTAAGCACAAATTAATATGCACTTGTGAATGGATACCAGATATTAATACTCCATCCATATCTCTAATCTTTAAATGCCACACTGTGGCTTTGGGAGTAAGTATTAATTAAAATAGAAAAGCTTCCCTAGTCAGTTTGTCTCAGTGGATAGAGCATTGGCCCGAGGACTGAAGGGTCCCTGGTTCAAATCCAATCAAGGGCACATGCTCCTGTTGTGGGCTCAATCCCCAGTAGGAGGCAGCCAATCCATGATTCTCTCTCATCATTGATGTTTCTATCTCTCTCTCCCTCTCCCTTCCTCTCTGAAATCAATAAGAAATATGTTTTTAAAAATAATAATTAAAATAAAATAGAAGAGCTGACCAGATATATCATTCTGAAGCTCTTACTTAGAGGACTCTAAGTCCATTAGAGAAAAGGTTGCAAACATTTGACCCCCACTGCATTTTTTAAAAAGTTTCTGTGTTAGTTGTCAACATTTAAAAATTAAAAGACTCCCAGAATCTCTCAAAATGCAGTAGACCTAACCACCCAAAGCCTGCATTCCAATATGGTAACATGTGGCTGGTCACAGTCCCCATTTAATCACTCATTCACATCATTGGCTTACTGCTGTCATCATTTAAGTTTACAACTCTATATACTATTTTAAATAATCCATAAATATAATATTCCATCATTAAGATTTTACAAAAATCTGTATTACTCTTGTAGGAAATCATCTTGCTTGTCAGTGAATTGTTTGCATACAAATCGATCTTCTGTAAACCTGCTGAGTTGCAGGGATGAAAGATGAGGTTTATTGTCATTTTCAGAGTTGATAATGCATTCCCCTCTGAATGGCACTGGCAGTGCACAGCATGGAGTGATCTTGCTGGATAGGAAAGCTTGTTTAGAGCAGGTATAGTTCATAAGCTGGCTCTAAAACAGAAAAGGGAGCAGTTGTTTTTGATGACTTCATTCTAACTTATTTATTTATTGTTATTAATAGAACACAAGAGAAAAAACTTCTCATCTTATATTGCTTTATCCTTGGCAAACTGAGAGACCAAAAAAGTTATTTGTAGTGAATCATTCTAATTAGAAAAGCTTTTCTTTTTTACCTTACTCAAATGTCACAATCACGTTTAAAGAGACCATATTATTGTTTCCATGTTTAGGTCAACAAAATACAAATGAAGAGTTTTATTGTCTTGCTATTGTTGCTATTGTTGTGAGATCTCAGTTTAGGAAACATTTGTCTTTATCATTTACTATATATCCTATATAATAAAAGGCTAATATGCAAATTGACCAAACAGCAGAATGACCAATCTCTATATGCGCGCTGACCACCAGGGGGCAGACACTCAATGCAGGAGCTGCCACCTAGTGATCAATATGCTCCCACAGCTGAGTTCATGGCTGGTGAGCGCAGTGGCAGTGGCAGGAGCCTCTCCCACCTCCATGGCAGTGCTAAGCCATCAGTCAGACATCCCCCAAGCGCTCCCGGACTGTGAGAGGGCGCAGGCTGGGCTGAGGGACCACCCCCCCCCCCCGAGTGCACAAATTTTGTGCACTGGGCCTCTAGTATTACAATAATATTACTATTATACTTACATACATTTACCTATCCATATATATGCACACACAAATAACTGTGTGTGTGCATGAATAAGCTAGTCTCTACACTTAAGAAACTCACAATCTAGTTGGAGAGTCAAACAATTAAACAATAATAATGCATTATAACAGAATTTGTACGAAAAGTATACTAGTATATATAATATTTTGGAAGAAAAAAAGCAATTTGTAGTGCGAAGATCTTGAATAATTTGAATCTTAAAGGACATATAGAAGTTAGTTGGAAAAAAAAGAAGAGGAGAAACATTCTAGAATTGTTCATCTTTATATGTAAAGAATCTTAGAGGTACGAGAAAGCTGTCACACCAGTTTCTAGCTTCATCGCTGCTCATTTCACAGACAAGTTCTTTCAAACCTTCACAGAAAGGTATGTCTCAATACTATTTAATTTATGTCAGAAAATTCAAAAGGAAAACAATTCTAATTCATTATTTAGAAGTTAGCATAACTAACTACCAAAATCTGATAAATGATAATTACTTTTTCAGATTCATTATATACCACTATCACCTTTATTTAAGCAATGCAATGTTTTTAAATTAACTAATATGGGTGATATTGGTTAATAACATTATACAAATTTCAAGTGCACAATTCTATGATACATCATTGCATTGTATACTCAGCACCCAAGTCTACCACCATATAATTGACCTCCTTTAACCTCTTCATCCTACCTCCTTTCTTCTTCCCTTATGGTAAGAATTATAAGTATTTTAAAAGCTGGAGTGAGTTTTGAGAAGACAGAGGATCTTACCCTGCCAAATACACATGCTACTGCATTTCCTTCACAACAGGTCTGATGAAGATTTTTAATATCAGCAGCCAGTTTGGCAATTTCAGAAAAGTTAGCGTTAGGTTGTTTTTTAGTCAACAGAACCAATTCCCTGAAAAATAAAAAGGGACATTTTAAACAATATTGTGAACTTGATAATCTAAAGTTAGTTATAGTTCATTGAGTAACCAAAAGGATAGAAACACATTGTAAATGTAGGGTGAAGAGAGTATTCTAAATGCTTTCTATTTCTTCAGTGATGGCACCCAGAGTCATACAATATCTAAGTCACAAAACAAACATGATTCAACTCATAATCATGGATAATATAGTCATTTTAATCATTTAAATTATTGCTTAAAGAGTTGAGCTGCTTGGAGAAGTGATTTGGGTATTTATCTAACCTGATTTTCCAGGTAAAATTCTTCATCACAAAGACAATAATTACAGGAGGCTTGGGTCTCCCTTGCCTCTCTCTGTTGACAACTGCGCAACATCCCTGAAATTTCTTGGGAAATAAAGAAAATGGGCCTGCCTTGTAAGGAGAACTGAGCTTCTAGGCAGCCCAATGTTGTCCTAAATTGGAGAAGAAGGTAATATAGTCAGATGCATGTTTTGGGGGGCAACTTGGGCAGAAACACAATCTAGGCCAGAAAAGAGGCATATTGGATAACATCAAATTCTTCTCCCACCTCGTCCTCCTCCATTCCCACCCCAAGAAACACCACTGACTTCCTCTGTTCTGTGTAACACTGAAGCCAATGTTTTCCTATCTTCCCAGGAAAAAGAATAGCTTTTGTCCTCCAGCCTTTACCATGCAGAATAATTAAGTACCTGCTTCTGTACATGGAATCCGTTGTGTACTGAGGAAGAGACTAAGGGTGAGCAGATAGAAAAAACTGAGGCAGGAGATAATGGGCGGAGATGACAATTGAGCAATTTCATGCCCAGCCCTATGTGCTCTATTGCACAGGCAGGGCAAGGGGCATATGTGTAGAGAAAAGAACCAGGTCTATACGAAGAGGTATTATTAAATGAAAAATAAATGAGTTTTCAAATGAGTTTTTTTGTTTGTTTGTTTGTTTTTTTTTTTTTTCAAATTTTTATTAAGGTATTATATGTGTACATATCTTACCATTGCCCCCCACCCCCACCCCACTCCCATACATGCCCTCACCCCCCAATGTTTTGCATCCGTTGGTTACTCTTATATACATGCATATAAGTCCTTCAGTTGATCTCTTCAACGGGGGTGATCCAGCAACAATAAAGTCCACAAATCTGAATAGATAACTTACACTGCTTTTGCTACTTTGTGGTTGAATTTAGTCCCAATTTCACATAAATGGTGATGCCTCAAAGATATTTCTCTAATGTATTTTCTGATGGGTTGTAGCTGTAATTAGAAAAACAAATCTCAAATAAATATGGTAGTTATTTTCATCATTAGTAAAGAAAAGCTTAATATGCAAATCGACTGAACGGTGGAATGACCAGTCACTATGACGCGCACTAACCACCAGGGGACAGACACTCAAGCCAGGAGCTGCCCCCTGGTGGTGGTGGTCAGTGTGCTCCCACAAGGGAAGCACCACTCAGCCAGAAGCTGGGCTCACAGCTGATGAGCGCAGCTGTGGTGGCAGGAGCCTCTCCCTGGATGTCTGACTGCTGCCTTAGGCCCAGTCCCCACAGCAGGCCTAAGCCATCAGTTGGACATCCCCCAAGGGCTCCTGGACTGCAAGAGGGCACAGGCCAGGCTGAGGGACCTTTCCCCAAGTGCACAAATTTTTTTAATGATAATAGCTATAATTATTGTATAATTAGCATATGCCAGAAACTCTTTAGATATATAATTTAATTTCTTACACAAGATAGACAATGAAGAGCTCAACAGGAGAAACAGGTGTAAAGGATAGAGAAATAGCAATTTAGAGGAATATGAGATAAAAATCTGACTGAAAAGATAAAATAAAACAGCAAGGAAGAAGCCAATCCCTGCCTTGCTTTCTCCCATCTTCATGTAATCTTCTTTAGATTCATTCCCTCCTTAATTTCCAATGTATAAAACTACCAAACTGCCATTTTCCCAAGCATTTGAGATTTTGGTTCCTGACAGAGTTTGGCTCATATAAATTCTTTTAAAAATTCTCTATAGGTTTTTGCATTCTTTTTTCAACAGCAGAGAGACTGCTTGGAGAAGCCCTGAGATTACATGAGAAGAAAGAGATGTTGAAGCACCCCCCTGGTGTTTCAGCCCTTCAGAGTTCCAGACCCAAGCATTGTCTGACTATAACCACATGAAAGGCCATGAGACAGAAGCGCTCAGATGAGTCCTTCCTCAATCCCTGACCATCAGAAATCATGAGAGAGAATAAAATGATTGTTTTGAGTCACTAACATTTGGGGTGTTCTGTTATATAGCAACAATAAATGAGATATTAAATATTTATTATGGAATAATATCTATGCTAGATCATGCTCCTCAAATTTATATGACTATATACATAACCTAAGTATTTTGTTAAAATGAAGTCTTGTCTAGTAGGTCTGGAGAAGAGCTGCAGATTCTGCATTTCTAACAAGTGTCTAGGTGATGCATATGTCATTGGCCCACAGCCCACACTTTGCATAGCAAGGCCCTGAATAACAGTTGACATATGAGTATCTTACCTTTATCTGGAAGCATTCAGTCTTATTTTCTTCTTGGCAACATGACTGAACAGCTGTTTCATAGCAAGTAGACATGGCCAGAATAGTGGGTCCATACAAGAATGGATGCTTTCTAGAAGTTTCGTAAATGTACCTGTAATTTGACAAACCCGAAGTTGTGTACTTTAAAGTTCAAGAACATGTGCTGATTCTGTTTCTTAATAATTTAGGGTTGCCATAGCTAGTTTGGCTCAGTCAATAGAGTGTCGGCCTGTGGACCGAAAGGTCTTGGGTTCGATTCTGATCAAGGACACATGCCTGGGTTGCAGGCTCAATCCCCAGTGGGAGTGTGCAGGAGGCAGCTGATCAATGATTCTCTCTCATCATTGATGATTCCATCTCCCTCTCTTCCTCTCCCTTCCTCTCTAAAATCAATAAAAATATATTTAAAAAACAATTTAGGGTTCACTTAGTTTTGTTGACCTGTAACATCTAGAATATCATGGTTAAAGATATGAACTAACACTATACTTAAATGCATCAAATGTTCACAATGGATAGATTACTGTGAGGTTAGTCAGACATTCTGAGTGCCCATGAGGTGACCAACTGTACCTCTGGGGCGGTGGGGAAAGAGAATCAGTGATCAAAACTTTTCACTCTTACATAAGCATAGAAATTAGAAAATTCAATAAGCTAAACTGAATTGTAAGTGCAGGATTGTACACGACTACAGAGGAGTTCAATTTAGAAGTTCTTTCTAGACTAGAAAAGTTGCTGTGCTATCTTTTCAGTCCAAAGTAGCTGACTTTTTCTACAGCTTTGATATAAATTACTGTTTCCTTGGTTGAGAATTAATTCAAGTTCTTGGCTTATAATTATGAGGCAAGTAATTAGAAAATTATTTGTCCCTTGAATATTTATAGTTGTATGCACTTAAGTTAAAATTAGCATATAAAATAGTCCCTTAATTACTGACTTTATTGTAAATATTCAAGAAGAGGTTAAATTCGCTGCCTGAGTATTGGTTAGAATTTTTAATCTCTGAAAGTTCAACCCAAATCTGATTCTATAATTCTCACCTACAGTAAATGGATAGCCATTTTTTTGTTCCCATTTGGTTGCCCTTAATGTCAGACAGGTTGGGACCCTATCCAACTTCTGTTCCATCATCCTTTCTCCCTATGTGGCTGAGGCCACTTAATTTTTTCTGGAAGCCTCAGTAATTGCTGCGATAATTCTGCCCTTTTTATGGGTGAATTAAAAGAATTAGCATTATTCAGCATTGTCATCCTGTCTGCTCATTCATCTCTGGCCTAGAGTTTCATGACTAAAACCTGAAACCAAACTTCTTCTATGATCTTGCACTCTAGATCCAGCATTCAGATCTTTGCCTTATTCTTGGTGTCTGAGCCTGTGTTGATAAGATGGCCAGAACTGGATTCCTTGAGAATTGAAGCCTTGTATTTCTCTTGTCATTTCTGTCTCTCTGGGTATTGATTTCCTGCCTCTAAACCACAGCCACTTGCTAGCACACTACTCTCAACATATAGACTCCTCCTGTGTTAACTAGAAAACCAAAATATGAGCTACCCATTTGCCATATGCTCTCCACTCCAGGTGGGAATTATAGAACCAGAGTTCTTGAGTAGAAAACTCATCTCTGACATCTACAATTGTTACTTATTCCTAGTGTCCTAATGACAGCCTCTGTGTCATGCCTATCAGATACCACCTCTGATATCCCCTGATGAACATCCCAAATGCCAGCCCCTTGCCTGAGCTATTACCTGCTCTCTGTTTCTAGTACTCTCTGTTTATTATGCTTTACCTGCTTGACTGTACATTTCAACATCATTTGCTTCTGGTTTGACTAACCTAACCTTTAAGGAGATGGGTCCATTATAGGCTCTAGTCACTTTTAATGTTTCATGACTCAGACATTTCCATACCCTATTGAGTTCACTGAGACCATAATTGTCATTCAGAGGGGAAATATATATATAGTAGCTCAAATTTTCACTTTAATTCCATGTGATAGAGCATTGTGTTCTCAGAGGCTGTTATGAAAAAAAGACCTGTCTTCAAAATTGGAAAATACTCTTCTTTAAAGACAATGGCAAGGAGAAATGACTTACCTCTTCTTCACTAACACTTGATTCTCTTTGTTCACCTCACAGATCTGCTCAAGATTCGGAATTTGCAATATTTCCCTGTAATCTGCTTCATCTTTTTTATTTAATAGGAAGCACTTGTTTCTTGCTGTGTTATTTATATTGCAACAGTCAGAATATACATGTTTGTCAGCCATTCCTTGATTATTACATATATGCTCTAAGAAGGTGGCCATCTGTAGGAGGAAATAATAATTTGAAAAGGAAGCATATGTATTCTACATTCCTAACCACAGGAAGAGTAAGGAATTATTATTTTTTAAATATATTTTTATTGATTTCAGAGAGGAAGGGGGGGAGAGAGAAATAGAAACATCAATGATGAGAGAGAATCATTGATCGGCTGCCTCCCACACGCCCCCTACTGGGGATAGAGCCCGCAACCCAGGCATGTGCCCTTGACCGAAATCAAACTTGGGACCCTTCATTCCCCAGGCCACCTATCCATTGAGCCAAACCAGCCAGGGCAGGAATTATTTTTTTTTTATAGGCAACTGAGTGCAGAATGTTACACTTTGTATCCAACAGTCCCTGGATATAGTTCTTCTGAACAAAAGTCTTTTAGGTTTCTAAGTCTAAATTCCCACATGTTGGACATTGACCAAATAGAATTTATTATTCTCTCCTTTCCTATGTAATTATTTCATTTTCATACAGTTCATAGGTATTAAAATAAACATAAGCCAGAATGTCCAGGGCCTAAAGAAATCAAGATATTTTAAGTGAGAATTATCTACCAATAAATAGATAGTAGTGTGCTTTCCTGGCTTCCTAGTTTTATTTCCATGGAAACTTATAATAAGAATTAAACTCTGAAGCAATGTGTATTTAGTGTCAAATATTCAAGTGGAAATGTAATAATTCAGTTAGTTTTCAAATATCTTTTGTTGCAGTAAATGTGTGGAATAGTGTAAACTTCAAATGAAATGTTTTAAGATTTAGGGGATAAAGGAGTAAAACATTCAGCTTTTGAAATGTAAATAAGAAGAAATCACTATAAAATAAGTGAGTCTAGCCACTGACATAAGTACTTCATTTAAAATCTGTTTCTAATAAGACTAATGATTTTTCTCTATCTACATACAGTCTAATAAAAGGTAGGCTTTAGAAGAAGGGATAAAAATATTACAAATAAAGAAGAAAACTACTCATTTGTATTTTAAATTTTTTGCCATGAGAATAATTGATCAAGTAGATAGATGGATAGGTAGATGATAGATAGATAGATAGATAGATAGATAGATAGATAGATAGATAGATGATAAATATGTTAGTGTTTATCAAGAATTTGCTAATCACAAGATAGACATACTTTATAAGAAACAATAGTAATTCCTAAGATTCCAAGATTATCTACTAACTTGGAAAGAGCCCATAGTAATATTCACTTCTTTCTTCTTACATATTCTCTAAGAAACATTTTAAAATTACTACTTCATTTTCCCAGGAACCTTTATACAAAGATGTCAGACTATAGTAGTTTAGTGATAGAGGCAAAGAAACCAACTTAACAAATTGACATTTTAGGCTATAATTCATTCCCTTGAATGTTTGGTTCAAAGAGTCCAGGAGATGAACTGATAAACTCTAAGTTTATAAAACTATAAAGATTATATCTTAAGCATGAATATGTACATATTGCTGACTTACAATCCTTAACCAATTTATTCAGTGAGCCCTCCTTATAACAACATGTTTTGGTTGCAATTTAGTTAGTTAGAGAGAAAGAAAGAGAGAGAGAGAGAGAGAGAGAATGTAGAAGACACAAGATGATTCACATACCAACTGGTAAGAGCATTCTGAAGGTGACTCATTTAGCTTGAGGCTCTTGCACTTCTCTACGAAATCTAGTAACTCTTTAACTATGGTTTGTACTTCTTCATAAGTGGATTTCTGAAGAAACTGAGCAACCATAATGCTAATGCTGAAACATGACACTGTGAGTGTTAAAGATAGAATTGATTCCTTTTCCACCATCATCATTCTTATTATCTCATTGTCCCACTCCACTCCCCCTAAATAATTAATGTGATTTTAAGTTTCAGATAGAAGTATATTGATAATAAAACTCACATGTCTCTTAAGTTCTCCTCCAGATAATTCTGACTGTTAGAGTGCTGCATGGCTGGGGGCGGGGGTGGGGGGGTGGGAGGGAGGGTTGCAGAGAAAGAGGCTTTATATGCATAACAGAAAATTTTCCAAATTGAAATCCCCCTTTACAGTTCTGAAATCTATATTTATTCACTCATAAATTTCTAGAGGTATTTTTTATTATCATAATAAATTAGAAAAATTACTAGAATATATCTTTGCTTGGTATTTAAACTGTATTCTGTGAATGACATTCCTATTAAATATATTGTGCAGTTGAAATCTATCATTGGCCTACAAATGAGTTACATGCACTTATGTTGAAATTTCTAAAATAATTGAACTTTATGATTTGGTTACTTAACTCTTTACATTAGAAGAGTTCAATACCACACTGAAGAAATATTAAGAAAATTAGAGTTTGCTTCATTTGGCAAAAGTAATATCTCACATGTTTGGATTTGCTCGTCATCTTTATCTTATTCATCACCTCCACTCACCACATTGTTTTCTACTGAAAACAATGTATTCCTTCTTATACTAATAGCTTCTATAATGCTTAGCAGCTATCTAGTAAGTAAAGAAACCACTATTATTTGGTATACTAACATAGGGAAAGGCTTTAGAGATAGCTATTCCGAGTTCAACTTTGAGCTCTATGCTTAATGTGGCTTTGGGAAAATAAGCTCTCAGAATTTGTGTTTCTCTATAAAATGCAAACAAGTTCTATTACACTACATAGTTGTTCACATTAAATGAAATCATATGTATGAAGCACCAAGCATAGTGCCTGGCTCACAATAGGTACTAAATAATGTAGCTCTAATATTATTCCTGCTATTATGAATACTTTTTATTTATCTAAAGCCATTTACCAAATTTTAAATGCAAGTTAATTTCTACCTGTGAGTGCATGAGCAAATAACATGACCCTGTCTTAATTCCTCAACAAAGTGAAAATAAAACTAAAATGAGGTCTTCCTGTGGATTGATTCAATATATTCAATATATTAGCTCTCTTCATTCATTCATTCCATAAGTTAATTTCCAGCTATTTTCAACAACTCAATGACAGTGATTAACCCTGAGAAAGAGAAGTGTTTCCATATGCATTTTAGTAAGTCATTACCTCTTACTCCGGGGACATGAAATGTATAGATTGGAAATAGGATTCCCTACCTGCATCTAGTAAACTTCTCTGAAGAGTTTGACATTTAATGTAGCTGAAGAAAGCAAGAAAATATATTAATCTAACAGTCTTCATTTTTTCAGACAAACTTTTATGGAAGGTGCTCTATCACTTGAGGGAACTGAAGGGTCCTCTTATAGTCTTTTTAATTAGTTAATATTAATAATTAAACTTTTTTCTGGTGAATATTTAGCCAGGCCACTATGACCCTGATCAAGTCAAAGAATTCATAGGAATGAAGAAATGTTGTTGATGGATAGCCATTCATTAATGAATACTGGATTTTAAAATGAGTTATGTCAATGTACTTGTTTTTTCAAGATTACACCATGTAGGCCTTGCAATGAAGTAATCAATAACACTTTGGGTAAATATCTCTTTTCCTGGAAGTGTCTGCTGACAAGGCCAAAGTTCTAAACTGAGGGGAGAAGATAAACATGAACCACCCCCAATTCAAATAAATGGTTAAGGCCCCAGTTCCAGTGCTAGACACCTTTTCAGGCCCCTGAGAAAAGTAGGGAGCACAAGCCTTTGCAGAAAGCACAAGGGAATGGGACCGAACTGACTGAGTGCTTATTGTGAGCCTGGCACTTTATATTACCATATAATAGCAATACCTTTTCTTGAATAAGGAATTAAGACAGGGTCATATTATTTGCTCATGCACTCACAGGTAGAGATTAAGGCTTGTCTGACTTCAGAGCCTATACCAGCCAAGAGCTAGTATCAAAAGCTGAGGTCTCAACATTGCTCAGCTACTGTCTGCTTGCCTGTCATTGAATTCTTGGGTCTAGGGCAGGAAACAGGTAACTACTGATTAAATAAAAATTCTAAAATAAATGTAAAGTCCACAATTTTTGGAAATGGGATATCACTGGTTACCACTTTAATCATTCCTGTCCTCCATTTCCTCATTTACAGATGGAGGGTTTTGATCAGGCCATCTCTAAGGCAGGCAGTCCATTGCTTGATTCTACTACCCACATATTCTCATTTCTGGTCTTCTAGGCAAAGTATATCACAACTAAGAGAGATATTTGTTTGAAAAGCGTAACAAAACTGTTATTATTTAAAATTGGGACACATTGGCTAATGTAAAGAATACTGATGGCCATGTGTGATAGAAAGCCAGGGTCAGCAAATGGAAGAGTGTCTTTGACAGGTTTCCATCATCATTTTCAGGGTTCTCTAAATAGTCCCAATGCTCAAAATTTTTTTTGTCATGCATTCTTAGAGCCCTTCCCTTGAGATCTTACTCTAAACCTCTGGGAACTATCAGAAATGGATCTATTACTGTAGGGATGACATTACTAATTGCTGAGTGCATTCTTTCTCTCTGAACCTAGACTCAGTCTTAAAATCATTCACAGCACAATGCCATAGGATAGCCACTATTAACTGATTGGAGTTGGAACTTGTTGTATGTGGGCAAAATTCATTCATCTTTCTAAAAAATTGAATGAAATTAACTTCCCAGGAGAACCATCCTCTCAGAGTAAGACTTTTGAACACATAAAAAGATGTTAAGCCTGATGGTGGAATTTCAGACCAGAGGAAAGACAAGTAGTGGGGATTATTTAAGGGCAAGGAATGAGTTTTGTGACAGGACTCAAAAGACAGCAAATAATTTGTTCCCTAAGAGAGTTAGATCTTCAAACCTGACCTTTAATATAAGAAATGGAAGGTCTACAAGTACAGAACACACTGATAATTTTTAACAAATGTTATTTGCACAGCAAACTTAATCCTTGTCCAACTAATAGAAACAGAGTTCAAAGGAACTTAAGAAAAACCATGACTGGATCCCTAGACCCCACCAAAAACCTGGGTGGTGGTTGCTCGTGCACTCATTAGTCTTGACACTTGTTAGTGCACCAGGAGGCTTATCACACTTACAAGCATCTCTAGTACCAGAGCATTCTTCCTGCAGCAAGTCTAGGTATGTTTTACTCCTTGATATGGGTTTTGTCTAAGCAATACAGAATAAGTGGTTCTGCGTCCTCTCTTTTCCATGCAAAATATGTGTTTTGAATAAACCATTCCTCCCCCTCCTCACATCACATTGGTTAATATTAGTTTGTTCTCTGGCACATCAGCAGAGAGTTGTATGGCAGTTTCCTCTGTGATAAAGAGCCTTGTGATGGTAACAGGTTTCTGGGGCTCAGGTGTCATAGCTGCTGCTTTTAGCATAGTATTGGACACAGAAGAGGATCCGCTATTAGATACAAAACAGAATTAGCTAATTGTGCTCAGTTTCACTTCTGTTGGCTGAATTTATAATCTATTATTTATGTAAAACTTCCTTTCTTGTTATCCTCATTAGTAAATGAGTGTTTAGAAAAATGGCAAAAGGAAAAAATAGCTTCATGAACTGAATACCTATCGTCTGCTGGCCATTGTATTGGGTGCTTTGTAGTACAGTAGTTTAATATGTTTCTCTGAAGCCTTTGTGACATGGAGGTTATTCTCCCATCCTACACAAAACAATGGAGGTCTAGGTTGCAGAGAACTTGTCTGAAGCCACTAGTATGCAGCAGGTTAATGGCAGTAGGAATTTGAAACTCCCCACCTCCTTCTCACCCTGTATCTTCAGCTTAGACTAAGTGTCTGTGCAGTGTGCACCACAGCAGGGCCCTTTTCCCAGCCCTGAATCTATGACATGTGTGATTGCTTACTTATGGTCCTTCTCCCCTGCCCAGCAAGACACAAGAACCATGTCTAGTTGACTCATATCTGTATCCACAATATCTGACACACAATAAGACTCTGATAAATATCCTATATAATAAAGAAGTAATATGCAAATTGACCTTCACACCCTTGCACAAGATGGCCACCCCCATGAGGTCAAAGATGGCCACCACAAGATGGCTGGCAGGGGAAGGTAGTTGTGGGTGATCAGGCCAGCAGGGAAGGGCAGTTGGGGATGACCAGACCTGCAGGGGAGGGAAGGCAGTTGGGGGGACCAGGCTTGCAAGGGAGGGCAGTTAGGGGCAACCAGGCCAGCAGGGGAGGGCAGTTAGGGGCAACCGGGCCAGCAGGGGAGGGAAGTTAGGAGGTACCAGGCTGGCAGGGGAGGGCAGTTGGGGCCAACCAGGCCAGCAGGGGAGGGCAGTTGGGAGCAACTGGGCCAGTAGGGGAGGGCAGTTGGGGGTTACCAGGCCAGCAGGGGAGGGCAGTTAGGGGTGACCAGGCCAGCAGAGGAGGGCAGTTAAGGGCAACCAGGCCAGCAAGGGAGGGCAGTTAGGAGGTACCAGGCCGGCAGGGGAGGGCAGTTGGGGCCAACCAGGCCAGCAGGGGAGGGCAGTTGGGAGCAACTGGGCCAGTAGGGGAGGGCAGTTAGGGGCAACCGGGCCAGCAGGGGAGGGAAGTTAGGAGGTACCAGGCTGGCAGGGGAGGGCAGTTGGGGCCAACCAGGCCAGCAGGGGAGGGCAGTTGGGAGCAACTGGGCCAGTAGGGGAGGGCAGTTGGGGGTTACCAGGCCAGCAGGGGAGGGCAGTTGGGGGCAATTGGGCCAGCAGGCAAGCAGTTAGGAGCCAGCAGTCCCAGACTGTGAGAGGGATGTCCAACTGCCAGTTGGTATTGGGCCTAACCTGGCAGTCGGACATCCTCCAAAGGGTTCCAGATTGGAGAGGGTGCAGGCTGGGCTGAGGGACAACCCCCAGTGCACGAATTTCATGCACCAGGCCTATAGTTTGTTGAATAAATGACTAAGAATCCCAAACATTATGGCCTACATGCCATACCAAAAGAACTTTGTGAGTATTTTCAAGTATTATTTATTAAGTGATCATCATCTTCACTTTCAGACATTGAAACACTAAAAGCCTTGAAAGTTAAGAGACTGGTAAGGATGGTCAGACCCTGCACCAATGATCAACCTTCATTTCCTGGCTTCCCAGTTCCTACCACTCCCTCTGCTTAGACATCACTGCCACACACTTACAGCTCCAACATCACAGCAATTTTGGCTTGGAATGGAGGGAGAGAAGAGTCACTGCCAGTCTTCCTTCTCTTTAAATAACAGATTTTATAAGGCATACAACATGGCCATCCCTGAGAGGTTGTGTGTATGTGGCTAAGAATATCCTTCTGGAATTAGAGGACTCAAACTTTGGTTCTACCTATTATGAGTCATATGACACTGAACAAATTAGTTATCTCCCCAAGCCTGAGATTCCCTATCTACACTAATAAAAGAGAAACATGCAAATTAACAATCACTCTTCTATGCCAAGCCACGCCCACCAGCCAATCAGGAGAAAGTATGCAAATTAACCCAACCAAGATGGTGGCCAGCCATGGAGCTGGAGCAAGCAGGAGGCTTGGGTTGCCCCAGAAATGGAGGAAGCCAAGCTTCCCGCTCTGGCTGGCTCTGGCCTCCACTCAAGGAGGCGCTGAAAAAGAAAAAGAAAAAAGGAGGGGCTGGGACCTTGGGTGGCCAGGGGGTGATCAGGCCAGGATGGGACGGCAGGGGCTGTTGGGGGTAAGCAGAGCAGCAGGGGGGCCAGCTGGGGGTGAGCAGGCCATCAGTGGGGGTCAGTTGGAGGTGATCAGGACAGCGGGGGGGGGCAGTTTGGAGTGAGCAGGACAGCAGGGGGGCAATTGGGGGTGAGCAGGCCAGTGGGGAGGGAAAGTGGGGGTGAGCAGGCCAGCAGGGGGGGCAGTTGGGGGTGATCAGGCTGGCAGGGGGGGCAGTTGGGGGTGAGCAGGCCAGCAGGCAGAGTGGTTAGGGGCAATCAGACAGGCAGGCAGGCAGGTGAGCAGCTGGAGCCAGCAGTCCCGGATTGTGAGAGGGATGTCCGACTGCTGGTTTAGGCCCGATCCCTGTAAACTGGCAGTAGGACATCCTTTGAGGGGTCCCAGATTGGAGAGGGTGCAGGCCGGGCTGAGGAACACCCCCCCACGAATTTCATGCACCAGGCCTCTAGTTTGTAAAATAAGAATAGAAATGATGTATACTGCATAGAGTTGTTAGGATTAAATGCGATAATGCATGAAAACTACCTAGGGACAGTGTTTGGTAAATGGAAAATATTAAGCACCAGCTGGTGATAGTAGTAGTAGCAGCAGCAGCAATGCTGGGAGCCTCAACTCCTCTTTTCCTTGCCAATAGCAGCAAGAAGGGGGTCTGTGAGGATTATGCCCACACCTTTCCTATTTTGAATCCTGCCATCTGTGGAATAGATTTAGCCAGTGAGCCAGAGATACTGATAGAATAAACGAATCTAGATTGTTTAATTTTATCAGTTTGACACATGACATCAGTCTTTGAGAAATAGCCCTATATTTTGTGTTACAATAACATTTTAGGTAAATGTTCTTTTTACTATATTCTTCTCAGAAAATGAAATTCCAGGACAGCTGAAAGTGGGTAAATTGGTCTTCCTCTTTTTTCTCCACAACCTGGGAAGAAAAAATAGTATCTTATGCAGCAAAAGAATATGAAATATTATAGCTTGGGTGATGGAAAGTCATGTATATAAAAAATAGCTAATGGTAACTATGTTCTGCCTCTAGTAGATACAAACCTACTCCCTATGGTGGTCAGGTCTCTCTTCCTGGGCATTGAACATCATTGCTATATCTATGCAACATTTGTTCCTGAAATTTGTATATGAATATTACCTAAAGTGCAGAAGAAAGCACATCTATATATATTTTTTTGAAATCACAAGCATTGATTTTGTTTATGTAAATGCTGCAGTAAGACTCTTGGAACAGGTTGACTGAGGCCTGTCTGACATCCCAACCCCTCCTCTCTCTGTCAACATCCAGACATTCAATTGCCTCCCCTTTCTGGTCCAGAGAGCTGAGTGCAACAGCAGAGGCAGAGGAGTGGGTACCTTTGGGTTATTTAGAAAACTGCTTGGACAGTAAGAAGTGCCGGCTCCATGGCGGCAATGCCAGCCCATTAGGAGTGGTAGACGCCCAGAGAAACGTCACGGGTCCAATATCAGGGTCTGTTAGTACAAGGCATGTGGGATAAACCAGAAATAGACCTGGCAGCATGAGAGCGGGGAAGCCAGGACAACCAGAGAAGCTACAAATACATTTGGCATTTGATTGAAATGTTACCTTGGTTGTTTTTTTATGTTTCTCAAGAAGCCTGGTTTTTGGCTGCCAATTTTGGACCCTAAGAGGGGGGAAACAGAAATAAATAGGTAAGTAAGTAAATAAATAAATAAAGGAATTAAAATTTAAGACATTATTTAAATTTAGAGAAGCATGCTGCCTTGAATTTTGGAAATAAAAATTAAACTATTCACATATTGTACAGGGAGACAGTGAACACTCTTTCTTCACATGAATTTGAGTCCAGACACCCCAAACCTTTTATGAACTGCCAGTGAATTTATCCCTCCCTTTACGTGGCCTCAGGTACACAGTCACTTGGTTAGATGCTAGATATTGACTCATGCCTCTAATTATGTTAAGCATCTTTTTTAAAAACCTAATGATTTGTTCCAAAATAAATTTCTCATAGACTAAGCACTCAATGCAAGCACAGAGGGCTCTCAACTGTAATGAAAGTCGCAGGTGAGTGTGTGTGCCGGGGAGTGTGCACAAGTACTGATTGTGCACAAAGTCTGTGTGTGTGTGTGTGAATTGTGAGGAAGGCTGGTGTAGAGTGGGTGTCGCTAGGTAAGAAACGGTGAGAAACAATGTTGGAAAACGGTGAAGAGGTACTTCCAAGGAGCCATCACTGGGGCTGCATTCACAGGTACTGAGGATGCCTGGACACCACAGTGAGTCCGTCAGACTGGTCACTGGAGTGAGAAGAAGCAGGACACATGTCCTCTCTTCCTTCATTCCCTGCTACCCTTATCTCCCACTTCCTCACTTCAAACACATCTGTTCTGGACCTAGGGATGTTGGGACAAGGTCAGGAAGGTGAGACAGCCATGCCCTGAAAGACTTCACATACTAATGCCCTTCTCGTTTGCCTGTGAAGTTGATTAATTTCCTTCCCAAGTCAGTTTGACTATTTTTTTATTAAAATAAGGGGTTATGATTGTCGAATTGCTAATTTTACTTTGTATTGGAAAATACTTTCCACACCACAAAATTTATTTCATTCAATGTATAATCATTGCTATCATTATTGCTATTATTATTACTATTTATGAAAATACAGAGGCTAAAAACTGTATGCCTTATAATTCATTAGTAAATAAATTGCAAAGATAACAAAAAAATAAAAATAAATAAAAATAAAATATAAAATAAGGGGTGATTCAAAACAGAAAAGGGCCAATGGTATAATTCAGGGACAATGATTGCCAACCATCCTTATTTACAGGTGATGAACTGCAGTTCAGTTTAAGACTGGTGGCATCTGAACCCAGGTTTTCCTAACATCTTTTCTTACACCATGTTGTCACCAAGGAGACAGTGCCAAAAACCCTATCAGTGACAGGTTGCATAGTAGCTGTGTAGCAACTATGTCCTCAAATATCAGCCTCTGAGACATTGTGGGATGAGTCAGAATCCTATGGGGAGTCCCGTTGCATTTTATTTGACTAGGAACACCAGTAGAATTTCAGTGGAAAATAATTGTAACTACCTCTTCATTGAAGCAGGCTTCGGGCCCCTCTACTTTGCAGCACTTGTCCACTAGGCTAGTGAACTCTGTAAGCGATGACCGTAGCTCCTCATCTGTAAGTTCAGGCTTTAGCTTCACTAAATTAACAAGAAACCTGTGACCCAAAGATGTCAAATAGAATTAATTAAAAATTTCTTTCTTAAGTTCCTCTTCTCCAAATTGCTTATTATAGTATAATATACCTTGGGAAGTGAGGCGTCTCAATTTGAATGAGTATAAAAAGTTAAAATATTCCCACTTTTGAAAGGTTCTCCTGAAATTTTTCTGTTAAACTTATGGGACGGATTTCCATGGTAACATTCTTTATAGGGTTATGTACAGCAAGATAGTATAAAAAATGTGAACATATATTATGTCTTCATTATCACAGTATTATAGAATATGTGACTACATTTGATCTTCCTAGAAAATTTATTTCCACTCCACTTGATACAGACATTGCCTAAATCTAAAAAGTAGGTCTTATTTCTTGACATTTATAGTATTGCCTAAGAAAATAAAAGTAAGATTCCTGTCACTTTTAGGCCTCTCCTTTTTTCAAACACTAAGTGAGATTCTCAGGGCATTCTCTCAAGAAAATTTGATTCATTATAATCCTACTAGAATCCCTGTGCATGGCATTCATGCACAGTGGAGGGGGGGTCCCTCAGCCCGGTCTACACCCTCTCACAGTCCAGAACCCCTCAGGGGATGTCTGACTGCCACCTAAGCCAGCAGTGGGACATCCCCCAAGGGGTCCTTAGCACTGCTGTGGAGGCCGGAGAGGCTCCCACCACCTCTGCTGTGCTTGCCACCCATGAGCCTGGCTTCTGGCTGAGCAGTGCTCCCCTGTGGGAGCACACTGACTACCAGGGGGCAGCTCCTGCGTTGAGCGTCTGCCCCCTGGTGGTCAGTGTGCATCATAGGAACCGGTTGTTCTGCAGTTCCGTCGATTTGCATATTAGCCTTTTATTATATAAGATAAGCCTTTCTGCTGGGTATCCTAATTCACTTTCCCAACTCACAGTCTGCTGGAAACTCCATGTCCACAGCAAAGGAAAAGGCTAGCTAGGTTTCAACGTTAAACAATGCAATCAATATTTTTCTGGTGTTTTTCTGAGTTAGAGAGACAGGACAATTTGATGGGAGGAAAAGGACTGTAATACTGAAATCACATATCCATTACAATAAACCTTCCCATTAACACACGATGTGTCTTCCCGCTGCAGAAAAAGATGAGTGGAAGAGAATGGTAGTACCTGTCTTTCTTTCTCTGGAGCTCCTCCTTATGTGCCTGACACAAGTCTGTGTGAAACGTGAATAAACCTTGAGAGGTAGATGGAGGCATATATGTTTTATCGGCTTCTAGGGCCTCAAAGCAGGGCCTTCGGAAGGCAAAGTTGGTTTTACAACAGTGGTCCACGGCAGGGTTGATGGTTCGATTCTTTACTCCACATATTTCTCCAATAACTAAATCCACCTGTACCAATGAAAGTTGGAACTCAGATAGGACTTTAAAACTTGAGTGGTGCTCTGAAATATGGTTAAGTGAATCATTAGATTATTATACGTTCACTGTTAACTTTACTCAGAAAAACCCATGCACTCATAACATGACATTACGTACATAGAAAAGTAGGAGCTGGGATCCTAAGTGGCATTACATATAACAACATTTCAAGCCATAGCAATTTAAATGCCTAGAGATTGATTTCTTGTTATCACATGTACAAATTTGTGATTGTTAGTTGCAAACAGCTAAATCAAAGTGGCAGCCAAACACTATGGCCCTTAGATTTATATCTCTCCTGGGATATGTCCCAGGGTACTGTTCAACCCAGCCCTAAAAAACACCCAACTTGCAATGGGGGTTTGAGAGGGGCAGGGAAACAGCAATTCCCTGACTGACCTGGTGGGCAAGAGAGAGAATTTGTAACATTGCTTAAAATTATAAGGTTTCCTTTATCATTCTGAAACATTATTGTGATTCCTAAAACATTTGTCCCAACAAATTACTTCTATATAAATAAGAGGTAAGAAAGATGATTTGGAGAACTCCAAGAAAATATTTAAGACATTCTCTTTTTCTTCCTTTGATTTTGATTCAGTGAGTCAAAAAGAAAACTTGACATTCCTTGCTTAACAATGTTGAAAACAATGAAGAGAGGAAAACACATAATTGCTATAAAGCAATGAGGACATATACAAGGTGTCCCAAAAACATGTATACACTCTTTAATAGCTGATGGCTCAATACCTATTTCCTTCTTTTCAGCCAGACTAAGCTTTGAACAAAGGAAATTAATCCTAAAATGCTACTGGAAGTTTGAAAATGCAATTGAAGTACAAATACTGCCTTTATAATTATTCAGTGTGTATAAAAATGCAGACACACTATAACAACTGATAACTTACTTAATTTTCACTCCTTTTCCAGTTTAACTGATTTGAAATAATGGGTGAAGCCAGACTAAGCTTTGAAAAAAGACATTTTTTATGGGGACACATAAAAGGTAAAGTTTATGCTACAAAACTGGCAACAATTGGCAAGTTGAGGGTGTACAAATACCAAACACAATGATTCTTGATGTTTGTGATTCCATTGTTGCGCGTTTTCATCAGTGCCTGGACCAAAACAGTCATCAATTTTAAAAAACAATTGACATTGACAAAAAAAATTATTCATTTCTGTGGATACTTTTAAATTTTGAAAACGAGCTATCCTATCTAATAAAAGGCTAATATGTAAATCAACCGAACTGTGGAACAACCAGTTGCTATGACGCACACTGACCACCAGGTGGCAGATGCTCAATGCAGGGCTGCCCCCTGGTGATCAGTGTGCTCCCACAGGGGGAGCGCTGCTCAGCCAGATGCCGGGCTCATGGCTGGTGAGCGCAGCAGCGGTGGCGGGAGTCTCTCCCAGCTCTGCAGCAGTCAGACATCCCCTGAGGGCTCCTGGACTGCGAGAGGACACAGGCCAGGCTGAGGGACCACAACCCCCACCGCCCTGAGTGCAAGAATTTCGTGCACCAGGCCTCTACTATGTTAATAAACACTGATTTTATCATCACTCAAAGTGTGTATACATTTTTGGGACATTATGACTATAGGTATCAGTTTTGTTTTGTAGGAATAGTCAGGTACATGGGCCATGCTCACCAAATTATCAACGCAGGCAAACTCTTCACTCAGAGTGCAGCAGGTAAGTAAAGCTGTCACCATTTCCTCGCCAAGAAAGGTCAGTTCGTCAGTGGAGAGCTGAGGGGCTATCTTTGTGAATTTGATAAAGTAACTGAAAGAACATTTGTCTGTTTGGTTCTGAACGAAACAGATACCCATTTCCCCTTGTCTCACTACTTGAAACCCCAACACTTTAGGCTACAAACAATCAATGCACTAGTAAGGACAATGTGAACCTCAGCTCTCTTAAAAAAAAAGTAGAGAACTGTCTCTTCACCCTGTTTTCCTGCACCCTGCCTTCTAGATCTCTGTATTTTGGCTTCCTTCTAATTTCACAGTAATCTCAGAAACAGGAACCTTTGCCCTTCCTGTTTTACCTGTGAGATGAGGAGCTCCTTGGCAGCAAATACCTTGGCTAGAACGTAAAATCCTCCTTGAAATCCCTTGCATGGTAATAAATATTGTAAAGGGAGACTTTAATAAATACAAGTGGAAAAGGATAAACTGAAATGAAAGAAACTTAGATTGTTACTGGGCTGAGTGACTTCCCCCAAATAACCAGATTGCAGGAATAGTTAAAACATATTTTGGTTGGACAGTCTGCTCAGTGCCACCTTGTCTCTGGATCCATTTTGGTTCATCAGTTTATGTGATCATTATACCCCACATATGAGTGAGATCATGTGATATTTATCTTTCTCCGACTGGCTTGTTTCACTTAGCATAATGCTCTCCAGTTCCATCCAGGCTATTGCAAATGGTAAAAGTTTCTTCTTTTTTACAGCCTGGTAGTATTCCATTATGTAGATGTACCACAGTTTTTTAATCCACTCTTCTGCTGATGGGCACTTAGGCTGTTTCCAAAGTATGCATACATATTAGCATGACCAATGGACACAGATGCTGGGGCAGTGGGAGCTTGCCCTCAGGGTTGGGAGTGGCCCGGGGGGTGTTAATCAGGAAAAAAGGAGACATGTAATACTTTAAACAAAAAAAATATATTTTTAAGTGTTTTGTTTTGATTTGAAGATGTTTGGTTTCAACACACACTAGATTACTATGGTAATTAATTAAGAAAATCCAAAATAAACTGCGTATTATCCATGAATGTTCACCAGAACACTAGAAAATAAATATTAAAACTTCAAGCAAATCCATAGTTATTTCTACAAACTTAGTAAGATGGGCTTAAATCCTGGCAAACCATCTTTTCTTTGGTAAATTGTAACCACTTAAAGTTTACTTCACCTCACCCTCACCTCCAAATGTGGAAGAATCCAGAAATTCTGGCTTGAGAGTAGGAAAGACAAGTCCAAACAAAAACTAAAGCATTATAGAATCAGTTTCTCCAGAATCCTGTATTTCTTTCATTTCTGGCCTCCTTCCTGATAAGAGCTTACTATGCTAGCTCAATGTACATTCCTGGTTTTGTGGTTTTATTCTTTCCCAGAGTTTATGAATTCACCATAACTGAATGACTGAACTTAAATGTTGACACTTGGTGGCTTTCTTTATTTTATCTTGGTCACAAGTGTTAACCAACTTGTGCAAACAACTTACTGGTTTTTCAAGTCGTCTTTCCCCAAATTCTGAAAATGTTCACATTCTCGTTGTACTATTTTGAGGCTTTTCTCAGTTGTCTCATTGAATTTGCTTTCCTGAAAATAAGAACGATTATGTTTATGAATATTTTATCTAAAATTTAATCATAAACTTCACATCAAGTTGTCAAAAGCTTTTTAAATTTATATACTATTTTCAAACTATTAGCTTATATTACTTACTAAATCAAGGGTAATTTTCTTTATATGTGTGTGTAAAAATTTGTATCTCAATCAATTATAGTTATAGATACTTTTTTTGCTTACATATGAAAGTCCACATTTTTGTCATAATTTTGTACATTTTTTTAGCTTTCCAGTTTACAAAGTATAATTCAAATCTCATGGTGACAAGGATTATATTCGATTCTCACTTTGAAGTAGACAGAGCAGTTGTTAATCTGTTTTTACGTAATGGAAACTGGCCTTGTGAAATAGTGACTTGCCCAGAATGACCCAGCTAATAAGTACTGCTAAAGAGTATCTTAAGTCCCATTTACCTTTATTTTATACCTTCTTTGTCATCAGTTCATGTTGGAAATTAGAACCTCTAATAGTTGTCTTCAAATACTTTATAAACTCTCTCTCTCATGAGACATAAAATTAGACACTTACTAAGTCAACACCAGAGAGAAAACTATACACCAGTGGGTGGGTAGATGCTGTGGGACAAATTGTGTCTCCATGTAAAATAAAAAAATTATAACAGTATGATTCATTTAAGGATCAGAAAAAGACCTCCTCCTTAGAGACAGTGGTAGAGCTGTACCGAAACTCAAGTCTTCTTACTTCATTGATCAAATATAAATGAATACAAACTGGCTTTTACGGCAAGTGGAATAAATTTTTTAAATAAACCAAAAATAGTATATATCAAATGAATGAGAAATAAATCATAAATTTCAAATAATTTTTATAATAAAAAAGAGTATATATGAATTAATATTAAAAACATGAATTTCAATAGAAAAATGGGTAACTAACATGAACAAATTGTTTATAGAAAACATAATTACTATAGCTAAAATTATATGGGAAAAGTTTAATTTCATTTAAAAAATCAAAGGTTTGCTTAAAATATATTCACTATTTTTTATATATAAATCTAGTAAAGTTCATTTTCATGTGCAACATTGGTGAAGGTGAGAGTAAAATGAGCATTTTTAAGTATTCTTGTAGGACTATATGTTGGTAAAAACTTTCTAGAAATTAACTAAGTCATTTGTATTAAATTTTTATGTCTACATATTTAACCTAATAATTTCCCTTCCAATAATCTATTTTAAGAAAATAATTAATAATAAATATTAATAAAAATGAGTAAAGAGATATTTCAGGTTTGCTTATGAGATTAAAAACAACCTAATAACTAAACATCCAAAATGCCCAACATAGTAGAAAAGCAGTTAAGTAAATTATTATGATGGTATACCTCTGTTTAAAGAAAAGTAATTTTAAATTTCATTTAATGACATAAAGTTTTCTATAACACTAAATAAAAAACACACCCAAAAATTCTATCAGAAATATTATTCTAATCTTATTTTGAAACACACTCATATACAGGGTGGGCAAAAGTAAGTTTGAGTGCATGAAACACAGATTATTCTTGTCTTATTATTTATTAATTATTGTATTTTTTCCATATGAACAACTATAAACTATACTTTTGCCCCACCCTGTGTAAGAATATTTTAATTCAAAAGATGAAAGAAAATGTTAATTATAGCTATTTCTTAGTGACAGAATCAGAAAGTTTTTTATATTTTTCTTTGTAACTTATGGATCCTTTTTGAATTCTCTTTAGTAATCATTTATTACATTTACAGTCATAAAAATATTCAATATGATTCAATAAGATACAGAGTACATAAATAAAAATACAAATGCAAAATGTTTAATGGGAAGTTTGTTCATCAACACACAGGATTAATAGTTCAAACTATTATACATAACCCAATGATTTTGGTCTTCCTAGTGGTCACCTTGCACTGAATTCGAAGTGGACTCAGATTGGTCAATCACATTTTGTACCCCCTAGACTAAATTAAAACTTTGATATCAATTTTTATGTGTTTGTTGTTTTGATTTGTGGGTTTTGTTTATTCCTCTGGGCCCACGGAATGGAACCTACCACATTACTGTAACAGTCTGGAGGATTTTCTGCATTGCAACACTCTTTCAGGAGGTCATCGTACACTCTAGCAATTCTTAAAAGCTCTGGTGTAGACAGTTCTTGATGTCTCCTTGAGTATTCATAAAGAAACCTGTGATGTGTAAAATATCTTGTATATTAGAACTCAGAGAATGAGCAAAACACCAAATCCTGCTATCTTTTAGTCTAGTCAGATCTAATATAAGTCTGCTCTCAATGCCATGCTTCCTCTGGTTTGGTCAGGGAGTGATTTAAAAGGGCAATATAACTACAGGCGATCATTTTACCTAAATTCTCTATAGATAATGATTTAAACTAACAATGCTTTTACTTAGAGGATAGAATTGTTAGAGCTATTTAGAATTAATTATTAAGATTATTTAATTAATAAAGCATCAGAAATAGTATATCATACCACCAATATTTGAGAAAATACAGATCGGGTAAAATTCTGCTGGAAAATGCATTCAGATTTTCAACTAAATATATTATAGATATACTTAATCCTCAAGGTAAGTACTATTTTATAGCTGAGGAAATTAAGTCTCTGACCAGTTAAGCACCTTGCTATTAATGCAAGAATAGAATTTGAACCTAGTTTCCATGTGATACCTACTTCATTCTTTTTTAAACTATAAAACTCTCTTCTTAAACTCTTCTCAAGAGAACTCTTCTCTAAGTACTCTACTGTGCTATTTACAATCTTCTCCTAGAGAAAACATTACCCACTCAAAATAAATTAAAATGGTCTTTCCGCCCTAGCCTGTTTGGCTCACTGGATAGAGAATCAGCCTGTGGACCGAAGAGTCCCAGATTCAATTCTGGTCAAGGACAAGTACCTAGGTTGCCAGCTCCTCCTTGGGCCAGGCCCTGGCCAGGGTGTGTGCAGGAGGCAACCAATTCATGTGTTTCTCTCACATCAATATTTCTTTCTGTCTTTCCCTCTCTCTTTCCCTCTCTCTAAAAATCAATGGAAAATCTCCTCAGGTGACATTTAAATAATCTTATCTGAAAAAGAGTAATATACAAATTGACCATCACTCCAACACACAAGATGGCTGCTCCTATATGGTCAAAGATGGCTGCCCCCATGTGGACACAAGATGGCCACCACAAGATGGCCAGCAGGGGACGGCAGTTGGGAGGGACCAGGCCTGCAAGGGAGGGGAGTTGGGGGCGACCCAGGCCTGCAGAGGAGGGCAGTTAGGGGTGACCAGGCTGGCAGGGGAGCAGTTAGGCATCAATCAGGCTGTCAGGGGAGTGGTTAGGGGGTGATCAAGCTGTCAGGCAGAAGGGGTGAGGGGCAATCAGGAAGGCAGGCAGGCGAGCAGTTGGGAGCCAGCAGTCCTGGATTGTGAGAGGGGTGTCTGATTGCCCGTTTAGGCCTGATCCCAGTAGGATCCCAGATTGGAGAGGGTGCAGGCTGGGCTGAGGAACACACATCCCCGTGTACGAATTTCGTGCATCGGGCCTCTAGTAATAATAATAATGGTCTTCCATGTTTTGTGAGAGCTGTACCTCACAAGAATTTTTAAAGTCCAGGGAACAATTTTTTAGCCCTTTTGTTTTGCAGCCTTTGACTGCCTTGATTCATCTTGGTTTTTCTGACATCTTCTCTCCTTCTCCATCAGCCTTCTCAGTCCCATTTGTAGCATATATTCCCATCCCCTAAAGCAGAGGTGATTATCCTTCAGAGAACTAGGGCTCCCTTTAATATCTGACATAAGTCATGGACCTTTACACAAGAATAAAATTACATCTAAAAACACCACCAAAATGTTGCAAACAAAAACCCTTAGAATCCTACCCTAGCTTGGCAGATCCATTGAAGTCTTGCGTCAAACATTCACACCCAGAAAGACTGAACTTTAAATCTCTATTTATGACTTAACATGCTCATTGTTGCTCTATCATTTCTCCCTACACTTCAAACACTATCTGTGTTGTAATAGTGATGACGATGTTGAAGAAGAAGAAGATCATGATGATGATAAAAATTGCTTGCCTTTAGTAAGCACTTGTGCCAGGCTCAAGTGAAATGCATTACATCTATGATTTGGTTGACTTTAATTTGACTTGGCACCATGACTTGTGAGAAGCAATAGATCACAGTGGTTATAACAACAGGAGTCTGGAGTCAGACTGCTTGCATTTGAATCCTGGTTCTACTGCATATTAGCTATGTGACTTTAAAGCAAGTTACTTAACCTCTGTGCTTCAGTTTCCTTGCTTGTAAAATGAGAATAATAAAAGTATTTTCACCTCAGGGGGTTGTTTTGAAATATATATGATAATAGGTGAGAAACACTTAAAATTTGCTAACTATTCAATAGCCTGTATCTTCAGTCCAGGCCTCCTTCCAGAGCTCCAGGTCGTCATGCAAAATTTTCTCTTGACAGTTCCAATTAATTATTCTACAGGCACCTCACAGTCAATGTGCATAGATTCAAATATATTATCATACTCCCAAAACTTGCTTCTTCACCATACTTTCCATCTTGTTGAATCTGAAAACTACATACCCAACCACCTAAGCCCCAAACTTGGATTCATTCCAGATGAAGTTTCTAAAAAACAAAAGTGATTTTGTCCTTCCTTATTCTTTAATGAAAATCCTTCAGTGGCATCTCGTTACTTAGCATGCCTGCATGATCTGACCCCTTTCACTTCTTACTACCCTGTCTCTCTCTGCAGATACCCTATTCATAGACACATATACACCAAGTGGTTTTATACTTCAACCCATGCTCTACCCCCTGGATTACCAAAATTTCCTCAAGAACTTCCTTCTGATCAAGCTTTTCCAGCAGCCCCAAGTTCAATTGACCACTTTCTTCTTCTCTGCCCTCACATTACTTAGCATATAGTGCAAGAAATAAAAGAACATTTCTTGCACTCATTTATATGTCTGTCTCTTCTCACATTATACTCCCTGTTGATGAAAGCTTACTGGAGATATAGAAACTTCATAGTAAACCTAGTAAAGCTCCTGAATTATATTTTATTATCAATAAACTTTGAATGAATGAATGAATATTCCATGAATTTTATAGATGGTGAATTAAAGCACAGAAAGGTTAACTTGTCCCAGTGACTCAATCAGGATTCATATCTTGTCCCTTTGGTTCCAAGTCCACTAGTTTTGCCTTGAACAGATGGGGTGGCATCCCATGACAGTTAAGCCCACAACCTTCTGGAGTCAAATTCTTACTCTGTCATTTTTTTAGCTGTGAACTTTGGGCAAGTTACTGAGCTTCTCTGTACCTCATCTGAAAACATGGGGGGAATCATTTATTTTACATGACCTTATAAGAATTGAAATAGATAATCTATATAAAGTATTTAGCCCATTGTCTGGCACATATTAAGTACTCGATAAATGTTAGCCATCACTATAAAAACACAGGGGCATTTTCTTAAAATTGTGAAAATACCATAATCTGTAACCATGATTTTTAAAAATTATATCATACCCAATGATTTAAATGGTGCCCATTCTTTCCACCCAAATTAGCCAAAATAGGTCAAATCATAAATTTCTGTTTGCCTTATAAATTTCAATATGGAGTTACATTACTTAGCCATGAAGGTATCTTGGTCAGCATTTCGTTCTTCACACACATTTTTATTTTCAGTAAATGTTTCTTCTTTTAGAGATAAATCCTTTGGCTTGTCATCTTTATTCATGTGAATTATGCACTCGCCACGCTCTGGTATTTTCTTTCTACAGCACTCTTTAATTTTGCTAGAGATAGAATCTTGCTTTGAACAAATATGGCTCATAACGTTGCTCTGTAAGAATGAGAAATGAATTTATTTTCCCGACTTTGTTGGGGCTGGATTTTCCTTCATAATGAAATGCAAAGCCAACCATGAGCATAGCATCTGAAATTGCTTCATTTTGATGGGTATAATTTATTTAAATTTTGTGTAATTTAATACACATAAAGTATCGTATTAAAACAAGCTTTTTTACTCAAGATTTTAGATGACATGACTATGAAAAGTAAACTCTATTATATAAGTTCACATTTATTATTAAATAGTAATCACTTAAATACTTTACCCCTACTTCTCTGGTATATTGGCATTTTAAATTCTATATGTTGCTTCTTTCCCATAAGAGTTTACCTGTGCTTCAATGAGGGCCACCCAAGATATGTTACTTTAATATCTATAATCCTAGATTTCTTCCTTGTGGCCTAAAACTACATTGCCAAGCACATACTAGAAACTCAATAAACATTTTGTAAGTGAAAGAAAGAATGGTAAACAAATGAACCACTATAGTAACTACCAGATGAAGACTTCTGAAACAAGAAACCATTCTACTCATTGTTGTCCTTTTCTGATGGATACTATTAATTTGAAGCTGTTCAAATCATCAAATAATGTACAAAATAGAAAAACCTACTCTAGTCTCTCTCCCTGTCCCTCATCCCAATTCTGATCTCCACATAAAGCTGTGGAAATAAGAGAGATGACAAGGTTATCTTATTTATACATTAGTTGGATAATTTTTTACAAGCTGATCTGGCCCCTACTTCCTCCTCCAGATTCTCCAGAATGAGGCTGCACATTGTTTCTACTCTCTATTGCAGTTCACATGAACTTCATTGAGTTCCATGAAAACACCAGGCCATTCCAGAGCTCTCTGACTTTGCTTAAGCTCTTCCTCCTGCCTAGAATCTTTTTCTGATGCTTACTAAGGGTGAAGAATGGGACGCAGCTCTGGGTTGAGGTGAGAAGTGGAATGGGGGTTGAAATCATGTTTTCCATAAACTACATAGAACCAGAGAACCAGTCTTTGCAAACATACACACATCTCACCTAAGGCCATTATCATTCGAGGCAACACATATCTTATTGTCTGGAATTCATTTCTATTTTGAATGAACTATAATTCAATTTCTCTGATTTCTCTATAAAGGCATCAAAGAAGATATTAAGGATATAATATGATCCCTTTGTCTCAGCTCCAAACTTCATAGAAAAATCTTCAATTATATCTTAATTCAGTACATTATACTTACTATTATAAAATCCACATGCTCATAAACAAACAATATAAAAATAAGTAGCTAATGAGAGAGAGCAAAACATTGCTGTGAGAAACATTGATCAGATCAAACCCGCAACCTAGGTATGTGCTCTGACCAGGAATTGGTGTATAGGGCTATGCTCCAACCAACTGCATCACCTAGTCAGGGTAGAATTTGCAATATTAAAGAATACTTCAATCTGGTGTTAATGAATGTTCACAAGTATATTTATAAATTTTTATGTCAAACACATTTAGCCAAATAAAATAGGATCTGCTGAATAATCGAAAAATAATCCCATGTATTAAAAAAAGTTTTTTGGGGGCATATATTTTTACATTTTACTTTTTTATTATACTTATTTTATCTTTTTATTTAATAATATATTAACATTCTCATTTCATTATGATAAAGTAGCCACACATTAGTGCAACTTTAGGATAAAAAATGGCTGTAAAAATCACTATCTTTACTTGGTTTTAGAGAATATTTACTCTGTCACGGATGCACTGCACAACATCCCCTTCACAGCATCCATCATACTTAGAAGAAACATCTTCTAGAATGGAGGTAAGGTCTTCAAATTCAATCTTGGGGAATTTTTGACTAAGTATAGCAATGTATCTGGAAAGAGAATTGATAAATCACTAAAACATCTTGAACAGCAAGTAAAACAAGAGGGAGTTATTTGATGATACAGTATAAGTAGCGGCAAAAAAAGTATTGGTACCCTTGTTTTTTCACAGAAGTCTTTACCAAATAGTTGTTTATACATTGCATGACCTGCATGATAAGTTTGAAAATCCTAGGCCAGTGGTCGGCAAACCGTGGCTTGCGAGCCACATGCGGCTCTTTGGCCCCTTGAGTGTGGCTCTTCCACAAAATACCATGGCCTGGGCGAGTCTATTTTGAAGAAGTGGCATTAGAAGAAGTTTAAGTTTAAAAAATTTGGCTCTCAAAAGAAATTTCAATCGTACTGTTGATATTTGGCTCTGTTGACTAATGAGTTTGCCGACCACTGTCCTAGGCTTATGGTTGAGTCCTACATCAGGACTGAGGATAAAACGACCAGAGAGATGTGCTCTCTCCCATCATTTTTACAGCAAAACTCATTTTGTTAGGACCACCACTTGCAGATGTGAGCCCATGGTCAGCATAAGTAACCCATCACAGACCACTCTCCTGCTAATCTACTTGAAATCTCAGAATTTTTCTCAAAACATTGCACTAGCACCATTACTAATTGGTTAGGGCAAGCAATTGAGATAAAAATGTATCCATATAAAGTAGTCTTCTAGTCATTAAGGTCAAAGATAGGTAGATATGTCATATTAAAGCACTTGGAGGTTTTAGTTTCTAATTGGTAGCTCTCAGACCAATTCAGATTCTCAACAAACCATGAAATATCTCAGAACTAGCCCTCTCTCTTTCTGGGCTCTCCCCACCTCCCAAGTCTTTATTCATCCCGACATAATATCCTGGTTCTGAGTTATCCACATAGACTGAGGAACTAAGGAGAGTATAAATAAAAAGTCATCAACAATTTAACAAAAGTGGGACACAGACAAAAAAATACAAGTAGAAATAAGATACGTATAATAACACTCACATAGATTTTAAGACTTTCGGTCCAAATTTCAAATATGCCCCACACACATTTTTTTGAAAAGAAGAGAATGCTTTTAAGTATTGTATGACAGGTACTGCCTGAAGAAGAAAAAGAAAATTCCTTTGAAGCAAGAGCAAAATTCTCTTATCGCTTAACTACATGTCAACCAAATTATTCCAAAACTTGCTCAGAAATTAAAAAAAAATCTATGAGATTTTTATTGTAATAAATTTACATAGCAGAAGAAATACTCATTTGTGACACATTAGAAAGGTGAGGCCAGTCATTCTGATAACTACATTGCACTTGGTGGGAAGGTGAGTCATGCTGTGTGCTATGAGCTTCTTCATCTTTACTGGGATGAACCCATGTTAGGGTTAGCTAAGAGAAATCTTGCCAAGGATAGAGATAAAATGTCAAACTTTACCCTGAATAGTTATTAGCTAGGGCTTTCTTGCAATTTACAAGTAAGACAAAGCCAGAAGAGAGACACTGGAAATGGGTAATTGTCTGTCAAAGATCTCAGGAAATAAGGACTTTTGGATCAGAGCAAGTGGTCAATGGGTTGAAAACCAGTGAAAGTAGGAAGAGAATGGTTATAAATGGTAAACAACTCTTTTGCTATAATTTAATTTTCAATAAAGATCTACTGCGTTGGGTGTCTCCTTATCCTTATCCATGAAATAAATGGAATCCCTACCTTTATTCGAAAGCAGTTAGCTTTGTCTTGTTCTTCACAACATGTTTTAGTCATCTCCTCAATACGAGCCATGACTATTAGAAGTGTAGGGGTAAAAGCAAAGGGATTTCTTCTGGAAACTTCATAGATATAGCTATAAAAGAAAAAATAGAAAAAGAAAAAAATGAAAGAATGATAAAATAGAGAGGGAACAATAGAAGGGAAAGGAATGACAGAAAAAGACAAGGAGATCAAAGTGTGAAAATGAAAGTACAAGAAAGAAGGATTTCCCATTAGAGAAATCTTCAATATAAGGCAGTGTTATCTAGTCTCCAAAAAAAGTATTTTACAGTCTTATCATTGAATTTCCAACTTTAAAATGAAATTGATGATTGCAGTTATAATCCTGAACACTAAGATATGGCTATTGCCTTTCCTTCCTTCCTATGCTGCCAGATGGTAGGTATCTCTCCCTTCCATGTTTAAAGAATAACTACCTAGACACACTCCATCTGAGATTCAGGGATCAGATTCACTTATGTTCAAACACACTTGTGATTTAGGTTTCAATGAGTATACAGAAAAAGTCTCTGTTCCTGTAATTACTGTACTACTGAAAACAGATTTTTGCAAAACAGTTACTGATTTCATCTTTATTCTCAGTAAAAGCTGTACCTTCCCTTGGATGGCAATATTATTTCCTCCACTAGCAATTTTTCACCATGCACATACTTCTGTTCCAGGGCTTATCACATTAGAAAATATACATCATTAATGAAAGGATCTTGAAAGCAGGTTTCATATCTTATGTTTATATTCTCAACACTGAACACAGAATCTGACACACAATAAACACCAAATGAATTAATCACTCAATGAACAACACTATATTCCTTTGAAATAGATATTAGATATTCTGTAGCCTAAGGATATTTCTTCAATTAGATCATTTTTCTATTAAACTTACTTGCTTAGAAAAGATTCACTGTTATTTTTGTAAGCCTGGCATTTCACTTCAGGATCCAGAGTAGGGAGAGGAGGTAGAAATCCTGCTTCAGCTTTCTTATTGTAGAAGAAACAGAGTCTTCTTTCAAAGTCTACCTTATTGCAGCAGTGTGAAAAGTTGTGCTTCTGTGCTACCCCCTCCATAGCACATATTGCTTCTAGTAAAACATCATTCTGGACAACAGAGAAGAAAAAGACATTTTTCATTCAGTGTATAGTTTCTCAACATTTTGAAATGATGCAATGATTAGTGAGCATCACCCTTTAAGGAAAATATTGCAATTTTCCCAACATCAGCAGCTAAGGATCTTGACCCACACCTTTGACAACCATCCCTTTAGCAAACTTTCAGGAAACTTTTTCTATCCTATCCTGAGGCTCTCTAACCTCGTACTTTTCCTTTGCTGCTTATATATCCCTTGCATAACAGTGTTTTTCCTCCTCTCCCAAGGTGATGAGGTCAGAGTGTGAGTGTATTGATAAAGTATTTAGTAGAGGTGTTTAGTAATACTTTTTTAGAGATGCAGATGGTGATTTTGTGCAGGAAAGGCCTGGAAAAGAGGGTGTGATGGTAGAGTACACATTGAGAGAGGCAGGAAAGGAGGGGACCTCCATATTTCTGTGAGTTCGCCGGGCTCTGGTTGCCCTGTAACTTTATGTATACAGCATGGACTGCGAGCTCAGGATCAAGTCCTCCTGTGCATCATAATACAGAATTGCATCTCTCCTAGGAAACTGCCTTATCCTCAATACCAGTCAAAATAAAATGAGGGCACATAGTATCTTTCTTTTAAAATTTTCAAGCCAAAAATTCTGTGTTGACAAATAATCTTGTTTATTTATGAAATGGAAACAAGTTACTTACAGGTAATTTTGAACACTGAGGGAGTTTCAAGTTGGCCAAGCATTGATCTCTGTATTCCGTCATGGCTTTTGCCAACATTTCTACTTCCTCAAAGGATGCCTCCTGAACATATTGAGCAAATGAAATGATGGTGCTGCAACAGTCCACACAGAGTGCACAATGATTACCTGCAGAATTTCCATGTATGTCCAACCAACCCATAGGAACATCCACTTGTTGACTAACCTCAGGAAATTATCAAAGTGTGAGGCTACAAATTGTACAACTTCTTGACAATTCAATTACCTCTTCTGAATTTTATGATTAATACTATATTTACTTTTTTATATGGTTTTTATTTAATTACATTACTTTTAAGAAGCATTAACAGTTCTGGAATATATCAGATTAGATTATGATAAACACCATCATCATCAAAAAGACTTTAGAGAAACTCACATATATCCAACATTGTCCTCTATAAATTTCTGGGTAATATTAAAATCATCTGAAAAGCAAAGATATTAAAATTATGAAATATCCTGATATTTTTAACAGTTTCCCAATAACTATATAGGTTATTTAAATTCCCAAAGTATAAAAGAGAGAACTAATGGTAGAAAATATTTTGGTATATTTAACAAGAAGAAAAAAGTCATATGAACCAAATATGGGATCTTAATCACAGCTGATTGTGTGTTCAAGATACATTCATTAAACTGAATTGACTTTGAATTAATCTCAAACTGACCAGACCAAATTTGCCATTGATGGCTACCCAGTCACACATGTCAAATACAAGCATCACTTCTATGTTAAGTGTTTATCATGTAAGACTATCAAAGTAATGTGAAGGTAAACTGATAGGTGATGTAATATTACAATAGAGTCAAACAAGTGCTGCCATGGCATGCTGTTGGTCAGTAGGGTTTACAGGGCTAGCCAAACATACTTATTTAGGTAATCTCTGGACTAGTCTTAGCTCATTAATTCCCTCCCAATGAGCATAATCCAAGCATATTTATATTTGTCCACAACAACTAGTTTTACAGAGTCCTTACTTTTACAAAGTATTGAGCTATACATTATGAGGCAACCAATGATGACTCACCTTTGGACATCAGGTTCCTAAGTACTCTCACAGTACAAATAACTCATGAACATGACTATGTATAATGCAATTTAAAATGTATATGGCAGCATACTGGTTAGACAATCATATACTTTACAAAGCATTCCCCCCAATATTTCCAGTACCCATCTGACACGATACAGTTATTACAATATTATTGAATATTTTCCCTATGCTGCAGTTTACATCCCCATAACTATTTTGTAACTACCAATTTGTACTTTTTAATCCCATTATACTGTACACCTGAAACTAATACAAAATGATATTGAGTGTAAACTATAATTGAAAAATAAAAATAAATGTATATGATATTCTAAAATAAGGTGGGTAAGTATCTAACAGGCATGCTTTATGATCCCTGGGTGAGGAACTAGAAATGGATTATGGGAGGAGTGACATATGAGTTGAATCTGAAAAAAATGTACAATATTTCAGCTAACAGAAAAATAAGGAGACTCATCTTTCTGTGTGGGTAGAATAATGTGAGTAAAAGCAAAAATGTGAGACATTTTGGTATGTTTTTAGGGAAAGTCAATTAATCCACTTTGATGAGAACATGGGCAATAAAGAAGAAGAAGAATGGAACCTAAAATAGAAAGGATCTGGGTCCAGACTATGGGGGTCTTGCATAGAAAGCTGGGAGTTTGGGCTTAAATTGGAAGCCATAAAGAGCCATTGAAATGTTTATCTGAAATGATAAACATTTCTCTATTCTATTATTTCTCTATTCTATATGCTAAGAAATACCAGCTGGGATCTCCCACACCGCCTGATAAATAGAAAATGACAAGAACTATGCCAAATAGATGGACAGAAGAGTGAATGAGTGCATAGGAAAATGCAAAAAAAAAAAAGCAAAACCACCAGGAGATTTTTATTGAGAAATCAACAGGACATTGATTTTAGTAGGATAATGGAAATACAAAGGAAAACATAGGTGCAAAAGATAAGATATCAGAGACAAAAATCAATAGCATTTTTGAACAAGTTGTTACAAGGGGCAAATTAGAATAAAAACTCAAGAATGATCACTCTTGTTCAAGCCTTGTGACTGGGTGTCACTGGCAGGCACTGTGGGCTATCAAATTGAGTAAGACACAATCCTCATCTTCAGGCCATTATGTACATTATGTGGCAATCAAAACAGTGCAACTGTACAAATTACAAAAAGGTACTCCTTTCAGGCCAGAGAAATTACAACAAGACACCTCCTCTGGTCAGATGAAGTTCAAAATTTTTCCCTTTTGGTAGAAGAAATATAAAAGTCACCCTTTCCTCCAAAAGGGCACTCCTTGGCCAGGTTTGTGAGCAGGGGAATGTACAGGTTTGGGGAGATTTAGAAACTATATAGTTGGAAGAAGCAGGGTCCAGCATACCTTAAAGGTATTTTTTACCCTGTTGGAGATATGTTGAACAACTGAAGGTTCCAGAAAAATCCCAACTCAAATCTAGTGTTCACTGTTACTGTACACTATCCACATTTGTGAGAAATATGAATATTTTCAAATCCAAATTATATCTCCCAGCAATACTTTCTATACTAAACCTAAGACTAGGATTCTGTCTGTAGAATGGGTACTATGATCACCAAAATACAAAATCTTGAATAGTTCAGGATATCCAATCAGTATATACAAACTAACAGGGGTAAGGGAGAGAGAAAAAGAACACAAAAATTAAGTTGAAAGAATACAGGTTAAAAAAATAGAAATTACCCCAACTTAGTCATTCCTTAGCTGATATACAAGTAAATTTCTTACCAACATCTTGAGGCTTTGTGGGCAAGTTTAGGCATTCAGTCAAAAAGAACAAGAAAATAACAAAACTGGTAAGTTTTAACTGTTTCATTTCTTTAGAAATCACATTCACAAAGGAAAGTAATGTGATTGAGGAAAATCAAGTTTTTATATTATCCTTTGACACTACTAGTAAAAAAGTAACCTGTTTAACCTATTTCTCACATACCTCATATTTGATTGTTACTTGATCACACTGCAGAATGTTTGCTAATTATTAACTAGGAAAAAATTATCTGTGTTTTACTGGGAAAAGAATCTACTGAGTTAGAAAAAAGTCCAGAGGGTAAGTATGCACAATACCTAATCAAATAGATAACCAAAAAAAAAAAAAAATTGAAATATTGCAAATGCTAAGAGAAAAAAAGGACCAAAATAAATAATTCACCAAACACAACTAGGGAAATGTTAAATTTTGCTAGTAATCAAAGGAAGTCAAATTTAACAATAATAATTTTTATACCTGATAGAAAAATAAAACAATTAAAATATTCTGGTAAACATATAGCAAAACAGGTACCCATACATTCAAAGCTTTTGAAAAACAAGTTTATAAGGATCAATAGTCTTAAAAATATTTGTTATTTGAATCAATCACTCAAATTTTTGAATCTGTATTTATTAAGAACATGATCCTAAATATGGAACTATTTTAAAGTACATGATAAAAAAAAAAAAGCTAACAAATCAGGTGTTAATGAGAAGAGTAACAGTGTAAGCAACTGGGTGCAATCTTACTGGGAATTGTCTACGAAGTGGAAGATTTCCTAGAATCATCCTACCAGAGGAATGGGAAGCTGGGGCATTTATCCACTGGCTGAGGTATACATGAGCAACAAAGAATAATCATGAAAACCCTAAGAAAAAAAAAGTTACTGGGATGAGGTATTGTGCAAAGCAGCACTACTAGATAGTACAACGAATTTTAAAATCTTACCTAATGAGAGAGAAACCAAGATGGCGGCATAGGTAAACACCTAAACTGCTGCCTCGCACAACAATTTCAAAACTACAACTAAAAGACAGAACGGACACCATCCAGAACCACAGGAAAGCTGGCTGAGTGAAAATTCTACAACTAGAAGGAAAGAGAAAAGCTCACAGAGAATTGGAGGTACGGCAAAGGGTCTTTGTGCGCACAGAGAGGAAGGGTGGCTGAGAGCCTGGCTGACTTTCTCTGGCTGAAGGGGGAAGGAAGCCTGCACTGAACCCCAGTTCTGACTGCACTGAACCCCAGTTCCGGGCGGGCCCCTGGGGACCCACGCTCTTACGGGGGGAGTCTGGACTCTCGGGCGGAGACTCGAGCTGGGAAAGGCAGAAGTCTGAAGGCGCGCGCGGGCCAGTGCGCACAAAGGCTGCGGAGGTTGCCACAGGCTTTCCCTAGTGGAAGGGAGTCAGAGGATCCTGACTGCACTGAGCCCCAGTTCTGACTGCAGTGAACCCCAGTTCCAGGCGAGCCCCTGGGGACCCATGCTCTTGTGGGGGGAGTCTGGACTCTTGGGCGGAGACTTGGGAGCCGGGGAAGGTGGAGGACTGAAAGCACACACGCGCCAGTGCGCACAAAGGCTGCGGAGGTTGCCACAATCTTTCCCTAGTGGAAGGGAGTCAGAGGCTCCTGACTGCACTGAGCCCCAGTTCTGACTGCAGTGAACCCCAGTTCCAGGCGAGCCCCTGGGGACCCACACTCTTGTGGGGGGAGTCTGGACTCTCAGGCGGAGACTCGAGCTGGGAAAGGCAGAGGTCTGAAGGCGCGCACAAGCGCGCAAGGGCAAGGCTGACGGGAAGCCAAGACTGAGACTCCACCCCATCCAAGCTGAGCACAGAGGCTATTGCAATTTGGCAAGTCTAATCCTATAAGGCTGTCCAGCACCGAACTTCTCCCAGCATAGACACAGCTGATCCTTACAGCCAACTGGCCTGGAGGTCAATTCTTCCCAGTGATACCAACAACAATAAAGACTTAATTACAACAAGGCTGTACACACAGTCCACAAAGGGGTGCACCAAGAGTGTCCACCTCAGGTTAACTGGGGGGGCAGACCCACTGGGCCATATTGGAAACCTAGCACACAAATCTACCTTACCAACTCAGGGAAGCAATGAAAATGCGGCGTCAAAGAATCAGATCACAAACGAAAGAAATGGAGGAAAACAAACGACTGGATATAGAATTCAAAACCAGGGTTTTAAGACTTTTTAAGAATATCCTAGAAAAGGCCGATAAATATAACAAGACCCTCGAAGATATGAAAAAGGACCAACTAGAAATTAAACATACACTGACTGAAATAAAAAATATTATACAGAGACCCAAAAACAGACAAGAGGAACACAAAAATCAAGTCAAAGAATTGAAATACAAAGAAGCAAAAAACACTCAACCGAAAAAGCAAAAAGCAAAAAAAAAAAATCCAAAAAGTTGAAGATAATGTAAGAAGACTCTGGGACAACTTCAAGTGTACCAACATCAGAATTATGGGGGTGCCAGAAGAAGAGAGAGAGAGCAAGATACTGAAAACCTATTTGAAGAAATAATGACCGAAAACTTCCCCCACCTGGTGAAAGAAATAGACTTACAAGTCCAGGAAGCGCACAGAACCCCAAACAAAAGAAATCCAAAGAGGACCACACCAAGACACATCATAATTAAAATGCCAAGAGCAAAAGACAAAGAGAGAATATTAAAAGCAGCAAGAGAAAAACAGTTAATTACCTACAAGGGAGCACCCATACGACTGTCAGCTGACTTCTCAACAGAAACTATGCAGGCCAGACAGGAGTGGCAAGAAATTTTCAATGTGATGAATAGCAAGAACCTACAACCAAGATTACTCTACCCAGCAAAGCTATCATTCAGAATTGAAGGTCAGATAAAGAGCTTCACAGATAAGAAAAAGCTGAAGGAGTTCATCACCACCAAACCAGTATTATATGAAATGCTGAAAGGTATTCTTAAAGAAGAGGAAGAAGAAAAAAGTAAAGAGAAAAATTATGAACAACAAATACATATCTATCAACAAGTGAACCTAAAAATCAAGTGAATTAAAAACCTGAGGAACAGATTAATCTGGTGAATATAATAGAATCAGGGGCATAGAAAGGGAGTGGACTGATAATTCTCAAGGGGAAAGGGGTATGGGGGGTTCATGAAGAGACTGGACAAAAATCATACACCTATGGATGAGGACAGTGGGGGTGAGGTAAGGGCAGAAGGTGGGGTGGGAAATGGGTGGAGGGGAGCTATGGGGGGAAAAAGGAGAAATAATTGTAATAATCTGAATAAAGATTTATTTAAAAAAAATAGAGGTGAAAAAAAAAAAAAGAATATTCAACCAGAGAATGAATTATAATTCCACTTAATGTTAATAACCTGTGCACTGGGGTTGTAAAACTTTTGGCTACAGAATTAAAAAATGTATATTATGCCAATAAAAAGAACAGACTTAACAGAAAAAAATAAAATAAAATCTTACCTAATAATAGAGAAATATGTAAATTGACCGTACTCTGCTAAGCCCACAGCCAATCAGAGTGAGTATGCAAATTAACCCAACAAAGATGGTGGTTAATTTGCATACATACCTGGGTCCCAGGAACCTCCTCAGCACCCAGGTCACTCCCAGCCGGCCAAGGGGTGGAGGCTTTAGGCTTGGGCAGGGGCCGAGCCTGGGATTGGAGGGAAGGGGAAAGAAATCAATGGAAACATATCCTCAGGTGAGGATAAAAAGAAAAAGAAAGAAAGAAATGTCATATCCTATGAAAGACACATCTTGAAAATGCCTAAAGAAAGTTGTCATTTTTTCATGGTGAAGGGACTGGAGTCCGTGTTGATGAAAATACCTTGGCTGCTGCGGTGACTGGCAGTGGCTGCAGCAGCGGGGTGATGGGGCTGGCGCCTTCCCCTGATCAGCCCGGTCGCCTCCCGCAAAGGGAGGCCAGACTGTGGCTTAGGTCTGCTCCCAATGGAAACATATCCTCAGGTGAGGATAAGAAGGACCTAAGCCACAGTCTGGCCTCCCTTTGCGGGAGGCGACCGGGCTGATCAGGGGAAGGCGCCAGCCCCATCACCCCGCTGCTGCAGCCACTGCCAGTCACCGCAGCAGCCAAGGTATTTTCATCAACACGGACTCCAGTCCCTTCACCATGAAAAAATGACAACTTTCTTTAGGCATTTTCAAGATGTGTCTTTCATAGGATATGACATTTCTTTCTTTCTTTTTCTTTTTATCCTCAACTGAGGATATGTTTCCATTGATTTTTTTCCCTTCCCTCCGATCCCAGTCTGGGCCCCTGCCCAAGCCTAAAGTCTCCGCCTAAGGCTTTAGGCTTGGGAAGGGGTCTCCCCCTATCCCTGCCTCTCGGATTGTGAGCTTGGGCTGCCCAGACTTTAAGCTTGGGCAGGGGGCCCCTCCAATGGCAGGCTCAGCCCCTTCCCAAGTGTAAGGCCTCTGCCCCAGGCTTTAGGCTTGGGAAGGGCCCCCGCCCCCCCTCCCCCCTCCGATCAAGGGCTCCGTCCCTCCGATGGCTGGCTGGGAGTGACCTCGGTGCTGAGGAGGTTCCCGGGACCCAGGTATGTATGCAAATTAAACGCCATCTTTGTTGGGTTAATTTGCATACTCACTGATTGGCTGTGGGCATAGCGGAGGTATGGTCAATTTACGTGTTTCTCTATTATTAGGTAAGATGACTAAAGTACTAGGTTATACATTGTGGCATTGTTTGCAGTAGTAGAAGAATGGAAATAATCCAAATGTCCATCAATAGACATTTGGTTAAGAAAATATGGATATACACACAAAGAAATTCTAAGAAGCTGTTTTTAAAATTTTAGGGAAAAAAATTATGCATAATATTGAGTGATTGTCAGGATTACGTTTTTAAGTGAAAAAAGCAAGGTCTAGAACAACATTTGTAATATGTAACCACTGTATAATAAAGACAGAATAGTGTAATAGGAACATATTTATATACATATTTGCTTAGATATGAAAAATAAAGAACAGGTAGATTAAATAGAACTAAGAAGAGCTATTTTCTATAGGAGAAAGGGAGAACAGGAGAGAAGGGATAGATTCTTAATCAGTTCAGACTTCTCTAACAAAATGCCATAAACTTGGTGGCTTTTAAACCACAGAAATGTATTACTTACAGTTCTGGAAGCTGGAAATCTGAGATCACCCCTCCAACATGTTCAAATTCTATGAGAGCTCTCTTCTGGGTTGTAGGTAGGTGGCTGACTTCTGGTTGTATCCTCGGGAAAAAAAAAAAAAAAAAAAGGTATCAGGCCTCATGAGTTGGAAAATATTTCTTTCTCTTCAATTTTTTGGAAGAGTTTTTGTATAATTAGAATTATTTCTTCTTTAAATGTTTAGTAGAATTTACCAGTTAAGCCTGCAGGTTTCTTTATTTAAATGACCTTAATGAAATTTTTCATTTCTTTAACAGAAACAGCATTAATCAGATTATATATTTTTTCTGGAGTGACCTTTGGTAATTTGTGTCTTTTGAGGCATTTGTCCATTTCATCTAAGTTATCAAATTTATTGACCAAATATCTTACAAAATATTCCCTTATTATTATTACTAGGGGCCTAGTGCACGAATTCATGCACCTTGAAAGGAACTGTGGGCCGCAAAGCTGCGGTGGGCAAAGGGGCAGGTCTTGGCCCATCCTCCATGCCCCCACCCGGCCTCTCTCGCTGTGGCCCCCGGTCCCCCATCTGCCAGCAGCCCCACTCCTGCCGCCACTGCTGCTCCCACATGCTAATGGTGCTGGCCCCACTCACACCCTGCAGTGGGAGCAAAGAGTTTTCAGCTTTTTGCTTTTTTTGGTTCATGAGTTCTTTAGAAATGATAGATTTAGTTCATGAATATTTTGGGGTTTCCAGAGACCCCACTATTATTTATTACCAATTTAATTCCATGCTATCAAGCAATTCTCTAGAATCTCACTTAACTCTCTTTGAGGAAGACAAATTCCTTACATGGTAATCCATGATTCCTTATATGACCGGGCCAGAGGGAGCAGGAAAAAGTTTGGGAGAACTCATTCTTTTTCTTTTCTCTTTCAATTTTATTTTGGACTAGTGGCCCGGTGCACAAAATTCATCCACATTAAAAGGTAATTAATTAGAGGAAATATTTTAATATTGCTATTTGCCCTTTCTATATAACAGAAGCGTCAGAGATGAAAGAAAATTAGTAAAATATATACGAAAATCTTCCTTTTGTCAGAGTCTGGGGCGCACTGCAGGACCCAGAGTCAAGTCCCCGCCCACCCGCATGTGCCTCAAAATCATGTGAAACCCAGACCTGGCCAGCCCCACCCCCATTGGGCGGGATCCAGACCCGGCTGGCCTCATCCCCATCAAACCCCACCAGGCAGGGTGCACAGCCTCAGGTCCGCCGGCCCAGCGCCAGGTGGCGGGACACAGCCTCAGGTCCCCTGTCAAGACCCACCAGGTGGTGGGCGCAGCCTCAGGTTTCCCAGCACACCCTCAGGTCCCCCGGCCTGGTGCTGAGGCAGTGGCGCGGCCTCATGTCCCCTAGCCCAAGGTGAAAGGCGCAGCCTGAGGTCCCCCAGGCTAGCACTGGGTGGGGGGTACGGCCTGAGGTCCTCTGGCTGGGTGCCGGTGGGGGGGGAGCACAGCCTGAGGTCCCTAGTCAAGCCCAGCTGGGCAGGAGATACAGCCTCAGGTCCCCTGCCCGGCCCGGCACCACGCAGCCTCAGGTCCCTAATCATTGCTCATTACGGAAACTTTGCCTCCACTGTGGATGTAGCCATCTTGTGTTACAGGAACCCTGCCTCTGCTGTGGGCGCAGCCATCTTATGATGGTGTGATGGTTAATTTGCATATTACCTCTTTATTATATAGGATTGGTTTCAGGTGTACAGTTTAGCAGTTAGACAATCATATGCTTTTCATAGTGTTCCTCCTGCTATTTCCAGTACCCACCTGGCACCATAGACAGTTATTACAATATTATTGACCATATTTCTTATGCTCTAGTTTATATCCTCATGACTATTTTGTATCTACCAATTTGTACTTTTTTAAAGTATTTTTATATTTATCTTTATTGTTGAAAGTATTACACATGTCCCATTTGTTTGTCTGTTTGTTTGCTTGTTTGTTTATTTTTCCCATTGACCCCCTCCACCCCACACCCGCCCTTCCCAGGCCTTCCCCACTCTATTGTCTGTGCCCATGGACGATGCGGAGAGCTAATTCTTAAAAGAGGCTGTTCTGTGCTCACCTGTTTCAACAGTTTGTCACTCCCACAGGAGTTTTTAGTTTATTAATATCAGGAATGAGAAAGGTGACATCACCATAGATGTTAAAATGATAACAAGGGAATATTTTGAAAAATATTTTGCCAATAAATTTAACAGTTTAGATAAAATGGGCAAATGCCTTGAAAGACACAAACTACCAAACCTCACTTCAGAAAAAAGAATCTAATCCTGTTGACACCAAGCAAGATGGTCACTGCTTCTGTTTATGTTTCACAGTAGCAATACGTCAAGTGATGGTCTTCTTTGCAATTTAGTGTACAGACAAGAGCACAAGTTACATTCTAACCGCCCCCCCCAACACATACCTATTCATCCTCTTTAAAGCCTGCTACCCTAGCCTCTCACCACACTCCAACCCCCATCACACACACACCACACACACACACACACACACACACACACACACACACCAGATCTTTTCCTTGTGAATGAGAAATGTGTTTTCTCATGTTTTTTATGTTAATTTTTAGATCCATGCTTCTTCCTCTCCCCAGTGTGCCTTTTATAGGATGAAGCTGGACACCTCTCTAGTTCACCACCTTTTAAGAATATACAGCCAGCCATCCACATAGTCAATAAATATTTATAGAATGTCTATTATGTTCTAGTCACTGCTCTCTACTGAAGATAATAGAAGTGAACAAAACAGACTGAAATCTCTGTCCTCATAGGGCTTCCACTAGTGGAGGTAGACAGAAAACGAAACAAGTGATTTGGGGGATAGTGATAATGGTATAATTTAAAATAGGACACTAAAGGAAGACATTAACATCCAGTAGATGATAATGAGTAGAAAGTGTGAGGAGGTGATGGAATGAGCCCCACAAATATCTGAGGACAGTTTTCTAAGCAAGAATAATCACAAAGGCAAAACTCTAAACAGGAAATTGATTGGTGACTTGAAAAACAGCAAGGAGGCCACTGGCCCAAGCAAAGGGATCCAATGAGAAAGGCAGAAAAGCAGAGAACAGAAAGGAACCACTATGTAGGGACAGTGTACAGACTTTACATTTTACTCTGAGTGAGATGGAAAGACACTAGTGATTTTTAGTTAAAAAACTGGCATAATGTGTGTGTTTCATGCTATTGAATCAGGTCCAAGTCCTGGCAACCCTATGAATGGGTGATTCCACAATGTTCTGTCCTCAACAGCCCTGCTCAGCTCCTGCAGATTCATGCTTATGGCTTCTTTTATGGAATCATTCATCTCATATTAGGTCTTTCTCTTTTCCTGATGCCTTCTATTTTTCCAACATTACTTTCTTTCCCAAGAACCCTGCTTTCTTATGATGTGCTCAAAGTGAGACAGCTTCAGTTTTGTCATTTTTTGCCTCCAGGGATGTTTCTAGTTTGATTCACTCTAAGACCCATTTGTCTATCTTCCTGGTGGACCACGTTATGCATAAAACTCTCCTCCAACACCACCTTTCAAGTGAATCAATTTTTTTTTTTATCATCCCTTTATACTAGCCCAACTTTCGCATCCACAGATAGTAACTGGGAATTTGAGGATATGGATGTTCTTATCCTTGGTCTCTAATGAAACATATTTACTCTTTTTTTAAAAAATATATATTTTATTGCTTTTTTACAGAGAGGAAGGGAGAGGGATAGAGAGTTAGAAATATCGATGAGAGAGAAACATCGATCAGCTGCCTCCTGCACACCTCCTACTGGGGATGTGCCCGCAACCAAGGTACATGCCCTTGACCGGAATCGAACCTGGGACCTTTTAGTCCACAAGCCGATGCTCTATCCACTGAGCCAAACCGGTTATGGCAAACATATTTACTCTTAACGATCTTTTCTAATTCTTCCATTGTTGTTCCTCTGAGTCTCAATCTTCTCATGAATTTTTGTTTCCAGGCATAATGATGTAAAGAATTATTTCACTTAGTATATTGAAACCAGAGCTGGAGTGGGAGGGGGCAAGGATACTTGAGAGGAGACCAATTAAGAAACTATTGCAATAATCCATGTGTGGTATGCTTGTGGCTTGTATTATAGGTATTGAGAAAGTCAAATTCTAGATGTATTTTGAAGGTAGAGCCAACAGACTTTGCTCATAGATTAAATGTAGGGGCGATATGGAAGAGAAGAACCAGAGATGACTCTAAGGCTTGTGGCTTGGGAAACTAGAAGAATTGACAAGATAGAAGGAAACACAAGTTGGGGATAGAGAAGAGTTCAGTTTGGAATGTGCTAAGTTTGTGTTCTTTCTGCATTATCAACATGGATATGTGAGGAAGGAAGCTGGCACATGAACCTGGAAATTAAGAAAAAGATCTGGGCTGGATATAAATGTGTATTGTAAACAAATATTAATGTGTTGGTATTATTGCACTGTCTAGATGAGATCATCCAGAGCGTGAGTTTAGATTCAGGAAAGGCTGCTCTGAGACACTCCAATACTTAGAGGTCCCAGTTGCAGAAACTGCAGTGAAGAAGACTCAGGAGGTGCAGCCATAAGATTGGGGGGAAATGCAAAGCCAAGTAGAAAAATGTTTCAAGGGAGAGGAATGATCAATTCTGTCCAGTTGTCCTGAGAAAACTCAAGTAAGCTAAAGACTGAGAAGTGACTATGTACTGGATTTTGCAGCATGCAGGTCATTGTAACCTTGATTAGACGTTACCTTGAATCTTTATTTGTTTGCCTGACTAGTTTTTTCAAAGAAGTAAAAACCATTTAAAATCTCCAATTTACTATTGCATTGATGTCAATTTGTCCTTGTGTTTCCATTTTTTTTAATGTATTTCACCGAAACATCATTTGGCTCATAAATTTTTCCAATATTTTTATCGTCATTGAACTTCCCTCTTAACCAAAAAAAAATGTATTATCCTTATTTAATGCTGTCAAATTGAATTCTACTTTATCTTATTGTGATCTCAAATTAATACCTCTCAGAATTACAACAAAATCAGATGAAGTCCATAGATGTTGCAACAGACTTGAAATAAAAATGTAAAGTACTATTTAAAGAAATCATCTTTAGGTTTTCATAAATAAGCAAGTAGGAAAAAGGAGACATTTGAAGATACTTTATTTCTATGATAAGGAAATCTCACATAAAAGTCTTCATTATTTTATTAATTCGTAAAAAGTACTAAAGTAATTTAGAATTAAAAAGTTCACACCAAACCGTAAAGACATATTTTGTCTTCTTCTCTTCACCCTGTAATATGAACAAAAATATATTAAGTACTAATTAAATGAGTAAGTGCAGAAGGTTAACTGGTTCTATTATTTGATATCAGAGAAATATTAGATAAATAGGAAGTTCTTCTGATGACATTCCCTGAGGCCTCTGAATCCACCTCAAAGAATTTTGAGTTCATTGAGTCACTAATTAACATTTTAGGCATAATTTTGTTTCAGTATCTTTAAAATAAAGATTTTTTATTGAATTGCATTTATTTGGTAGAAAAAGCATTTAATGGTAGTTGTTAGGATGTATTTCTATATAGATTGATATTTGGGGAATATCAACAGTATTTAGCTTTGTCTGAACTTTTTGTTACCTGAGATAATTTAAACTCCCAAAGCAGCACGAGTTTTTGAAATCAGTTTTGGACCCTGCAAATTAAGAACAAATAAGAATCATTAGATAAAGAAATTGGTTACTGTTCTAGTCATACAGTTAATTCTCCACTATCCAAGGGTGAATTTGCAGGTTTATAGATGAACCAAGTTAAAAAATAAAGATATACATTTCTGATGCCAACAAGTTGGGACAATGGCAGCCAGAGAGAGAGAAAAATCCATTCAGATCAATAGTAGATTTTGTTTTCCTACACTAATCTCTGAAACACAGCCACATACTGGCAAGTGTACACACTCAAGCACATTTAATTATATTATCTATTAAAAGCTCAAGATTTCTAAATATTATATATCTTTGGAATTTATATTAAAAAATCTAAACTTTTACACTAGGAAATAGACAAAATTGACAAAAAGGCTGAATTATACAATATATTTTTTAAATGTAGTGATGCTATATTTAGATATTTAATAATATAAATTAGACTTACAAAATGTAGCCAGTTACAAATAAAGCTAAAATTGCTAAATAATTAGATTAAGATAATTCCTAACTACTAATCTGTTGATATTCAAAGCCATGCTTCCAAAGGAGTTCAAATATATTTTCTGTAAATATTCCCCCAGGATCCTGTTTGTACAATTCATTTGCTAATAATCCATTTAATATATTCAGTTGAACAGATAAATTTTAGGTCAGAAACTATCTAAATTAACATCAATTAATTATATATTCACTTTATTATCTTATCTACTAGGAAATAAATCAAAATTAGTAATTCTCTTAATATATTTTAAATTATACTACTTCTTAATATTTGGTGAGAACACTATGATTATTTTTTAAATGTCACCTAATTCTTTAATCTATTTCTAAATGAAATTTACATCTCTCTGGCATTATTTTTAAAGTTATAAATCAGTGAGGTGTTCTTTTCATTATTCATTGCAGAAAATTCTGTACTAAGTATTTTGAGTATGAAAATGAGCTGCACATACCTCTTCTGCAAAGCAGACTTCCTGTTCTTGACCTTGGCAGCACTTTTCCAGTAGGCCAGAGAAATCTGCAATGACAGCCTCAAGTTGTTCCTCTGATATTTGTGGCTTTTGCTTCACAAGGTTAATGAGAAACCTATGATTTAAAACAAAACAAAATACGAGAGAAGTCTGTTATACAATGATATTTGTCTAAAGTCTTCCTCGTAGAGAATAATCAGAGTCTTGGCAACCCTCATCATAAACCCTCTTTCCATCAGCTTATGACCAGATTTAGCTCACACACCTTGTCTAATACTTTCATTACAAAGACAGTCTAGAAACATGCCATGTGTTCCACTGGTCTGCATTTGTGCAGATTATAGAGGAAACATTATTTAATAGTTCCACCACACTTACATGTAGTGAAATACAGTCTATTTCTTAATTATCCAGAATATTGTTTCAAATTCTCTCTTCTCAAAGGCCCAGATTTGCCAATACTGCCATTCATAATTATGACACCCTTACCTGTGCACTAGCAGTACTAACTGCCTGCTCTACTCATTGAGCAATGCTTTCATGTTGGAATTAATGTTGGATGGAGCAATAGGAAAGGCCTGCCAGAAGAGATAGCATTCTTATTGTACCTTGCAACATGCTCCAGATTTTAACAGAGAAAAAAGGGAAGAGCAGGTTTTCCAAAATGAAGGAAGACCATTTACAAAACAGGTGAGTATTAAAATGCATGGGGATTTGGGGACCATGTGTTTCATTGACTTGCATTACCATTACCATTACAGAATGCCTCCCACAATTAATGGAAATGTGCATTCCATTTCTTAACACCCACACTTCATGGCTGAATTAAATATAGATATTCTTTTCAAAGAGTAAATTATGTGAAAAAAGATTCAGTGGTGTTTTGGAATAAAAGTACCCAGTCTTATTGTAAAGATATATCCTAATTCCCCAAAATAAATTGCCCATTTTCCACAGTCCCAAAATAACATTACCACAATAGTTCCAGTAGAGACTGCCTTTACAAACAGGAAATTGTCTGCCTTACTGATTTTTTCCAGATCTACATCCCAGTGAGGCTGTGAAGTCACTGAGAGAAGACTATTTTGAAAGCCACTTTCAGTACTTTGGAGTAATGTTGTTCTCCTGAGGAGCCCAAGAGTGTTGGGTGTGTAGCATAGAAATATCAACTGCTATTTGGTGTTGTCAGCCTTCTCCATACTAGCAAATAACAATTTCTTACTGTTGCTTCATTGTTTGCAGTGCTACACCCTGAGCTTGGCACAGATCCTTATGGAAGATGAACTTGTCATCAGAAAACTGTGGAGGGACATATGTTTCATCCACCACCAAGCTGCTGAAGCATGGCCTCCTGTTGGCATATGAAGAAGTGCAGCACTGGCCAACAGCAGTATTTATAGGCGTCTCTCCATGCCTGATGCATAATTGGCCAATAATAAGGTCCGCCTAGTTAGGAGAATGGGAAAAAAGAAAGCAAGGGAATTGAGCATTAGCCATAAAATTGATTCAGGTTTCCAGAAAATTATTGCAATAATTTTAATGTATTATAACTTAATTAATATTACAAGAAAATTTGCTGTCTGTATTGCTACATTGTAGTTTCTTCTTTACCCATTTATTTGGGATAAACTTCAGCATTTAGTGACAGATGTTCTATAGGTGATGTTGAAGATAGTCTCTTCAACTCTATTTTAGTTCTTTGAAAGATGCTTCCAAAGGGGAAAGTGTCTTCCCTGACCTAAGAAATCAATACATGGCTTACATTTTCCTTGTTATCTGGTTGAGTTTTCTATTTTACTTTTGGGACCCAGAGAATCGCCTTCTGAAGGTAAGAATAGCACAAACAGTCATTTCGTGTGTATGTGTGTGTGTGCACGTGCGCGTGCGCTTAAGGCTTTCCTAATGTGGAATCCTCCTACCTTCCATACTTCAGAGCTATTTTCAAGCACCTACTAATAACTTGTAATAAGGGCAAACATACTTTTTGTGTTCACTATGTCTTAGGCTAGTCCTAAAACAAGTGAGTTGGGCACATTACCTTGTGACAGCCATCTTATGAGGATGATATGCCAGATGAAAAAGCTTCCCCAGTGTGAAATGACTAACAAGTGTTGAAAATGGGAAAGGACTGTAGTCAGGAGCCCCCCCCCCTCCGCCCCCGCCAGAATACACTCTTGAACCATTGCACTATCCTACATCCCTGCATCCTCCCAACATATGGAATTCAATAAAAAACAAAGATGATGCTTAATCACAAGAAATTCTCCTTTTCCTTTCAATCTCTGGTGAAAAGTCCCAAGACATGAAGACTAACTGGCAAATCACTCCCCATCATTAAAAAGAGAAAAGGGGAAAAATTTGTATACAATTTTAGTCATAATTGTGACTTTAAGGAAAAAGATTTAAAAAAAAACCCTGTAATCATATGTAGGACACTGGTGACATCAGTCATTTTACTATTGAGAATGTGGAACTTACCCTGTTCTGTACCCTACACCTGAAAGGGAACAAATTATTCCTAAAATCACAATATGATTATACTACAAAGGATAAAATTATAAGTATGGCTAAAAATAACATGACTAATTTTAATTCATCAAAAATGAAGCTCTTTATTTTCCTTTTTAACATTAAAGTAAATATTTAGTGAAGAAAACAAGGAAATCATGGAGTGAATGCTGTGTTGGCCAGTCTCTCTTCCCTTTACGTAAAGCTTGCTCAGACGTTGTTGAGTAAACTGGTTGCATTTCCACCAGCCATTCTAGAACAGGAAGCCTGGCCACATGCTAACTATCAGAGCTTAGTTCTCACACCCCCTCTGACTGCAACTACATGAATAAGTCTACTAAAGTCACCTCCGCTCTGGTTTTTACCATTTCCTCTCAATGGGAATTTTGAGGCCATTTCAGTCAAACAGAGCAGAAACCAGATGAGACTAGACAAAACACTCACCGCTCCCTCACCGCAGGCCAATTGTTTCTCCTCGCTGAGCCTGCAACAGGTGGCTGCTGCGCTTGCCATTTTCCTGGTGTAGGCCATCAGCTCAGCGGGGGTCAGCTGAGGGGCTTTCTTTGTGTAAGCAACAAGAAACCTGAAAGGCATTTGTCACCAAATCCTGCTGAGTCATTCACGAGTCTTTGGACTCACTTCTTCTCCAAGACCCTCTTTTGGTGTCAGAAGACATGAACTCAGCTCATTTTATCATCCACATGATATTTGGACTAACTTTGGAGATGCGATTATTCTAACAACCACCCCTTATACTCCTATGATACCAATTTATCACAATGGGAAAGCAAGCCCTGGGCAGAAGGTTGACTCCTATTCCCAACCTCAGAAGCTTCATTGATTTTAACGTTGATCTTTTGGTGCTTTAACCAAGACAGACTCTGACAGAATGGATAGCTTCACTGCTTGATTTGGGGGAAACCAAAGCCAGTACCACCGATCGTACTTCACAGGCCATGCATGTTACTTCCTGAACCAGGGAATGGGGAGGGCTGCCTTCTCCCAGGGGAAATTGGGTGATCACATTATACTGACTCCCAATCTGAAATAGGAGCTGAAATTAGAGTCAGATGAGAGACTAATGTAGATGTATATTTCCCTCACCGGTTCATAATTTTAAATAACCAAAAATACTGCTTTAAAAAAACCATACGCATTTTGTAAGTAATATTCTCCTAGTTTCTGGAAGAGGCCACAACTTCGCTTTGCCAATGCTTGGCTCTCCTGGATATATTTCTCTAATTCTTCTTCCTGAAAATACAAACATTATTTCATACATTTTTTTCTCTTCCTGGACACACAACTTTGTATGTAAAAATTGACCAATTATATTTCATTCTATGATGATACCAATCTTAGAGAAAGCAATTTTAGAGGGTTTTTAAAAAATATTAAATATGGCAAAGTTTGAATTGTGAGAATAAAAGCAAATGGACTTTGAGAAGATTAAGTTTAAAACTTTGTGAATCACCAAGTTATTTGATGACAGAATTCAATGTTTGGATAAAGGGTTGCAGTTCTTTCTATACAAATTCTTGCCTTTCTGGAGCTGTTAAAAATGAATGTTATTTTTATTCTGTGCATCAAAGAACTTATGGGTAACATTTTTATTTCCAAAGTAAGCCACTAGATGTTGACAACTAGTTAATAGCTACTTAACATCTAGATGACTAATTAATAGATATAACTAGCTAACCATTAGTTAATAACTAGATAATTTCAAACTAACAGCATTTTTATTGGATGATATCTATCCAGTATTTCATATTCTCCCTACAAAGCTAGAGCAATTTACCCCTTTATCCTGGCATTCAAGAGGGTTTTGAGACTGGGAACACTTCTCCAACAACTCCTGATATCCTTTAGCAACTCTTAGAATTACTGGGACAGCAAACTTAGTATGTCTTCTTGAATATTCATAAGTAAATCTGAAATATGTGTGAAAAAATCATGTTATTAGAATTAAGAGATAAATTCTTCCTTTGTTTTATGGCAAGCAGAAACTAAAATTCACATAAGTAACCCTGGAGATCAAATATAATTTAAACTACCTGCATGGCAAAATTATTAGTACAAATTACAACACCTCAAATTGTTTTAAAATGCTGTGTTTTGTCTTCTTTTGCAACCTTCATTTTGGCATTTTAATTGTGGACTTTACATTCCTTTATTCAACAAATATTTTTTCAGTGCTGACTCTATGCAAGCATTTCTTTAAGCAGCAAATTTTCAATAATGTACAAGATAAAATGCCTGACCTCTCAAAAGCATACATTATAGGGAGGCAGAAAAAAAATAAACAAGAAATGCGTCATCTAATTTTCAGTGGTGGTAAATCAATGAAGAGAAATAAAGGAAGTTAGAAGAGAGGGAAAGAGGTGACACCTAAGTTACAGTGTATAGTCAAGAAAATTCCCTCTGGTAGCTCTTTCAGACCAGAAACCTGGGTGAAGGGAGCCACACAAGTATCTGGGGGAAGATCAGTCTTGGCTGATAAAATTTCTACTGCAAAGAACCTTTCCAATTGAAGAACTGCTTCAATTACATACACAACAAGCTGTGGATATGTATGGATGTGTAAATTCAAAGATAACTCTTTAATTTACTAATTGTATTCCCAGATTATAGAAATGGGTTATGTTCGTTCTGCCACCAATAAATTGTCAATATGGATTCTTAAATCTTGGCATTGTTCTTACTTTGCATAATTTTATTTAGCTGTGCAAACAATGTGTGAATGTCTAATTTTAATGTAAAAATAGAGTAATATCCTCAGGGAATATTAAAGAGAAAATTGGGCCCTTATTTTCATTACTACATTAGAAACAGACTCTTAAATTTAGAAAGAACTTTGGAGATCATTACGTATAATGTCCTAAGAGCTGCACAAATTCCTCCTCTAATAGTGTCCGTAGATATACACTGTACAATAAAGGAAGATGCATTGACTGCTTGTTCCCTTAAAGGCAAACAGAATGAGAACATGCCACATCAATTACAACAAATTACTAGACTACAAATGTCTCTAAAAACCTTTTTATTTTCTTACAAAAATAAGACATGAATTCAATAAATAGCAAATAAACTGTCCCAATGAAAGTCCTTTTATCTAGCATTAACTATTGCATTATATTGGCGGGGGGGTTAAAATATGCACACTGAAAAAGCACATTCTGAATCATGAACCCTTCTTTTTAAAAAATATTCACATCCTATGTGTAAGTTCAAAGGTGGTCTTCCTATGAGTAATCCATACAGGGATGACAATGCTTCAGATTCCACAGAAATTCATACAAAATTAAACTATAGCCTAAAAAGCAAGCACTTAATAATAGTATAGGGGAAAGTCCCATCAATATAAGATAGATTTCATTCCTTATTCCCTAGTTATCTGCTCAAATATATTTTGGCTAAGTACATTCTAGCATTATTCTCACATACCAAGCTAAAAATCCACAGCCTTCACTCCACATTTCAACAACACAAAGCTGTCAGCTATATAATCTTTACTTGTGTGAAAGTACATTAATAGAGTGTGTTTACCTTGCCATAAAGAGGTCTTTTTCCCTTGAAGAAAATTGGTTGAAATCTCTCTCTCCTAAAAACCTATTTAGAGTTGGAGATAAACCTTCAGGTTTGTCATCATTTTCTGCATGAATTATGCATTGACCAAGTTCAAGTGTGGGCAATTTGCAGCATTCTGCTATTTTGCTTGACAGAGTATCTTGTTGAGAACATACGTAGAACATAATTTTTTCCTGTGATAGGAAAAATAAAGTATACATTTTAAGGTTTAATGCAGAACCTCAGGGCCAGTTTCAGGGAGGAAGGAAGGAAAGAAGGAAAGAAAGTGGAAGGAAGGAAGGAAGAAAGGAAGGAAGGAAGGAAGGAAGGAAGGAAGGAAGGAAGGAAGGAAGGAAGGAAGGGAAGCATAATAAAAGTAAGGAAAGAAGAAGACATTTTACCTTGTCTCCTGTGTAGGCCAAAGTGTAATATGCTAATGTTATGCTAAGGCCGCTCAACCACATGCTTCTCGCAATGTTGCCTTTCCTCACTCCTTTCTACCTGTTTATTCAATTTTTTTATAGTGTCCCTCTAAAACCTACTCATGTATTTTAATAGGAAGCCTTTAAAAACAAGAGATGAATGTACTCCTCAAACCAAATGACATGCACATTTATGTATATCTTTCTATTAATGTTGAAATTTGCTGCTAAATACATTTGCTGTTGATATAACATGGAGAGCAAACCTGCTCTATCTTTAACAAAACTATCTGCAGTGACCCACGATGACCTCCAGAGGGCAGCCTATCGATGATGAAATAGTTCACCTAAGTGGCCAGAAAGCAACAGAATGCACATTCCCCTGACAGGACTGAACATTCTGTGCATTCTCAACAGGTGAAATAGAACCTATAATTCGGTCATTAAAATCCAAATTACATACCATATTGCAATTAATGTTTCCACTTTAAATAAAAGAAAAAGTGCTTATGAGTTCCAAAAAATTGAAAAACTAATTTTTAAGTTACTATACAAAGTAATTAAATTGTCAATTAAAACTGAGAAAACTGACCTCAAAGAAAGACAAAATTATTCTCATTTACTGTCCCTTATCGGCATGTAAATACTTCTAAAAGGTAAAGTAAATAAAATAAGAAAATCTGTCTTGGTGGCAGCCCCCTCTCAGTTCATCTTCCCCCACTCTTTACACCAGGGTCTCTGCCTGTGCTCAAAGACTGTCACTCTCCCTGCAGTTGTGACTCCTTGCTGACTTCCAAGAGTAGCTCAGCCAAATTGACACTGAAATGAACATTTTACCCTCACTTTCCACCTTCTGGAAACCATGTTTAAGCCTCCTTGGAGAAGAAGGTATATCATAGGGACCAGAGAGGGAGTGATTTCAGAATAGACAGACCTCTCGTACAATATCCAGGAAGCCTAGGGTTGGCCAAAATAGGCCAATGCCACATTGCATAAATTGTGACTGACTATGGCATTCCCAATGGATTCTGTTGTTAGGGTGGTTTGATTTTGGTTTTTAATTTTCCTAGAACCCTTTATTTGTACCTCTCTTTGGAATGGCTATAGCTTTACCTTATAGAATAGTTTCTGTGTTACTTTTTTGTACTCATATACTAAATCTATCCTAATATATAAAAAGCCAGGGGCCGTCACGACCGAACAAACAACCAAACAGGAAGCTGCATGGGGCGACCAGGCTGGCAGAGGGGGCAGTGAGGGACGACCAAATGACTGGTCCCTGGGCTCTGGCCAGGGTGCAGTGGCAGAAGGGAGCTCTGGTCCCCAGTCAGGGCACAGCTGAACTCTAGGTCCCCCGCAATCAGGAACGTGGCTGACCTTCAAACCCAGGGCCCAAAGCTCCCTATCACCACCATGCCCCAGCTGGGGCCCAGCAGTGGAAGGGAACTCTGGGCCCCCACTAGGGCACGACAGAATACTGGGTCTCCCACAATCAGGGCTGTGGCCGGCCTTCAAACCTCGGTCCCAGAGCTCCCTGTCACCACCATGCCCACAGCTGGAGCTCCACCACCACACCCCAGCAGAAGGGGGCAGTTAGGGGCAACCAGGCTGGCAGGGGGGGCAGTGAGCAGCGATCAGGCCAGCAGGCAGGTGAGCCGTTAGGAGCCAGCAGTCCAGGATTGTGAAAGGGATGTCTGACTGCCAGTTTAGACCTGATCCTGGGCCTCCAGTTAATATATAATAGAGTGTCTCCCAGGTGCCAGGCATTGTGCTGGCAGCCTATGGAGATAACAATAAACAAAAGACAACACCTACCCCAAGGAAGACATTTGTCTTAGCTCTCCTATCAGCTTATAAATGCCTTGAGGTCAGCGTGTGCATTGATGACAAATGTCCTTTACATTGGCTGTTGCATAGGAATTATTTAATATGTCTTTGTCAAATGAAAGAACAAATGGATGAAAACCAAATACATTAAAAGTAAAGAGTCTGCTCCCCAGCCCCAAATCTGATGTGGAGGCCTTCTGAGATGCTTCCGTCTCCTTCAGAAGTAAGAATGAATGGGTGCTGGACTCACAAGAGGAAAGCATCCCTTACGTGAAAGGCAGGATCAACAAAAGACGGTTTGCTTCACTAGCACCAAGTCTAACTTCACTGAGTCAGCTAGCTACCATCCCCTGTGACCAGCTCAAGTCAGATAACCTTCTCCCGTTTAGAATGAGAGCAAAAGAAAGAAAAGGGAGTGGAAACATGTCTGTTTTTTTAGGAAGCAAGACTCCTCACCGCATCCTGCAGACACTCCAGCACGTTTCCTCTGCAGCATTCCTCATGTGTGTGAGCCACATCTAGGACCAGTTTCTGAATTTCAGTAAAATTAGTTTGGGGAAACTTTTGACTCAATTTTGTAATGGTTCTAGAGAGAGAGAGAAAAAAAGAATTAGAAATAAATCTCGATTATTTATCAAAATTAAATAACATTTATCAAGAAGAAATATAATTTCATTTCCAAAGACATAGAACCGAAAAAACCTTGTTGTTTCAAGAGGGACAGGAAAGTGTTACAAGTCTTGTTGGTTGCAGCAATTTCTCCAGGGAGTGGCTCTGTAATTATGACCTGATCCCACAAAAGGTTTGGAAGTGACTTGTCTTTACCTAAAACGCTTCCTAGGAATTGTGACGAAACCTATCTTTTTGCTGTTCATCCTTGATGCTGAGCACTTAGGATCAGTGTAGTGAGTGGGGTGAAAAAATTAAAAAAAGGATAAACAAGTAAGAAATGGAAAATTCCACAAGTATGACAATCATTTTTTACTTGGGAGGAAAATAATATAATTCTGAGAATACAGAGAGGGGTCTGCATATGTAAATCAATAAAATGGGACAAGAAAATGAAGCACAATAAACATTCAGATGTGTCATCATACCGAGACATGTAGTGTGGCCCAAAAGGGAGGTAAGACATAAAAATCTTTTTCCTTTGGCATTTCATTATATTTAAGAGATGTCGAGGTGAAACTCCCTAGAGCAGCTGGTGATGCTATTACTAATGAAGATAAATTTTCTTCATAAATTCACAAAGTTTAAGTTTAATCACTTATGGATATCAAATAATAAAATCATTAGAAAAATATCTAATTTATAGTTATTACTAAGATAAATTTAAATAAACCAGTTAATGAATCAATCTTTAAATTTCTAATAGAATGAGAGAGTAAAACATAAATTTGACCTCTCCCAAGAAGAAATTTCAGTCAATCTTGGACTAACTCCATGTCTAAAAACTTTAATCTAGGCTTCTATTGTGTGCAATATTCTTAACTGTGTAATGTACAAGCAAATAAGCAAAAAAATATATAATGTGAATGCATATAATTAATACTTTTTGATTAGCAGCTCAGATGTTTTCCTATACTAGAAATATTTCATCATAAATTTGAAGAATATTTTAACCAGTGTGTAATTTAAAAATTTTTAGCAGTTGCATTGAAAAGTAAAATAAAACAGGTTAAATTCACTTTAATAATATATTTTAACACCAAGTATCAAAAATATTATTTTAATACAGAGAACAGGTTGATGGTTGCCAGAGGGGAGGAAGTGTTGGGGGACTGAGTAAAAAAGGTGAAGGGATTAAGAAGTACAAATTGATAGTTACAAAATAGTCACATGAATATGAAGTACAGCATAAAGATTATAGGCAATAATATTGTAATAACTATCTATGGTGCCAGGTGGGTACTGGAAATAGCCAGGGAATCACTTTGTAAAGTATATGAATGTCTAACTACTATGCTGTACACCTGAAACTAATACAAAATAATATTGAAGGTAAAATTTTTAAAATATACATTATCTTAATGTGTAATCAACATTAAAACCTACTAATGAGATATTGTACATCCTCTTCTTCATACCAAGTCTTTGAAATCTGGTGTATATTTTACACTTAGAGGCCAATTTCCCATTTGCACTAGTGACCTTTCAAATACTCAGGAGCTACATGGGGCCAGCGGCTGCCATATTGGGTAGTACAGCTCTAAACCATTGGTAGTTCTGATTTTTATATCTGACTTCAATGTCTCATTGTCAGAATACAGAAAATTAAAGATCACTGATGTAATAGACAAATAGCTATAATGAAAATAAATCATGACAGGACCTAGAAAACTGGCTTTTGATGTCCGGCAGTATGCTCCTGGATAAAGTGCTTTAATTCCTGTGGCCTTCAAGTTACTCATGTGTAAAATGAAGAGGTTGGACTAGATGATTTAACTGGATTTATATTATATTCCTCTTCATTGTAACAACAAAGATAGAAGAAATGAAATAGAAGATTAGATAGATAGATAGATGATAGATAGATAGATAGATAGATGATAGATAGGTAGACAGAAGATAGAATATCCTATATAATGAAAGCCTAATATGCTAAGTGTCCGGTCATTCGGTCTTCTGGTTGTCCATTCAACCAATCAATGTGTAATATGCTAATGATGTGCTAAGGCATCTCAACCACTAGCTATGACGTATACTGACCACCAGGGGGGCAGATAATCGACCAGTCACTATGACATGCACTGACCAGCAGGGGGAAGACACTCTGACTGGTATGTTAGCTTGCTGCTCATGTCCAGCTGATCAGGACTGTGTGAGATGGGTTGGACACAACCCTGGAGGCCTGTCGCGGTCCCTCCTTGGCTGGCCAACCTCCCACGTCCCTCCCAGGCCCTCATGGTGCACTGGTGGAGTCCCTCGGCTTGGCCTGTGCCCTCTCACAATCCAGGAACCCTTGGGGGATGTCGGAGAGCTAGTTTCAGCCCGATCCCACAGGCCAGGCGAGAGACCCCACTGGTGTGCACCAAGCCTCTAGTAGATAGATAAAGATAGATAGATATAATAGACTGATAGACAGATAAAGGCAATTTAAAAAGGGAGAAGGCAAATATGTCTAGTGTCAGAGTTAATATGGCCAATTGAAAAATTCCAAATTTGCCTTTGAGCTTTTTAGCAGCTGAGACAAGAACACAAACTTCAGTGAGTAACATTGCTTTCATCAGCTAGAATACATCCTAGTTCTTCACACATGACAATTTTTTTCTCCTGTTACTAGATTCTTATATTATTGACTCAAGTGAATGTTTTCATGGAAAGCAGCAATTGACATAATGGAATTTAAAGCAGACTAGGAAGCAAAATTAATATAAAAAAAAACGTGTACTTAAGCCAACAATATTAAATGACACATCAGTGAAGACTAATCTATTTTGAAGAGAATCTAGAAAAACAGCCTATGAGGTATAATTTGATTACAGCCCAGGAATGTAAGAGTATCTAGAATAGATCAACAGTGTAAGTCTTAGATGCCCTCTTTAAGTATTTTCTCATCTAGATTAATAAATGTGAAACAGCAAATTGATCTATTAGCTTCTTTCCAATCCTAAGATTTTGTGATTTTCAATCACATTCTCATCAAAGGAAACTGCTCCCTACAACAGTGACAAAGAGAAAATGAACTTAAATTACAAAATTGTAGTTCTGTAGACCTCACCTTGTTCCCTAGATAGAACTTTAACTTACATGGCTCCAAAGGTTCTGGGTCCAAAATTTCTCTTTACTGCACATACATGTTGATTTAACAAGCTGCTTTCTCTTAATTCTTTTGTAATTGATGCTGCCTAAAATTCGAAGAAACAAAGCATCAAGAAAGCATGTATTTTCTATTACAACCTCTAATAATCTCCAAAACAATAGATATAGGTAAAATGTGAAACTCTATAAAATAAATTTTTTACTAAAAATTACAAATACATTTTTGTAGAACTGTATTCATTTATTCATTATTTTAAGTTCGTTTATATGCATCTACACCACGTAGATTTTTTAAAAATACCTTAAAACAAGAATCTTACAACTTTCATATTTGGGATAATGAATAAAGAACTGTAAGAACTGTAAGACAGATCAACACCTGATAATTTATTAAATGTCTTCTCAGTCACAAAAAAAAACACACAAGATTGTATCACAGCCTGACATTCTGGAAATAGTCATAATTCTTTAAAATTTTTTGTTGTAGGGCTTCTGGTGGCAAGTAATTAATTGTGGATCTTATTCTAGCTCTCTGAACCTAAGAAAGCTACTCTTTTCCCTCAATCTAAGTTGTCTTGATTGTTAAATAACAATAACAACATGAGTTTGAACTGTGTAGGTCCACTTAAATGTGGATTTTGTCGATAAATACCTGTACTATTTGTTATCTGTGGTTAGGAGTCCACGAATGTGGAGTGCTGATAGTATGCATTGATCTATGCTATTTTACATAAGGAACACCTAACCTTTACATTGTTCAAGGGTCAACTGGGTCACCTGCACTTACACCTCAAATTTGTTCTAAGGATTAAAAGAAATAGCAAATGTAAAGCATTTATCATAATTTTCTTTTCACTATTTTCTCTCTTCTTCTGCTCCTCCTATTCTTCTACTCTTATTCTATCCTCTTTTACTTTTTTCTTTTACCTCTCTTTCATTTATCATCTCTACATTTGTCTTTCTTTATTCCCACCAGACTCACTTCCTTAATAATAAAATAATTTTGGCTGAATGAAAGAATAAGTGAATTATAAAAAACAAAGCAAATTCAGGTTTTTTGGCCCAAAGAGTATCAGACTGCTGAAATATGCTCTATTCTGGAAATGATCTTCTATACAAAGCATATTTCCATTTTTAACTTTGGTTTTAATGAGTCATAGCCAGATGAAAGTGTTGGTTCAGATATTCACACAAATATAATACCTTTGTTTGGAAGCATTCTATTGCATTTTCAGCTTTGCAGCAAAGTGGAATTATTTTGTCATAATGAGCAGCCAAAGAAAGAAGTATAGGTGCATACAGGAAGGGATGCCTCCTTGCTATCTCATAGATGTACCTGTGAAATGAAACAGAACTGTAAGATTTACAAGCACATAAAATAAGGCCACTACTGCTTGGAAGTAGACCCTGAAATATGTTTAAAAATACAGAAAACCATCATATTTTTTGTACATGTGCTATGAAAATTTTTTCTCACTAAAAATCCCCAGGAGAAAAAATTGGACAACAGATACCATATTCTAATATGAGAACAAAACTGGCAGAGATGCTTACTATGCTTCTTATTAAAGTGTCCTTTTCAGTAAGTCTACTCAAGGGTCAGCAAGACCAAACAACCACCAAGTAAAACAGAATGGTAGATTTGTTTTTCGTCATCAGTGCAGAATAGAATTATCTATCTTGTCATTCTCCAGAGCAGATTTATTCTAAGGGCAGTCCCCCCAGTTTTCTGGTTTAGGTAGCAACATAGGAGACACCAGTGATGGCTTTCCTTACAGAGAACCTGGGTTCAAACCCCAGCTTGGGGGTGTACGAGCAGTGTGCCCTCACCCAATTTCTCTAATCTTCTAAACTTCAATCTCCTCATCTGCAAAATGGAAAGAGGAAGAAAAATGAAGAGAAAGAGGATAAGGAGACTTCACAGGCTGCTGTGAGCATAAATCCGATCATGTGCAGCAAGAACACGTGTTCTTATAACATCCTACGTGCACAATAAATGTTAGCCATATTTGTGTATCTTACATAATCCTGGATCACTTTTTTTTTATTTAAAGGAAATTTGTTCAACACAAAACACCAAATATTTGACTCCGAAGAAGTCCTTCTGTGAGGTACTAATACATCCTTAGGCTAACTAAAATGGAAAGAGTAGAAGGGAAAAGCCAAGATGTATCCCAAGCGGCCACAGGAACACTGGCAGGTCTGCTGTGGCCCCTGCTGCATCTCTCTGGCATGCTGTGGAAAGAAAGGTTCACTGAAAGCTGCTCACCTAACTTCCCAGTGTAAGACCCATTACTTCTCCTTCTCCATGTTTTAGAGTGCAACTGTAATTTGCAGAAATATTATATTCTGCTTGGGACTGCTCCCTTCCTGGGGTTTTAATCTACATCTGCATTGGATCCTTACCGGTTCATGAACGTCTCCCTGTTTTCTTTATATTCTTTACAACTTGTGACAGGTTCTGGAAGCTGAAAAGGTGGGATGGATGCTGGAGAGGCCTTTTTATGCGCTAGTAAACAGTTATGTCTTTCTTCTTCACCTTGGCTGCAGCAGTGTGAAAGTCCATACTTTTCAGAAATTTCCTTCTCATGGCAAATTTCTTCCAGAAAGACAGAAAGCTAGAAGGAAGATTTCTTTTTAATAAAAGACAACTGACTTTTATTAAATCTGGAAAACACATTAAAATTTTTCTAATATCCAAAATCAGGACTATAGATTAAGGAAATAATTCCCCATACAAATTCCAACATATTTAGTTTTTTTTGTGTGTGTTTGTTTTTTCCATCACCATTTATCCCCTCATCCACCTGTACCCACTCCCTTCTCCCCCGCAGTCACCACACTGGATATTATTTTTAGACAAAAAAAAAATCTGGAATGGAACAAAAATAACATCGAACATTTTTCATGGGGCATAATTACAGATTTACTTAAAATATTTTAAAATGTACATTTTAAATATTTAAAATCCTTTTTTGTTGCCTTAACTTTACCAAGGTCAAGATTATGCCACCAATATTCTGAACAATGACACTGAGGAATACTGTGTTTCATTCATTTCAGGAAGCTTTTAATTTAGCTTTTCAGAGCTGCTAACATTTAGAGAATTTGGGATATCTTAAGTAAGTCTTCCAGTACCTAATCTACATAAAAACCATGCCTTTAACTTGATAAAGATAAAGCACCAATCTGTAAAATTACACTGAATCTCTCCTCTGAGATAAAGTTGCAATATGGAATGTATGATGTCTAATATATACACATCCTTAAAAGATTATTAGGACAAGCAAAAATAGAGATGCAAAGCAGGGGTCTTTATTAAATCATCAAATTCATATTAAAAAGTGCTTTATATCTTTAAAATGGCATCTCCTCTAAATATTCCAGGCACATTGTCTTTTGGTCACTTCATCAACCCATCATGACAAAGGATTCTCTGGGCATTTTGTTCCATAATTAGGGTAGTTCTAATCACTATAAAGTTCTTTTCTATATTGAAATAAAGTAACAATAACTATTATTTATTGATCTTCCACATTAGAATATCCTTATACTAGAAAAAGTTTTCATTATTTACCTGAAATTCAAATTTAAGTGGGCTTCAAGTTTTGTTATTGCTGTTTGCTAGGTAACCCTATGTGCTATGCACCTCACATTCACTACAGTGCAGGGTATAGTGTAGTGAAGCTTCCAGGGGTATTAGTGCTGCAGCCACATGGTCTAGTTGAAATCCTGGTTGGATCTGGGCTCCCTTAAACAAGTTACTTCACCTCTCTATGACTCGGCTTCCTCAACTGGAAGACTAGCATCTATCCTTGGGATTATCATAAAGATTTAATCAATTTATATTTTCAAGCAAAGCTGATATTCTGCCAATAAGCCCCAGCCAGGGTCTCTTGGCTCACTGGACAGCCATTCTGATTCATCAGTGCTATGTTCTATGTCATAAAATATTTTGAGTATCAATATGTATGTAACACTCCTTAGAATAATGCCTGTCACTCTGTGCTTAATAAAAATTAATTCCTATTACTAGAATTATATCAATTTCCATGATAATCCTGAAATGGAAGCTATTATTATTTCTTATTTTGTAGATAAGGAAACTAAAGTTTAAAGAAGTTAAGAAATATACCTATGGTCACCCAGACACTCTTATTTCAGAACATTAGCTCCTAATCACCATGCTTATATTATCTCTTTACAATAGTCACTCATTGTTTTCTCTTCTATCCTCTTTAGCAATTCAGAATTAATCTAATGCCTCTTTCACACAATAATTCTTCAAATATTTAAATGTGTTTCTTATGCTATCCCTGTATCTTCTCTTCTGCATGTTAAATTTTGGTCAAATTTAATTTGGTCAAATAATAATATTAATTATTATTATTGTTGTTATTGTTATTGTTATTATTATTATTCACTCACCTGGTTTTCTAGACACCCTGCAGGCTGTTCATTGCCAGAGGGTTTCCCAATTACAGGCAATACATCTTTTACCATTTTGCTTACTTCCTGATAAGTGGCTTCTTGAACAAACTGGGCAAAAAATATGGTAGCTCTGAAACAAAAATACATATGAATGCTTAAGAAGCACCTTATATCAAGTTTGGTTTTCTCTTGTTTTTGTTTCTGTTATGTTATGGCCTATTTAGGGGGTACCTTTGCTAAAAATTCATGTAAAATTAGGTTCTAGCCATCCAGGAAAAATATAATTCTTCTTCCTTGTCCTCATTCCCCACAAATACACACATATCTGTTAAAAATCAAAATAAGTGAGTATTCTATAAGAGTGGTTCCTCCTTTTTTGCAATGCAATGTAATCAAGAGTATCTATATTCTTCATAGTTTCTTTTAAATTTAAGCAAAGAATTGGTCATCAGACGTCTGCTTGTGTCTACTCCCAGCATGATCAAGGTCTGATTCAAGACTGAGGTGCTCGTGGGTTGACCCAAAGTGTTGCTTTCGCAGGTCTCTGTGTGCAAACAGTAGTAGTAACACATTCCTTTAAATTTCTTATTAGAAACTTCAGAAGTGTGGTACAGAAAAATAGCTTTCAAAAGAACAAAACACCATATTTAAAATAACAGAAAATCTAATATTTTATCTCTTCTTTTTTATTACTAGGATTTAAATAGTATTCAGAATAGAGAATATTGCGATATCATTTTATTGGTATTGATGAGAAAAATTCCTGAATTCTTTTTGGTTGCCACTGATCAGATACTAATCTTCAGTATCTAAAATCTGATTTGATTTGTCCCATGGAATTGAAAGAAATCTAGAAGCTAACATCTAGGATGTAGACCAATGCTCAACCTCTTCAATATCAACCTGATATTAAACAAAAATAACTTTTTTTGACATTGACCAATATGCTTTTATATTTAAAAAAAAACTCATAGAACTACCCAATTTTATTTAATTACTTAACTAAAATTATCATTGCTTTGCATGTTTAAAGTAGATCTACACAAGCAAAACTTACAGATCAGCTAAATTCACCTCTGCAGAGCATTGGGAAGAATCCAGTATAGAAGCTGGAAAGCAAAATAAACTTCATGAAAAATGGTGTTTTCAATTGCAACCAGGAAAGTAATCATTATTACATGTAAATGTTTGTATTTAAGTTAGAAGTAAACAATTTTAGAAATAAGAAGACATTAAGAATCATTTATCCAAACATCTTAATTTTGTACTTAAGAAAACTAGAAAACTAAGAAACAAAGTTAAGAATAATTTATAGTAGACTTAACACTAAAAATCCATATTTTATATCTTCTAATTGTTTTTTTCTCCCCTGTACTGTGATGCTCTGGTAGGCTTGGAAATCAAGTGATTAAAATTGTTAATTTTAGCCATCCTTTTGAACATATTTACACCATAGTTTGCTTGCCCATTTGTATCCCAGTCACACTATTTCTTCTTCAGTTAAATAACCCATTTTTCTCTAAAATAAAGAATAAAGATGTTACTTATATTACTTATTTTACCAGTCTGAGGGGGGTTTTGCATGTAATGGAACCAGGATTATGGTCTGATATGTATATATGTATATATATACACACACACACATATATATACATATATTCAATTGATATACCTATTTACTTTGATATATATATATAGATAGATAGATAGATATAGATATATATATATATCAAAGTAAATAGGTATATCAATTGAATAAATACTGTACAAAAATGAATTCAAGATGAAGAATACAAACCATTCAACAGATAATGTTAAACACTGCCCTAATTTTGTAAACCTCTTGTAAAGTTACAAGTTTATCATGCATTTAAAGATATTCACTAATTAAATATTTTCCCCTGTGTAGAACAGTAAGGGTGATAAATAAATTAATACAAGTGAATAAATTTAAGAATTTTAATATAGAGAAAAGACATAAAAGTAAAACAAAATATCTTACCTATTCCATATGCATTGTTATGCATTGTTCTGGATTCAGTAATATTTAGTAGGAAAATTAAAAGAATTGATACCACCCATTTCATGGTTATTAGTTATTTTGTTGTTGTTGGCAAAGGTGAGGCAAGAATATTGAAAATCGTGCTGAAATTCTTTTATACCCTTCTCAAGCAATGCCTGTTAACTAGTAATCTTTTATTGGTGTATCTGTTACTTTATTTCCTTAGGTTGAAATGGACAACTTGCCAATAATTAACAGCACAAGGATTATTTGTATTTAATGTTCAAGGACACAGGCCTCTTTTGGGTGGAAAAAGGAAAAAACAACTTGCAAATTCATCCCATGTTGAAAATATAACAAATATTCTTCTCAAACTACAGAATATTCAAAGACATTATTTTTCCCTAAATTATACAATAATTAATTTCTTTCAAATTAAAAAATGAATGAGACTATAAAGAAAAGAGACCAGACTTTGTATGAAATTCAACTAAATCCATCAATTCATTAAAAAATATTAATTGAATGCCTTTCACATGCCATGCTCTGGACACAATGACCAACTCAGGCTTTCTCTGAAGAATCCATTAATTATTATGTTGCTGTTTAGCTCAAAATTCCTTTTCACCTGATTCATATGCCAATAAGGTTCATTTTTATGTATTTGGCATACTGTGTATGGCTTAACATAGAAAGCTTAGAGAGCAAACCCTCGCAAACCAAGTCCTATCATCATTTTATTTGTTACAAAATAATTTTGTATGTGTATCAAACTTTGAAGTGGGTTCATTTAGCAACTCAAGATAATTATGTTAATACTCAATAAAGTGCACTTACGAATGCCACCTGATTCTAAGAGTTCATCTCATAGCTTCCTTATCTATGAGGGCTGCACATTAAAATCACTTGAGCAACTTCTAAAATTATCAGTGCCTAGACTGTACCTCAGACAAATTAAATTAGAATCTTTTGGAGTTGGGACCTAGTATTTTCTAAAGCTTCATAAGTGATTCGTTATTCTACAGTTGATATTTAAAAATCAAATCAGCTCTGGTAGGAAATAAGTAGGATACATTCATAAGATGGAATAATATGCAGCCTAAAAATAATTTTGTGGAATAATATTTAATGATATGGAAATATGCTCAAGGCTGGATAATTCAATCTTATCATTCATCAAAAGATTTGAGGGGACATATGTAAAAAGCCTGGCAAATTATAGGAATTTATAAAATTTTGATTATTTCAATATTATAGATATAGATATAAATAGACACATAATTATAAATAATATGTGCACATTAAGCTAGAGGTATGTTATGACAGTCACCAGTCTCATTCATCAGGAAGATGATAAGACTAAACCAGGAGTAACAGCTTTACTGTCACACCGGGTTTGTTTGTTGTTGTTTTTTATCTTTCCTCTGATATTGTGTGGTCTTGTGTCTTCCTTTAATCTTCTTCCATGTTCTCCCTCACCAAGCTGACCTCTTCCATTTTTCACCATATGACCAGAATGGCAGTGCAGTGTCATGGTTAAACATGTGGCCTCAGGACCAGGTCTGAATTGCCTCGTCACTTATTTCTGCATGACTTTGGATGAGTTATTTAAATTTTTCTGGGCTTTTTTAAATCATCTATAAAATAAGGATAGTGATGGACCTCCTTCATGAATAACTGAGGATTAAATAAATTAATGAGCATAAGTGGCTCAGAAGAGGGCCTTGCACAGAGTAGCACATCGTAGATGGGAGTTTTATTTATTCATTCAGCAAGAACATGAAATTTGATTAGAATCATCAGTAATAAGAAGCAGGCCTCTTGCTACATTTAGCATCTCATGGGAGAAACAGTTATGTCAGCAATCACAAAACAGTGTGATGGATGCAATGATAAGAAGAGTGAAAAAAGAAACACCTGGCATCTTTAGAGCATGTCAGGTAAGTCTTCCTGGAGTAAGTAGCATTGTCCTGGAAAAATGAAAAAAAGGGAGGGAAACATGTCCAGGCAAATGTAGAAAATCGTGGAAACATCCCCTGGTGAGAGCAAGCCTGGTGTATATAAAGAATTGGAAGACATGTATTTTCAATAAAGTACAAAGTTTAAAGATGAGGAAATTTATTCCATAAAGGACATTTTCTGCAAAGCTGGCAGGGGCCACATCTCAAAGACCTTTTATTTTTTTAAATATATTTTATTGATTTTTTACAGAGAGGAAGGGAGAGTGATAGAGAGTTAGAAACATCGATGAGAGAGAAACATGGATCAGCTGCCTCCTGCACACTTTCTACTGGGTATGTGCCCGCAACCAAGGTACATGCTCTCGACCAGAATCGAACCTGGGACCCTTGAGTCCGCAGGCTGATGCTCTATCCACTGAGCCAAACCGGTTAGAGTTCAAAGACCTTTTAAGTCAAATTTACACCTCATCCTAAGATAATAGAATACTACAAAAGAAAGCCAATTAAAAAAATCACATGTGTGCTTTGAGGCCATCTCTCTTGGTATAGAGGGCACAAGATTGTGATAAGGATATAAGTTAGGAAGTTTGTGCTATAATGATCCAGTAAGTGGCCTGTGAGAGTAGTGCTAATGAGAAATGAAAGCTGTGGATGAAGTTAAGTGGTATGAATGAGATAAAATCAAAAGAACTTACTGAATACGTGCTATTTGGGTTATAGGTATTGAGCTCAAGATAGAGTGACCAGTTTACTCAAACAGAACTGGTTTGTGTCTGTTTACTTAGAGTAATTATTAAGCAGAGCACCCTGGTTTGTGTGTTGAAGTATCTTTAAGACCTTGAAGTCGAGAAGGTGACCAGCAGTTCTGTAGCAATTCTTACCCTCTCGCACAAGATTGAGGCTGGAGATAGATGTTCAGGAATCATCATCTTGGAGAAGGTTATTGCAGCCATGTGATTAAGAAGCAAGAGTGTAGAGAATGTAGGCACCCAGAGGAACACCAAATTTTAAGAAACAGCAATAAAGAAGAGCTTTGAACCAGAGTTTTTCTACCAACTGCAAACAAACTTTGATCTATATGTCATTGCTCAAAGTTCGATCTAAGTACATAGTGCACATCAAATGCTTTTCCACTGCCTGAATTCTGACTCTGTTTACTTTTTCATAAATACGTGCAACTGCTCAGAAGCAGCAAAGCACAGTAAACTGGACTTTGGTGTCAGACAGATTCTAATCCTGGCTTTGTCAATTATTAGCCATATAACATTAGGCAAATAATTTAATCGCTCTGATTCTTAGTTTTCTCATATATATAATGAAAATGATATTTCGCCTGAAGGTTGTTTTTTTTTTAACGTAGACGGAGTGATGCCTTTAAAGTATCTGCTACCTAGGAGACAGTTTAAAAAGATAACACTTGCTTTCAGGGTTAGCATTGCATTCGTGATAAATATTATATGTACTCTTCTTCACAGCAGGTAAGCTATGCATGTGATTGCTAGAAAATGACTTCTCTTCAAACAATACTAGACTATGTATTCTTTCTGGGATCCATTTTGTTATTTGTTTGTTGGTTTGAATGGTTGGTTGTTTTTCCATGGTACTCCTCATTTGGCCTTACATCAGTCATTTGCAAGCTTATGCAATTCTTCCTAGAGAGGTGACTTGTTGGATTCAAGGATTCATCTTTGTGAGTCCTGTGGTACTTAGCACAATGTCTGGCACAAAGCAGAACCTTTATCATAGAAAATGAATAGCCCTGAATCAGATTGTTGTGGTCAGGATCACTAATTGTGCCACTAATTCATGTTATACAAATACCCTATTCACCACAGAGCATTACTAAATATTTTTTCCCCTCTGCATTTATAATTTTTCTCTGACATTCAGGGTCTAGAGGCACTGGGACAGATCTGAGAAGGGGACAGTGCCTGACGGAGGCGGGGAAGCTGGTGAGTCTTGTCACAAGTTGTAGAGCTTAAAACAAACTCCATCAATTAGATATAATTCACATTCCAGCAGGATGAAAGTACCCAGAGTCCTCCAGCCCAATAGGGTCTTCTTGTCCCTTTATATTTAGTACCTTTTCCTCCATGCTGATCCCATGTATGGAGAGCAACTAGAATTACCACCACCATCCTCCCCAGACTTCTAAGAATTCAGGAGTCATGAAGGACTCCTTGCCTTTATCCTTGATAACTCTGTCTCTTATTTCCTGGTACTGCTAAAGTTTATCTTTACCTATGCTTTATATTCTCTCCTATACATACTCCTTCTTCTTTGTCCTGAGCCTACATTGGTTACCTCTCAATCGCTTTTCCAAAGAACCCCAACACTAGTTTGTAGCAAGGAACTTGAAATCAAACATGAAAAGGCCTTTCATCTTGTATCAACACCACCTGACTTTTCTTCTCATGTTGAGCCCTGACCAACCTCCTTTCTTGGTCTCTCCCACTCCTTCTTTCTTACCTTTTCTCATCTAGACTTGGCTTTTGCATTCCCTTTCTACATTAATGATGTCCTCGGGATTTATGCAACACCAGTATGGGCCAATGTGAATTATACTAATTTGGCAATTAAGATTTTGAATAATGAGTAGAGAAGCAACAATTACTTGTTTATTATCCAATATGTGCACATGAAGATTCTCCCTAATGTCCAGGCACCATATCTTCCCATTCAGGTTCAGGTACTATCTGAAGTGGGTACTTTCTTTATTATCAAGTGCATCTCATTCCTGGCTAATTTTAAATATGTTATCTCAAGAAAAAGGTAGCAGTGCCGTGATTCCTTGAAGATTGTTTGTATTGAAACAAATAAATATTATTGCCTCAATAGTTCTCTTTTATTATATATTTAATACCTGTCTTATCATTATTCATAATGACACATCCTCCATCACATCACCATGAATTCTAGCTCCCAATGACTCCCTTAATGATCACTGTGTTTCATTGATGATAACCACAAATGCAAGGTCATCTTAAATTTACTGTTATGCCTTTCTTAGCACAAATACATCTTCCAACACTTTTTTCTTCCTGAACTCTTAGACCATAATGACTTCATTTTTACAATGTGATCTCTGTCCATGTTAACTGCATCCCAGACTTCCACATACAGAGAGGATAGGTGAGGGGCCTGTGGTGAAGCGAGAAGAGTGACCCATTCCTATGAGGCATGTTTGGAAGAGCTCAAGACCAACCCAGGGCAGCACAAAACAACCACACTGACAGAGGTGAGAGAGGACTTCAACTGGAAGGGCCCAGCAGCATTACAGAGCAATGCCCTCCAAAGCCCTCAAAAGTGATAGACATGCCCACCTGTGAAAACTGCATGACACTTGATGTGAAGTTTGTGAAGGACGTGCAGTATCCACCCTGGTTGCCGGTAAGCAGTGTGCACCCAGGAGCACATGGGTAAAGATACCTGCCACTTTTGTGTACTGTAGACAGAGACTATACCACTGGTACACAGACAGGAAAGAGCTGCCCACACACTCAGATCATCCCAAAGTTCAGTCAACAGCCCAGAACCCAAGCTCACCTTGTGTCCAATGTGAATGATTCACCCAAAACTCACCAGTCTAAATCTCACCGAAGAAGACAAAAAATTGGGCTGCCGCAAGTAACTTTGAAAAATGATCTTTTGACTGGAAACTATAATGCTAAAGATAAAAGGAAGTGTACATAAATGCTGTACTCTAGTTATAAATTTGTTTCTCATGGAGGTATGACTCAACAGTTCTGAAATTCCTTCACATGTATCTTGGGGTTGAACAATAAGTAAATAGATGGTAGGTAGGGGAGCCAAGTTTTTCACTGTCAGAGGAAGTTACTAATAAACAAGAAGGGAAGACAAATAAACTCTGGTTCTGGAGCAGAATCAGAGACATCAGTATGCGTTCATATTTAGCCAGATTGATCGACAGATAGATGTATAAGTAAAAAAAATTATAGGTATATATACATGCATGGATTAGTGTACTAACCTACATTTTTAGCTGTCCCCTGAAACAGTCTGGAAGCAGTGATACCCCATTAGCAATGAGTACAACCCGTGCTCAAAACTTTGTTCCTAATACCACTCTGTAGTAAACAGAACCAGAGCTCCCTGAAGAAATGGCAGTGTCTAGGTCTGAGGAAGGGAAAATGCAATATGAGCGTGGAGATTTTTGTAGTGCCAGAAAGCTAAGATGTGTTCAAAAAACCAAGTTCAGGGGCACATCAAAGGGACACGAGGAGCCTATTTGAGAACCCCCAAAAGCCAAAGCTGGAATAATTTAAGTCACAAAAAACAATAATGTACTATTGTATTATAACCTAAAGTATAAAATAAATACACATGAGTTCATGGTAGTATAAATAAGTGAGTAAGTAAATATAAGAAGTGACAAATCTTTTTTACAAAAGAATTTTGAATATATATGTCGATACTCATCCTTCCAAGAGCTTCATCTTCTCCTTCACTCTCTTTGACTATGACTAAATTTAGTGACTTGCTTCCAAAAATAGATATGGAAAGGGAAAAGTAATAATTGTACAGTGAAGAAACGTGGCAATCTCTACTGTAACCAAGTGCTCAATCTTAAAAATGCCTGGTGATAAATCATGTGGATATTATGTACCTCCTGATGAGAAATGAGAACAGTACACACACACACACACACACACACACACACACACACACACACACACGTGCAAACACATCAATGTGTCTGCACTATCTGGTTGCCCAATCTCCCATACTGTGCAACAGAAGGCATACAGTGAGAGTCAGCCAGACAGACGATGCACTTTCCAAGCTGCTGTCTCAGAACCAGGGAGGGCCCTGGGCTCCTGGACCACTCTTAGGCTCTAGTGTTCAGAAAATTTGGGGAATTTGCCTGACCGTGAATAAATTGGGGGAAGCTGGACTCCAGGAGTCCCACACTCTGGAATGTTTTTTCCAAAAGTTTTAAATCCCCATTTGGTGACTGGACTGCAAGACATCCAGGCAAAAGTGCAAGAGTGCTGAGACCTAGTCCTGTGTGGGTCCAGTTATGTGGAAACACCTTCCTCAAAATCTTCTGTGTCTGCCTCTGAGACCCTTGACAAGCCACTCCATCTCCATTTCTCCCCTCCCTGGCTCTTTTCTCCCTTTGTGATGATTCCATCACAAAGTATTTGATACAATGGGGAAAGTATTTGATACAATCAGCATGAGGCCAAAGTGGGGTTGGGTGTGATGGGGGAGGGTGTGGATTGTAACATTTCAGATACAAAAGGAGCTCTCATTTTAACTTGGTACCAAAATAACTTGCAAGAATCATACTTAAATTAAAACTATAAAGCATTATTATTAAGGACAAAATAAATAAGTTGTGGAATAGCATGTACAGTATGAAATCAATTCTATAAAAATAAAAACTGTACAAAGTAACAAGACTATAAAGGACTTTAAGTATGTAAATTTGTAGACAATGGTCTGATATTCTTGACTATTTCTGGGACCAGGGAAAAGAGGCCCAATATTGAATATAACATCTTGATTTTATATATATACCATCCAACTCTAACACTTCTTCAGTTCAGTATACCTTAATCACACCTTACCGTACTTTTCTCCAGATCTCCTAATTCCCTCTTCGACTAATGCTTCTACAAATTTGTTAAGTTTCTTACACTCTTCATGCACTGTCATCCTAGATTGTTACATTTCTTTTAGGGTCAGGGTTTATTTCCCAAATAAATTAACTATTTTTACAATGATCTTTAGCTTTATTGTCTCACATTTCTTAGAGGGTTCTGGAAGTAAGGGAATACCATGTTTCATATACCCTAATGGTACCACAATCTTTAGTCTTTTATTCAAAATTATAATAATGCTAAAATATTACTTTCAATGTTCATAATCCACCACTTAGAAGAGTATTAATGTTTCCTTTAACTAATTAACCCATTAGGAATGAGAAGTCCTCCTATGAAGTGGGGGAACACAGAGGAGACTTTCACAGAACCTACAAAATTTTCAAGATGGCAACTATTCTTCAAAAAATAACAGTCCTGAGCCATTATATTAGTTTTTTAATATTTTTATTAATTGCATCACAGAGAAAGGAGACAAAATATTTTAAGACATGTATGTACTTTAGAGAGACTGTTGGTTTTATACCAAAGGAGAGGAAAAACAGATGAATAAGCTTTGGGTCTTCGTTTCTCTTTCTTTCTCTCAGGATAAGCTGAAAAATAAAAGGACAATATAAGTACCGTTTGTAAAATGGCTAAATGTCAAATAGCTTAGCCTATCTTTCAGCAATTTCCAATTTTCACCAACGAAAATAAGTCAAGCTTGCCCTTGACCCATGGCAGCTGAAATCTTCTGCTGAGCTAGGGGAGCAGACACCCCACTAGGTATTGTAAAGTCCTCTCTTCATCACTGATGACTTCATACTTATTCAAAGTCACAAGTTTTCATAATCCTCAGAGTCATTTACTTAACAGCTGTTTCTTACCTACACTAATTACAAACATACAAGGTGTCTTCTCCAAGTTAACTGCCATTTAGGACTGAAACAAACCACATTTTGAAACAACCAAATTTGCAGAGACAGGAAGTTCTTCCTTGTCTAAATGCACAATATGTAGGTATTATCATGTGGCAAAGAGTAAGTTAAAGTCCAGTTAGTGGAATAAGCATCAAGGTCAGTTTGGAAAATATAGAAGGAATTAATGCTCAGAAAAATGTTGCACAATTTGTTTTTCATGAAAAAAAAGAAGTTTTATATATTTTTAATTTTCCCCAACATATTACAACCAAAATGGATAAAACATGTTTATGTTTTATCTAAATTTTAAAGTGGACCTTTTTGTCCTAAGAAGAGAAAGTCTATTAAAACTCAGCATGTTGACACAATGGAAACTTAGTAGCAGATTATTTACTATTAAGTAGGAATTCACATAGCAGATTTCTCATATTCTCCAATGACATGAATTTGTTATCGAGCTATTAAGTTGAACCTTGTGAAATCATTGTCATTCAACTTTTTTTAACCTTCAAAAATGCATGTCATCTTGCCTAATACCTGAAGTAATCCACTCTAAATCATTGCTTAGTTGAATGACTATCTACTGTATCACACTAGGTCAGAACAGGACAGTGATTAACTGTCAAGCTCTGGTTTCAATTTTCAATTGTAGCTCCACCTCTCAGAAGCTGGGTGATCCATGAGTAAAACTACTTAGTCTATGCTTTGATCTGTGATTTCATTTTCCCATCTGAAATATAAGAATTATAATGGAACTCAATTCAGAAAACTATTGTGAGAATTAAATAAGTTAATATATACAAAGACCTTAAAACAGTGATTGACACTAATTCATATGGCTCTTAGCTATTTTAATATTAACTATTGTAATTAATTTTTTAAAGAAAATCCAGAGAATATTACCTAAGATGCTTGTGAGTGTGTTGTTTTTAGGCCATGGCAGCTTGACTTGAAGCAACAAGTTTTGGACCCTGAATACAAAGAAATGAGAGATTTGGGGGAAGTATTAGCATCACTATTAGGGTAAATGAACATTTATACAGCCATTGATGATTACAAAATAATTTTCCATGTTTCACACCCTTTAATACTAGCTTAGTACTAGAATCTCTAGAAGGAAACTATGAACACCCATTGCACCCAAAGCAATAAAAACATTACTCTCAAGTTGTAGAGAAAAAATAGTAAATGACTCAGACATTTAAATATAAACTTCCCACCCGCCTGTGAAATCAAGCACTCAGATTCAACCAAATTGCAAACCAATACTTTTAAAGAAAATACTTAAATAAATTAAGGTTTTGTTTTAACGATGTCTTTACCAAAAAGATTTCAGAACTTCTGAATATTTCTATTTGAATTCATAAGTGACCCAATTTGGAAACAGAACAAATACTACAAATATCTAATAATATGCTTCAATTTAGCAGGAGATTTTTAAAAAGAATTAATTTAAGTCATTTTTTCAGACAACTGTATGTAGAAGAAAATTCCTGGGCCCCATGTATAAGTGTCCTCAGATACAGTCCCCTGAGCCCTGGCCTGATCAAGCAGCAATAAAGGGCACTATGCATATTAAAATCAAGACGACTCCAGCACCTCCTCTGCAAAGCAGGCTTCTTTGTCAGCAGCTGTGCAGCACTTCTGAAAGAAAGTTGAGAAATGCCCCATAACAGTTTTCAGTTGTTCCTCAGTTGCTTTGGGTTTGTGTTTCAACAGCTCCACAAGTGCACTGCATTTAAGTGAAATGAAAACAAAACAGGGAAATGATTACTCACATAAGAAAAACGTAGATGCTAAAGACAATAGTACTGTTGTTTGAGATCATAAGTCTTAGAGCCAGGCAACTCTGAGCTCGAGGCCCAGGCTTACCACTATAAAATTCAATATTCTTATTTCCATAAGAAGGAGAATAAGATCTACTTTCATGGGGTTGATGCAAGGTTCAAATAAAATCATCAATGTAAATTGTTCAACATCTATGGTATCAATAAATCTCTTTTCAGTTAAATCTCTAGAAATGATTATGTTATTGCATTTAGAAAGTATTCAGATTTTTAAATGTGTGCTGTGTTGAAGTTTATAGCAATTTAAGAGCTAAAAATGATCCTTAAAAGCTTAATTATTTGGACTCCATTTAAAAGTTTTTAATCAAAACCCGGCCAGCATGGCTCAGTGGTTGAGCATCAATCCACAGTTTGATTCCTGTCCAGGGCACATGCCTGGTTGTGGGCTTGATCCCCAATGTGGGGTGTGCAGGGGCAGCTGATCAATGACTCTCTCATCATTGTTGTTTCTGTCTCCCTCTCCCTTCCTCTCTGAAATCAATTTAAAATTTTTAATAATTTTTTAATCCAAGAATCTATAATTTTGGTCTTCAATTGGCCCATTCAAAATGAATATGCAGAGGCCATGGGAAACAAGACTATCCAAATTCATGGAAGCTGGTGGTCCTCTTTCATTGATGTCTGCACAGATAATAGCACTAGGGCAGTGGTCGGCAAACTCATTAGTCAACAGAGCCAAATATCAACAGTACAACGATTGAAATTTCTTTTGAGAGCCCAATTTTTTAAACTTAAACTTCTTCTAACACCACTTCTTCAAAATAGACTCGCCCAGGCCGTGGTATTTTGTGGAAGAGCCACACTCAAGGGGCCAAAGAGCCGCATGTAGCTCGCAAGCCGCAGTTTGCCGACCACGGTTAACTGGAGAGTCGTGTGAGCACAAGTTTTGCAATATTCCTCTTAAGTCTATGGCCACGATCAGAACCCACAAGACATGACAGCAACTGTACGTTGCCTATCTGACCCCTAGTGACAGCAGCAGAGAGTCATGCTTCAGAACTCGCATTTCTAGATGTTTTTCATCCAAATTCCATTCTCACAAGTTACATCTTGGAGGTTTACCTTGCCTGTGTGTTGCCATAGAACAAACAAAATAATCACTTATGCCTAGAAATAAATTCTTCTAAGACTTCTACTAACTAATTTGCTATCTTCACAATGAATCAGTTAATTGTTCAGCTTTTTCTACTGGACCTGTCCTAAGGTGTTAATCTTATTACTTATGCAGCCTTTTTCCACATAATTATTCTGAATGATTTCTATAGAAAATTATAATATAATTTTGTTGTTATTGTTTATTTTGGTAAGAGAACAAAAACCTATCCGTTTTAATTTTGACAGTTTTATCACCTTAAGGCCAATACTTAAGTTCTTTTTTTCTAAGGAATTTAATCACTACTTAAGAAAATTTTGCCCATTCAATTGACAGTTTTCCCTATCAAGATTACAAACATATGCAGGAATGAAATGCTCCTCACGTTTGTTTCTTGACTTGTTGCTCATTCTCAGGAAGTGCGCATACATCTGCATGGAAGGTGAATGTTTCAGCGTTAAATTCTTTGGGAGCATAGGTTTCATCAGCTTCCAGTGCAGAAAAGCATGGCCGTCTGCTCACCAATGACTCTGTGCAGCATTTGGTAACTCTGTCACTCACTGGTGATTTCTCGTGCGACACGCACAACCAGTTCAAGACCACGGACAGCTGAAGAACAGGGAGTAGAGCAGAAATTCAAAAAAAAAGCATAATGGAAAGTTTTCCATGAACTCCTACTTTCCAATAGACCAAAAGAAGTGTTGTATTTTAACTAGCAACACTGAATGCAAGACTGATCTCACTTGGAATATAATAAATAAAATAAACTGATGATCAAAATAGATCTTCTAGGGAACAGACTGATGAATCTCAGAGGCAAGGCAGGGGCGGGGGCGGGGGCCAGGAAGAGATTAACCAAAGAACTTGTGTGGACACAGAGAATAGTGAGGTGAAGGCCTGGGGAGGGGGCAGAAGTGGGAAGGAGGGGGTGAATGAGGGGAAATGGGGAAACATCTGTAATACTTTCAGCAATAAAGATAAATTTTTTAGAAAGTCTTTTCTCTTTTAGATGTCTGCATTTGCAGAATAATTTATGTCTACATTTGAGAAAATAATTCATTAAAATAATTTGAGGTGATTCCTAAGACATTTGTAGGAGTGGGAGAAAGCAGTCTTATACTGATACATTAAAGGGAAGACCCCCCCCCCCAAAAAAAAAGTAAAATTTTTTTAATGCTAGGATGAAGCATTAAATATTCATGGATTTTTTTCAGAATAATTTATCATCTTCAGGATCTTGTCTCAATCCTCATTCTGATGGTCAGGATGATGTAGGCAACCAAGTCCTACACACACACACACACACACACACACACACACACACACTCATTAGTTCACTCCTGCTTCTGAAAGTTAACTTTATAAATATATAAAGGAAAAATTCATCATTATTGACTTATTATATTTTAAAGGACTCACATAGTCTTCCGCACAACCCATTCTTTTTACTTCTGGAAGCTTGCAGCAGTAACTGCCCACTCTGCCTAGTTTTCTTGAGACATCCACAAGAGTTGGAGTTGACACTTGGGGTAATTTCTTTGTGTAACGAACTAAGAGCCTGTAACAAAAGACTGTGTTTTCAACCAGGCAAGAAGCTATTTTTTCTAACATAGTAGGTGAAGCAAAGAACAATTAGACAAAATCAATTACAATTATTTTCCATTCATAAAATCATCTCCATCTTTTGTTTGGTGGGGTAGAATGGGGGAAAACCTTGTTCTAAGCAACTAGGTAAGCCTAACTTTGAATTCCAGCTGTGCTGTATAATTTTAGGAAAGTGACTTAGCTTACTATAATTCAGTGACATTAATGCATTTATTAATTGCTTCATTCTTTCAATAAAACCTACTGAGAGTTTAATATGCAGGGGTGGGCTGAAGTAGATTTATAGTTGCTCATATGGAAAAAGACATGCAGCTTAGGATTATTACTACAGCTTTATTAACTCTATGTTTAGCTTACTCGCAACTGTAATGCTACTCTTGCTCACCTCTGTATAGCAGCACTGTGCTAAATTAGAAAGATATGGATGAGTTTTCTCATCTATAAAAGAGAAGATATGTACCTGACTCAATGGGAATGGTGCAGGGATTAAAAGACATAAAGTATGCCATCACCCTGGCATAAGATCTAGCATGTAACAATCCTTTATTAGGAATTCCAACCACCATTGAAAGGCAATGTATGGCTGTAATCTACTCAAGGGAAGAGACTTGTTAATTATTGCTATCCCTAGCACCCACAGTTAGAAGAGTGTTGGCATTGATCAGTAAATATCTAGCTAATGATGTATCCCTACTTGTCTTTACCTCCACAGGTAAGGCTCTATTAGATCAGGATATTATTCATCAACTCATACATTACAGTACTTCTTGAGTCACTGCTATTCAAGTCCAACTATTTGCTATTCTGGAAAGCATTGCTGTCTTTTTTTTGTCCATAAACTATTCCTTAACCTTCAGAGGGCATCCTCATTTCCTATAGCAAAATATTTAGTATTTTCCTTCCCAGTCTCAAGAGGCTAATTTTTTTAAACTGAACTCAAATATAGGTCTCTTCAACCCATGAACTATTTTATCTCTCATTCTCCATTCTTTCTTTATGAAGAGGGATTAGAAATATATACCATATTTTCATGATTACAAGTTCTATGACAGTATATATATATATATATATATATATATATATATATATATATATATATTTAAATTACAAATTGATCTCACTTATATGTGGAATCTAGTAAACAAAATAAACTGATGAATAAAATAGATCCAGAGACATGGAAACATGGAATAGACTAACGAATCTCAGAAGGCATGGGAGGAGGGCAGGAAGTGATTAACCAAAGAACATATATTCATATATGCATAAGCCATGAACACAGACAATAGTGTGGTGAAGGCCTTAGGAGAGGGGAGTGGGTTGAAGGGGTAAAATAAAGGGAAAAGAGGGGACAACTGTAAGACTCAACAATAAAGATAAATTTTTATAAAATAAATAAAATTTTAAAAACCTACAAATTGATCAAGAATGACATTAGTCAAAAACAAAAATACGTACGCATTTTGGAAGCCATACTCTCCAAGGTTTTCAAAGGTTTCACAATTTTTTGTGACTAATTCCTTTGGCTCATCCACAAGAGGCTTAAGTTCATCAAACTAAAAAATAAAAGAATTGTGTTTACAGGGTTCCACCCATGGACCAGATGCAGGATGTTTTTTGCCCCTATATGCAGACTGAGAGCCTTTTGGAATGCTTCTGCCCAAAGTCATGTAAATAAACCTTTGATGCCAAAACTGTTACAGTACATCCACACTGCATAGTATAAGTGATTAAGAATATTCAAGCTCTGGAGTGTGACTGCTGGTTTTTAAGCAAGATCATTCGACTCCTTTTCTAGTTGTGGAACTTTACTTCTGATCACCAAGTTTTAGAAACCTCACCTCTAAAACGGGGATGAAGATGGTACCAACCCAGAGAATGCTCTATAAAAACCACCTGAGCTAATGAAATTACAATAGTTCTTGGAACACAGTAAAAGCTCAATAAATTATAGCTTTGATTATAAGCACTATTATTTTTAAGCCATCTCTCCAGTTGGATCCTAAGCTCTCTGAAATAAGAGATTATATCTTGGGCATGGGATCCAGCATGGTGCCTGGCATATAGCAGGTTCTTGGTAAAGGAAAAAAATTGGAAACCACCCCACATATTGAAAATGCTAAATATCCTAAACCTGCTAAAAAATCCCATTTTAGCATAGCAAAATATATTAAAAGTCCTCCAGAACTGATTTTCTCAACTTACTAAATTTCTTGTAAGACCATTCCTAAACCTTCTCAAAAATATTTTAAAATATTCTAAATGAATAGATTTCACAACCTTCCTTAATATACCAATTTCTGATACTAGATAAATCTTGAAAGATTAATTTTCTTCATATCTAAGTTATATCACTTTAAATTAACATTTACATTTACTTTATCTTATTTTGTTCTCAGGACTGTGAAAAAAAGGAAAGATGTGGTCAATATTTTAGAAATTAGAGCTTGCTCTTTTCTGAGCCTTTTTTTTAATAGATTACTCTAGTTTTCATTAACTAGTCTATTGAGGCCATTTCCCCTAAAATGCTAAAGAGCACAAAATTGAAATGATCTCAAGAGAATATCTTAATTGCATTATATAATATATTGCTTTCTGGCATTATTTTTCTCTCTTATTGGAATCACCAGACAAAGAGCTTTGAGAAACCTACCACTTTGGAATAGCATGCATGAGCATCAGCAGTGGCACAGCACTTCTCCAATGTATTTTCATATCCCTTGGCAAGTCTCAGTAGCAATGAGACAGCATAGTCAGGATGCCTTCTTGAGTACTCATACAAAAACCTAATTAAGATGAAAATAAAATAGACTTAGTTGAACAAAGAAGCTAGAAAAATCACCTAACTAACCACAAGCATGACTCATATTCCAAAAGTTCAATTTGACCAAACTTATGCAATAAAGCTTGGTGGCTAAGGGCTAGGGTTCAGAGTAAAGCTACCTTCATTCAAATCCTTGCTCTAACACTTATTTTACTATATCACCTTAGGCAAGTTATTAAAACTATCAGAACCTTAGTTTCCTCCTCTTTAGAATGGAGATAATAATAGGATCTATCTCAGAAGGTGGATTGTGAGAAACACATGTCATAATGTGTGCATAATACACACTGGCACATATGAAATGTTTGATCAATGACACCTGTTATTATGTTTCTTTTGTTTGATTTGGACTACATCTCAGAAAGGTTCAGATAGATGATAGATAGATGATAGATAGATAGATAGATAGATAGATAGATAGATATTCTTAAATTTTTAGTTTCCTCTCTGTATGAGTGAAATCTTGAAGGGTACATAATTTTGTAAAGTATTATTTAGTGCACAGAAAGCTATTATAATCCAACAATAAAATTCAAAAGTTTATCACCACTTACTGATTACATATAATCATTTATTTTATCATTTAATTGTATGCTGCCTTGTCATGCTACTGAACATCTGCTCTTTACAAACAAATTAAAGTACCTCATAGCAGACTCCATACTTCTCTTTATACACCTATTCTGCTGTCAGATAGATACAGAGCTATGAAGATGTATGACTTATATTCATCCATATACATCATGGTAAGTTCAAGAAATACTCTTTAAATAAATAAGCTAATAATATGTATATAATTTATATATACACAAAATGTTTCTAGAGGTATTGCCAGAAATATTCCTAAGGAGCAAAGAATAAGGGGGAGGGGTGATAGAAAATTCTACTTTCTCCTCTTCTCTATTGATTGAGATTTTGCCATGAGCAGATATTATTTTATGAATATTTTAAAAACTAATTGATTTTTTCCAAAAATTTTAAAGGCTCAGAGAGGGAAGGATAAAGTAGCACTGCAGGCAACAATTGTAACAACTCCGAAGGAAAGCCTAGAACTGTTCCTAAATCCTCGGAGCCTATAAAAGCTATGAAAGGATCATTCTTTATCCACTTACGTGCCCAGGAAGACATCTTTTGCCTCCTTATAGTTTTTGCAAACATCCTTATCATCAGCAAAATCGGCACTTAATGGGGGCAAGTCACTAGGCAAATCATCATTTTCCACCTCAGCAAGGCACTGGGATTTTTCCAACACAGGTTTAGCACAACATTCCTTCAGTTTGCTGGAGATTGAATCTTGATTTTCACACATATACTTGGCAAGATCCGCCTATAAGTTGATGAAAATTGTTCAAAGTAAATTGACATCCTTATACTTTCTCTCCAGACTTTTATTATGTTGGAAGAACACATCCACTGTATTCTAAGACCATGTACATACCAACCTGCCTTCTATGAATATTTTCAGTCTATGCTCATAAATCTGGAGACTCAGAACTACTAAAATATTTCTACTTGCTTAAAAGCTAGTCAATAACTGTTATTTATTAAATTTATATTTCTACTGTTAAGGCACTTAAGTTTCAAAATTAAAACCCAATAGTAGAGGGCTGGGTGAAAAAGATGTAGGGATGAAGAAATACAAATTTGTAGTTACAAAATAGTCACAGAGATGTAAATTACAGGGAATATAGTCAATAGTATCCTAATGACTATGTGTGGGAAACATCGGAGGACTAATCTGTACTATAAAGTATATGATTTTCTAACCACTGTGCTGTACATCTGAAATTAATACAAAATAATACTAAATGTGGAGATTTTATATATATATATATATATATATGGTTTTTCCAAATATTTCCCAACATTAAATGCCTGCATTTGGAAAGCAAATAACTAAATAAAGTGTGAGGGATTTTTTGAAAATTAGTCAAGAGCATAGTCACAGGCCCAACTTACACATGTAAATTTTGTATAATCTGCCTTAAATTTTCCAGAAAGTGTTCTGAGAGATTAGGATTCTGATATTTGGTAATGTATTTACATTTTGGGAACAGAGATATCATGCTAAATATTTGTATATTAAGGGAGGATATATAGAAAAAAGTTACATGATATGCAAAGGTCTCTTCAGATACCAACTCTAATCCAATTCTACCCATGTCCCAAAAATTTTTCTTAGTAAACTACCTTTGCAGCTGTCCTACTTCAGTCTAAACTTTTGTTCTCAGAATACAACTGAAAGGAATTAGAAATGAGTGAATGTATTTATCAGATCATTTTGTGAGTGGGATGGCCAGGTTTATAAAAAAATAAATAAATAAATAAATAAATAAATAAATAAATAATAACATGCCACAAGGCAGGGAAAGAATTGAGCATATTAGACATAGAAGATAATTTCAGTTCATTGTTAGCGGTCACCAATTATACTAAGCAAATTCGTTGTACCCACTGAAGCATGTTACCAAAGAGAATACTGAGGATTCCTTACCCTGTCATCTGCACATTCAAGCAAGTCACCTGCGCAGCATTCCTTATGGACTTTGGTAAGATCTGACACCAGTTTGGAAACCTCCATAAAGTCAGCATTGGGAAATTTCTGGCTCATGCGAGCAACGGACCTAAAAAGAAAATTCACCCATCACAATTTATTAACATCCAATATTTTATGTGAAAGCACTAGGAAAATACTACTTTTAAGAAGAAAATTCAGAACAAATTGACATATAGAAATAATTTATAAAATTCGTTCATTCTTATTTTAGTGCTATTTATAAATTAAATTGTTATCTTAGGGCAAAATGTTTCTTTAGGGCAGAATTCTCTATTCTAAGAGTGTGTGGTGGGTAGAAAAAAGTCAGCGATTCATAAAATCAGAAATCAAAAAGGCATTCTGAAAGAGGTGACATCTGAGAAGCATCAGGTTTGGAGCCCATATCTGACTTCCAGATATGACTTTATTGCTTATGATCAGTGTGATCCTAGGATAGTTACTTAGATTCTCTGAGCTTTAGCCCTGGAGAGACACACAGCATGCTGCATCAAAGGATTGTTGTGAGAATTAGACTAGATGATGCATAGGAAAGCATTTTTTAAACTGGAAAGGGCCACACAAACTCCAGTTATCTTTGTTACCAATAAAAAGCCTTCTTCCTGAGTTCCAAAGCACACTGAGAAAATGAATTTCATATCTTTTCAAGATTAGAGAGTCTAACATATTTTTACCAAGAAATTGATCGAGCATGGTCTCTAAGCCTGATGACAAGATGTGAAAGGCTAATATCTACAAGCTTTCACAAATCATTTCAGACTTGCCTAAATCTGATAAAAGATACTTCTTCGCCAAAACCAGTCACAGCCTGTTTAATTGTGCATTGTTTCACACTGGATGATTTTGTTTAACTATTTGTTAGATTTTAATGTGTAGATGATAGAGGTGACAAGCAAAGATAGTACAAATGATGGTTTTTAGAAACCTTGCAAAATGTCTGTTATTCTATCTTCTGTTCATGTTGATTAGCTGTTGACAAGCAAATGAGGAATTGGGATGAGGGTAGGAAGGGGGTTCTTGGCTCCTAGAACCAGCTAAGTAATATAAAAATAGAAGTCCAGGCAAAAACAAGAAATTAAGAATGGAGCTGGAACTATGAGAAAATGGTAAGTGATCTTGATGGCTAAATTTAATTATCACAACTTAAAAAACAAGCAGATAGTTTCAGATAATTGCAGGGGGCTGGAGGAGAAAAAATTAAATAACAGACCCTGACTACAAGAGTATAAAAATCATGGACCATTAGAATAAAATCCCTATTAAAAAGGTGAAGGGATTAAGTACAAAATGGTAGTAACAGAATAATCACAGGGACATAAAGTACAGCTTGGGGAATATAGTCAACAATATTCTAATAACTAAGTTTTATTGGGATGATCACTTAGTTAAGTTATAATGTCTAATCGCTGGGGTACATATGAAACTAATATAATATTGTACTAGTATGTGAACTATAATTGAAAAATAAAAATTATTTTTAAAAAAGAATAAGACCTCTAGTCTTTAGAAGTAAATGGGAGTTTAAATAACTATCATAGAATTACCAAAAAAAATCATCTAATTTTTTTACTACTTTGAAAACATATAATAAAAATAATGATGAATTGTCAATTATGCTCTGATTTTTCACTTCTGTTAAATTTCTGACTTTTAGATAACAAGAAGGATATACATGAAAGCACTGTGTAAAAACTCATATAAATGTTCCCTGGCCAGATGGCTCAGTTAGTTGGAGCATTATCCCATGCCCCAAAGAGTTTCAACTTGATTCCTGATCAGGTCACATAACTAGGTAGCAGGTGTCTTCCCTGATTGGGAAAGCACTGATCTATGTTTCTCTCTCACATCGATGTCTCTCTCTCTCTCTCTCTCTCTCTCTCTCTCTCTCTCCCTCTCTCTCTCTCCCTCTCTTCCTCTCTTGCTAAAAAAAAATCAATAAAAACATACCCTCACGTGAAGATTAAGAAAAAAAAAAACTCATATGAAAGTACAATTTTGTCAACTGAACCATCATCATTTACATCATTATAAAATACAAAAACTAAATTTTAAATACCATGCTTTGAAAGCTCTGTCTCCGAATTTCTGGAGACTGGAGCACTTCAGTCTCTGTCTGGCACCTGAAACCATTACTTTTTCCTTCAAGGCATCCATCTGCAAAAAGAAATAATTTTGAAAATATATTTTAAAACTCTATATAAAACACCCCTTCATAAGTTCAGATAAGACTATAACAAATTAAATTTTAAAGACATATTGTACACCTAAATTCCCATGTATTCACCCTTGGCAAATAATTAATTTGCTGTGTAGTGAGAGGAAAAATCAGTCTGGTCATCGTGGATGCCCCTAGGTAGTGAACAACCAGCATGGGGGCATGGTCAGGGAAGAGGGAACTGAAGAGAATGGTAGAAGAACAGAGTACAATAACATCCCAGGGAATATAATTTTACTGATTTCTTAATTTTGCATAAATTCATTTCAATCCCTCCTTCACCAACTCTCACATCAATAAACTGCCTAGAAAAGATGATGAGTACATAATAAATATTTATGGAATGAATGAATAAACCAGGCTTCTAGAAGCAGTGAAATCCTCCACTTTGAATTCCTCCACAATAGGAAAGATTCATGAAAAGATAAACAAAAACTGTGGCCCTTTGCTGTGCAATTTTACAAATGAGTTTATCCTATATAATAAAAGGCTAATATGCAAATTGCCCAAACAGCAGAATGACCGGTCACTATGACCCACACTGACCACCAGGAGGCAGACGCCCAACGCAGGAGCTGCCCCCTGGTGTTCATTGCTCTCCCACAGGAGGAGCACCGCTCAGCCTGAAGCTGGGCCCCAGGATGGCAAGTGCAGCAGTGGTGGTGGGAGCCTCTCCTGCCTCTGCGACAGTGCTAAGGATGTCCAACTGCCGGCTTGAGCTCACTCCCCGCCGGGAGTGGGCCTAAGCTGTCAGTTGGACATCCCCCAAAGGCTCTTGGACTGCAAGAGGGCACAGGCCAGGCTGAGGGACACCCTCCCCTCCCCCACAAGTGCATGAATTTCGTGCACTGGACCTCTAGTTTCACTATAAAAAGAAGAGGGTATTTAGACACATACACAGTGGTTCTCTATGAGATCTGCTGGGGTAAAACTTAGAAGGAGGAATGAGGATGGCATAGACCTTCAACGAGGGTAAAAAATCTTTGGGGTGAATAAAGTAGGGAAGGCTTTTTTGACCAAGTAAAGTTTATATCAGAGACTTAGGTACCCTACATCTATCCATAAAGTGTCCCAAATCTGAGGTTTGAGTCTGCACTGGCTCTTCTGTTCTGCTGGACATACCTTTGGGCCCAGGCAGGCAGCTTTATCAGCAGCTGCGCAGCATTCTGTCAAAACTCCTTTATATTCTTGAGTATAGTAAAGGAGCTCTGGGCCATAAAAGAAAGGATGTCTCCTGGCAACTTCATATAAGTACCTAAAATTTTAAAAAGAATAACAGGCAGTCATTTTCTCTGTAGCAGACAGTATTACAGGGACAATTATTATCAACAATTTCCCTAGAAACTCCAAAACTCAAGGACTTCTAAATTATCAATTAAACCAATTTGCACATGATGACCCTGCCTTTGTCATAATTTAAGTCAATAAAAAGATTAAAGTTATATGCACATATATAAAGTAAAATTAAGTTAATTCTGACAATAAGCAAAGTTAATTCTGGCAATAACTAGATGAAGTTAATTCATAATATTTTAATGTGGACACCCCTAAGTAATGAACAACCATCATGCGAGCATTGCCAGGGAAAAGGGTGCTGTTAATGTTTTCCATACAGATCATATCCTGTTTCAATGAATTCCAATCGATGATTGATCAAATTCTTTATTGTGTAAAATTTTATAGCATTAAATAGTATTTCTTTGAATTTGTCATTAGAACAAAAGCTTCTAAGACTTAATGTTGAAAATATTTTTATTGTAGTTGTTATAATGAGTCTTGACCTATTTTATAATTTTTAATGTTGAAGCACAAATATCTGATTCCTGCCCTGGGTGGGTGGCTCAGTTGGCGGGAGCACCCTCTCCCACACCAAAGTTGGGGGGGCAGGGTGGTTTGATTCTGCAGGCAACCAATCAATGTCTCTCTCTTTCTCTCTCCCTTTTTCAAACTCTCTATAATCAATAAAAATGTATCCTCTGGTGAGGATTAAACAATCTGATTACTTACTTTCCCAACAACCTCTGTTCATTTTCCTTAAAGGCAGTGCACATTGCCTCGGGTTCTGGTCTCACCAATGGAGGCAGGTTTGGGCTATCATCTTTGTGTTTCAGGAAGCATTCGTTTCTCTCCGGTTCTTGTTTTTCACAGCAGTCAGCCATGTCACCATAGGTGTCACGAAGAGATGCGACCGTGCACAATTTATCTCCGAAAAGGGTGTGCTAAATGGAAGACAGAGGCTTCAAATTGCTAGGCAGTGTTTATTTTCTTTACACCCAAAGAACAGTATTAAAAATGTTATATACTGGTAAATCTTGGTGAGGAAATATTACCACCCACTTTTTTCTCAGGTTTAGAGAGTTTCCCCTGACTTGATAATCTATGTGTAATTTTTTAAGAAGTAATTATCACACTGTTAGTTACAGTGGATAAAATAGAAGGGCACATTAGAGAAGAAAGTGTATTTAAATCCACTATGATAATTGTGTGTGATCTCAATAAAGAAAAGCTTTAGAACTATAGGCATAGCTAGAATGTCTCTATCATAGAAGAAATGATGGCTCTGCCCATTTGTGAGTGTTGCTTACAAATATAGTCATTTAATAATAATAGAGAAAGCCAAAATGGGGTGTTTTCCCTTTGTAGTGCTCAGGGTTACTTAAAATAAGAAGAAATAACATTCAAAATCACAATGTACTTACAAGTGACTTGTCACAATTTTCACCTGATTCATCAGCTGCACAAGTTTTTGCAAACTCAGTTACTTCATTTGCTAACTTTACATGGTCTTCAAATGGGCATTGCTGGAGAAACTGAGCAAAGGTAACCAGCACCCTGAAACACAGGACATAAAAAAAATTGGTATAATAAAACTTTAATATAAAATAGGTTGCTATGCTAGAGAACAAATAGGTTGCTATGCTAGAGAACAAATGTTCTATAGTATTTTTTGCATCTTGCTATTATCCTGAAAGACTATTCACATCAGCAATCATCTGAGGCCTAAACAGGTATATGTGGTTTTTTAAGCAAAGAGGATATGTGTTTCCACCATATTTAAGTATATATATGAGTAGATAAATACATACAGAGCAAGCAAGCAACATGCATTTTAAATAGGTATAATTGTTAAGATGAGGGGCATTACACAGGCCGCTGTACTATTTAAAACTAAAAAACAAAAAGCATACACACATCTCCTTTAATCAGGCTATAGAATGAAATTGAACTTTAAAAAATAAACTATTTTCTCACTTTATTAAATTAAAAACATATTAAAATGCTCTCTAGAAATGACAGATCTATTTGCTAGGTAAAGGAATCTGAGAGTGTTCTGGGAAAGGAACTGTATTTTAAAGTCTTTCCCCTCAATCAAGCTTATGTAAGAGTTCCAGAGCTGCTACACTTCCCCATACAGTAGCCATCAGCCACGTGTAACTATACAGATAAATTAATTAAAATTAAATACAATTTAAACTTTCGATTCTCAGTTGCACTTGCCAAGTTCAAAGTTCTCAACAACCATGTGTGGCCAGTGGCTAGCACATTGGTCAACACTGATATGGCTTATTTTCATGAATGCAGAAAATTCTACTGGACAATACTGTTCTAGCGTCTGGACTCTGATGACAGGGAAATGTAAGAACTTCAGAATAATAACCAATCCTGTTAGAAGCATTAAATTTGACTCTTCAATATTGTAACTTACAGGCCTCTGAAATATTCTTCTCCCAAATCCTTAAACCGATGAGCAACCTCACTCTTGTCTGTGGGGGAAAAAGATTTGTTTAAATACTGAAGAAAGCAACTGGTTATGATATTACTTTTTATGTTTCTTTCCATTTGACTTAGTATTCATTTGCTTGAAAATATTGGGATCACAGTGAACTATTTCTTCTGCTTTTAAACAAGAGATGTTCAATCACCAATGATACTATTTGAAAAATCATTAAATATTTATAGCTTTATATTCAAAGTTGGATAAGACATAATGCTACTGAGAGTACCGTATGAAGGAAAAAATATAAACACAAATTTTATTTATAAGACTAGCAACACAGGTTGTGTTTTTTTAATGCATCAAGGTGCAATGGATAGGGCTTTGGCAATTTTGAGTTATGAATTCTATCTTCAACTAATTCTGTGAAGTTTAAGTCCCTCTATGTCCCATCATATGCAAAGGGAAATGAGAGTCACTAAACAATCCCCACCTTTTTCTTTTTTTAAAATATATTTTATTGATTTTTTTTACAGAGAGGAAGGGAGAGGGATAGAGAGTTAGAAACATCTATGAGAGAGAAACATCGATCAGCTGCCTCCTGCACACTCCCCACTGGGTATGTGCCTGCAACCAAGGTACATGCCCTTGAGTCCGCAGGCTGATGCTCTATCCACTGAACCAAACCGGTTAGGGCTCCCTACTTTTTTCACTTAGGATAACTTCCTAAAGGTTCACAAATACAAAATATTGTCACAGTCTAAAAATTAATGCTAAAGGAAATCTTACTTCTTTAAAGATGCAGGGTTTACTGAAATTTTTTTTACTGGTAAAATAAAATAAATTTGAACAATAGAAAAATAGAATTCTTACGTGCATCTCGACGAAACACACCCCTGGAGTAAGCAGAGCTGAAAAGAAAGAGAACACAAATAAAGGTTACCCCCTTCATCGTGCCAAAGGCTTGTGGGGTTGAAGGGAAGGTAGGATGAATGGAGAGAAATTAGCACTAATATACTTCTTTAACCGATCATTGTAGATTATTAACTAGACTCATCTTTGTATTTCATTGGCTCTCAACTGATTACAAAATTCATAATGTTCTTGCCAAAAAATTGTTTGACTAAATCCCTTGCGTATGTTTGCCATCTGGACCTGTTTTCTCCACAAGACCTTGTCAGTTCATTCAAGTTATGTAAAATATCTTATCAAATTTTACCTAAGAGTTTAAACAATCTCTACCTATCATTCATCACCATGTTCTTTGTCTGTGATTTACCATTTGAACATTTTAGTTTTTAATATTTGCAAAAATTTAGCCAAACCAATGACACAGTATGGGAACAAGACATACTAAAAGAGCTAAGCTCTGAACCATATATATTACGAATTCAAGTATGATTTTATAATGAATAATGGAACCAGACTTGCCCTTTAGGTCACAAATGAATAGAAATAAAAGAATGTCTGCCTATGAACCTATTTCCATTGGAGAAATCTTAAATTAGAATAGAAAACAGAAAACTATTCTAATTTTCTAAATAGAGAAAATGATTCCCTTTTGGGGATAAATTCCCAGCTTTTCTTTAGCTTCTGAGAAAGAGTAAGTACCTTTTATTTGAAGCTGCTGTCTAGCCCTAGTGTTTTTTTTTAATGAGTTTTCAGGAAAGACTTGATCAAACAGGAAATTCTTATAATTCGGTACAATCCTATTAATAAAGGCGGAATTTGCAAATTGACTGTCACTTCATGACAAAGATGGCAGCTCCCACAGCCAATAAAGAGGGAATATGCAAATTGGCGTAACAAAGATGGTGGCGGCCAGGATGGGACACTTGTGTCATCGCCATGGTGACAACGCAGGTGTTCCACCCCACCCCGGATGCTCCGGGCCTCTAGGAAGCACACAGGGAGCTACAGGAGAGTGGCAGGGCCGGAGCAAAGGCGAAAGGCAACAGCCAGAGCAAAGGCCCTGGTCCTGGGTGCCGGAGGGAAACCGGTGCCCACAGCCAGGGGAAGGAAGGCCTATTCTTGCACAAATCTTTGTGCATTGGGCCTCTAGTTGTATTACTAATTCTCAAAATTAGCCTTTGTCATTCACACCTATACTTTGTGCATATGTTTCATTTAATAAATGAAAAGAATAATATTTGTTTTTCCATCTACTTTGCACTGCAATATCATATTGTAATACAATAGTAAAGAGGGAAAACCATGCCCTAACTGGTTTGGCTCAGTGAATAGAGCGTCAGCCTGTGGACTGAAGGGTCCCAGGTTCAATTCCAGTCAAGGGCATGTACCTTGGTTTTGGGCACATCCCCAGTAGGGGGTGTGCAGGAGGCAGCTGATCGATGTGTCTCTCTCATTGATGTTTCTAACTCTCTCTCCCTCTCCCTTCCTCTCTGTAAAAAAATCGATAAAATATATTTTTTAAAAAAGAGGGAAAACCAAAATAAGTCATTCATGATTTTAGAAGCTGATCATGGATTTTCCTGTGCTCCATGAAGATCCCATAGTTCTCAAATATAAAAATGAGAACTCTTGAATCTTTCCCTACATTACCAATAAGGTGTATTCCTTGTATATATCCTTATTAAAGATTAATAAATGGTTATAAAATTAAAATATTTTATTCTTTTTTTTATTTTATTGATATTTTACAGAGAGGAAGGGAGAGGGATAGAGAGCTAGAAACATCGATGAGAGAGAAACATCGATCAGCTGCCTCCTGCACACCCCCTACTGGGGATGTGCCCGCAACCAAGGTACATGCCCTTGACCGGAATCGAACCCGGGACCCTTCAGTCCACAGGCTGACGCTCTATCCACTGAGCCAAACTGGTTTCGGCATTTTATTCTTAATATTATCTTCATTCTTAAAATCTATCTTAATTAATAAGCAATGCTTTAACATTTACATTTTGTGGATTCCTAAAGTAAGAATTCCAACATTTTTTCTACTATGCAAATGTATTCTATACTGAGAAGAATAAACCACATAAATGTTAGTTATTTCTAGATACTCTGTTTTTCAAGCTTTTATTTTTTTATTTTTTTATTGTTTAAAGTATTACGTATAGTAGTACATATATCTCCTTTTTTTTCCCCTTTGACCATCCCCCTGCCTCCCCTATCCCTTGATGCATGCCCTCATCCCACCCCACCCCCAGTGTCTTGTGTCCATTGGTGTGCTTATATGCATGCATACAAGTCCTTTGGTTGATCTCTTTCCTCCCCTCCCCAACACTCCCCAGCTTCCCGCTGTAATTTGACAGTCTGTTGGGTGCTTTACTGCCTCTGTATCTATCTTTTGGTTCATCAGGTTATAATGTTCTTTATTTTCCATAAATGAGTGAGATCATGTGGTATATTTCTTTCATTGCCTGGCTTATTTCACTTAACATAATGCTCTCCAGATCCATCCATGCTGCTGCAAATGGTAAGAATTCCTTCTTTTTTATAGCAGCATAGTATTCCATTGTGTAGATGTACCATAGTTTTCTAATCCACTCATCTGCTGATGGGCATTAGGCTGTTTCCAAATCTTAGCTATTGTAAATTGTGCTGCTATGAACATAGGGGTGCATATATCTTTTCTGATTGGTGTTTCTAGTTTCTTGGGATATATTCCTAGAAGTAGGATTACTGGATCAAATGGGAGTTCCATTTTTAGTTTTTTGAGGAAACTCCATACTGTTCTCCACAGTGGCAGCACCAGTCCGCATTCCCACCAGCAGTGCACGAGGGTTCCTTTTTCTCCGCATCCTTGCCAGCACTTGTCTTTTGTTGATTTGATGATGATTGCTATTCTGACAGGTGTGAGATGGTACCTCATTGTCATTTTGATTTGCATCTCTCCTATAATTAGTGACTTTGAGCATGTTTTCATATGTCTCTTGGCCTTCCTTCTGTCTTCTTTTGAAAAGATTCTATTTAGGTCCATTGCCCATTGTTTTATTGGATCGTTTATCTTCCTTTTATTAAGTGGTATAAGTTCCCTGTAGATGTTGGAGATTAAACCTGTTCTTCAAGCTTTTAAATAAGAATTATTTATCAAAGGACTCTGGTATGAGAATAAATGCATATATTTAAATCAAGAGTTATAAACATAGCTTACAGAATCTAGTTTTTAAGTAAATAGAAAATGAGCTCCAGTAATTTTTAAATGTTTTCCATTTTATGGGAGAATAGTTTAAAAAATTGCTTCTTAAGGAAAGAATAGTAGTGCACTGATCATTTAGAAGAGAAAAGAATACCTAATTGAAATATAAATATAACTGGGAATTAAACCTGAGTTTTTAACCCTTTGGCCTTTGTTTTTCCTTCATTTTGACAGTATGGAAAAGGTATAGTATTGAAGCAGATGAAATATCTCTTTGGGCCAGTCCCCCACTTCTTTGTATTCTGAATCATAACCTTAAACCTGCACTCTCCTACTACCCTGGGATTCCTGAAGCTTCTCACCAAGTCATTCAAACCAGGTTCCTCTCCATCTGGCCATCTTCTTGGTCCAGACTTTATGTGGTCCCCTTCTATGGTAGACTACTACTTCCGAGTCACCTTCACTTTAGAAATAAAGTGAAACATATGCATAAAAATGTGACAACAATATCTAGTAATAGCAACAATATCTTTTTTTTTTTCAAATTTTTATTAAGGTATTATATGTGTACATATCTTACCATTGCCCCCCACCCCCACCCCACTCCCATACATGCCCTCACCCCCCAATGTTTTGCATCCGTTGGTTACTCTTATATACATGCATATATCTTTTAATAGACAACCTCTTAACCCAAAGTCTTAAGAAAATAGGGGAAATTTGATTTCATTTGGAGAGAAAAATAAAAACAGGGAAATCTTTCCTTAACATTCTCCCTACTGTACAATGGACATATGCAGATCTTACCCACCCATGAAGGGCCTGGGCTGTTTTCAAAAAAATACAGAATGTAGAAAAACGAAAGACTATTAAGATTTAGACTAACCAATTGAACATGGTAAGAGATTTAATTTATTTACTTGTGAAAATATATTTCTCATTTTTTTAAACAAAGTTTAAAAATGAATTGTTCAAAATGTATAGAATGTGCATAGGCATTTCTAATGAAAATTAAAAATTATAATGTAATCTAAATATCAATATTCCTCTCATCTCCCTCCATAAATCATCTCCCCTCCCAATATTTCTTGCATTAGTAAGAAATATAGAATTTGCTGAAGATTCCGAAACTCCCCTGGCAGGAGGGTCTCATTTCTGCCTTTCCTCGTGTTCACTTGGCCTCTGGGATTTACATCTAACTCCTCTCAAATATACTAACCATTTACTTCAAATTTCTCTCAGCTCCTTACTCTGCAGCTTAATGCAACTCCATGTCAATTTCTAGCTCCAAACTCAAACATGCAAATCTGTATATACCTCCACACCATGTGAGTCATGTTGGATTAAATTTTTTTAAGTATATTTTTATTGATTTCAGAGAGGAAGGGAGGGGGAGAGAGAGAAATAAACATCAATGATGAGAGAGAATCATTGATCGGCTACCTCCTGCACGCCGCCTACTGGGGATCGAGCCTGCAACCCGAGCATGTGCCCTTGACTTGAATCAAACCTGGGACCCTTCAGTCTGCAGACACACGTGCTAGCCACTGAGCCAAACCGGCTAGGACTGAATTGAATTATTTGTAAGGACTTTCTGTCTTGAACAGCCTATGATTCCATATTCCCATGTTATAGTCTTTTAGAATGAGAAGAGGACCTGACTGGTAGAATGATTATACAGGTACCCCCTGCTTTTCAATAGTTCGCATTTCCCCACTTGGCTCTTACAAAAACAAAACAAAACAACAAACAAACAAAAAAACTACATTAGTACCTGGTTTGTTTGTTTGTTTTTCATTATTATTTTTTTAATCCTCACCCTATGATATGTTTTTATTGATTTTAGAGAGAGAGGGAGGAAAAAAGAGAGAGAGAAAACAATCAGTTGCCTCCTGTATGCACCCGATCGGGTATGGACCCGTAACTTAGGTATGCCTTAATCAGGAATCGAACCCACAACCTTTATGTGTAGGGGAAGATGCTCCAACCAACTGAACAACCCAAGCAGGGCAGTATCTGATGTTTATAACAAAAAGAAATCTTTAAAGGATTTTTACTTTTACAACAAAAATGGTGAAAACTGAAAACAGCGGTCAGCATTTGTTTTGCAGGGAGCCCTTATACAGGTAACACATACCCCCAGCAAAGAGAGGGGCCCTTCAGCTCCTTCCCCAGGAACTATACTCAGCATCAAGCCCCACAGCTTTGTACTGTGTGTGAGCATCTGTGCTTTATCTAGATTTATTTTGTGCATCCGTTATCAAGATGTGTCCTAAGGTATCAGAAAAGCATAAGAAACTGTCTTGACTCCATTTTATGTTCATGCCTCCTTTGTCGAATATTAATTGAGCATAGTGGTTTGGGTCAATTTCTGGGTTCTCTATTCTATTCCATTGATCTATATGTCTGTTCTTGTGCCAGTACCAGGCTGTTTTGAGAACAGTGGCTTTGTAATACAGCTTGGAATCTGGTATTGAGATCCCACCGACTTTTTTTATTCCAGATGAATTTTTGGAGAGTCCGTTCTAGGTCTGTGAAATATGCCGTTGGTATTTTAATGGGAATTGCATTGAATCTATAGATTGCTTTGGGTAGAATGGACATTTTGATGATATTGATTCTACCAATCCATGAACACGGTATGTTCTTCCATCTGTTTATATCTTCCTCTATCTCTTTTTTCAGTGTCCTGTAGTTTTTTGCATATAGGTCTTTTGCCTCTTTAGTTAAGTTTATTCCTAGGTATCTTAATTTTTTTGGTATGATGGTAAATGGGATTGCTTTTTTAGTCTCTCTTTCTGTAAGTTCACTATTGGTGTATAGAAATGCCATAGATTTCTTGGCTTTAATTTTGTATCCTGCTACCTTGCCAAATTCATTTATTAAGTCCAATAATTTTTTGATGGAGTCTTTAGGGTTTTCTATGTACAGTATCATGTCGTCTGCAAATAAGGACAGTTTTACTTCTTCTTTTCCAATTTGGATGCCTTTTATTCCTTCTTCTTATCTCATAGCAATGGCTAGTACTTCCAGTACTATGTCGAACAGGAGTGGTGAGAGTGGGCATCCCTGTCTTGTTCCTCTTCTTAGGGGAAATGGTTTTAGTTTTTGTCCATTGAGTGTGATGCTGGCTGTGGGTTTATCATATATGGCTTTTATGATAAACTAGACCACCAACTTACACCATACATAAAAATAAACTCAAAATGGATAATGGACTTAAACATAAGACGGGAAACCATAAAAATACTAGAGGAATCCACAGGCAGCAAAACCTCAGACATATGCTGAAGGAACTTCTTCACTGATACTGCTCCTAGGGCAATGGAAAATAAAGAGAAAATAAACAAATGGGACTACATCAAAATAAAAAGCTTTTGCACAGCAAAAGAAACTATCAACAAAACAACAAGAAAGACCACTACATGAGAGAACATATTTGCCAATGTTATCACTGATAAGGGTTTAATCTCCAACATTTATAGGGGACTCATACAACTTAATAAAAGGAAGATAAACAATCCAATCAAGCAATGGGCAATGGACCTAAATAGAAACTTTTCAAAAGAAGACAGAAGGAAGGCCAAGAGACATATGAAAACATGCTCAAAATCACTAATTATCCGAGAGATGCAAATCAAAATGACAATGCAGTACCATCTCACACCTATCAGAATGGCTATCATCAACAAATCAATAAATGACAAATGTTGGTGAAGATGCGGAGAAAAAGGAACCCTCATGCACTGCTGGTGGGAATGCAGACTGGTGCAGCCACTGTGGAGAACAGTATGGAGTTTACTCAAAAAACTAAAAATGGAACTCCCATTTGATCCAGTAATACCACTTCTAGGAATATATCGCAAGAAGCTAGAAACATCAATCAGAAAGGATATATGCACCCCTATGTTCATAGCAGCAATTTACCATAGCTAAGATTTGGAAACAGCCTAAGTGCCCATCAGCAAATGAGTGGATTAAAAAACTGTGGTACATCTACACAATGGAATACTACGCTGCTATAAAAAAGAAGGAATTCTTACCATTTGCAACAACATGGATGGAATTGGAGAGCATTATGCTAAGTGAAATAAGCCAGTCAGAGAAAGATAAATATCACATGATCTCACTCATTTGTGGAATATAACGAACAACATAAACTGATGAAGAAAAACAGTTCCAGAGACAGAGAAACATCGATCAGACCATCAAACCTCGGAGGGAAGGTAGGGGAGGGGAGGCGTAAGGGGGAGAGATCAACCAAAGGACAGGAATGGGCCTAACCAATGGACACAGACAACAGGGGGATGACGGCATGAGTGGGGGAAATGGAGGGGTAATGGGGGAAGAAGGACACATATGTAACACCTTAATCAAAAAAGAAATTTTTTTTAAAAAGCCTAAGAGAGCTAGTAAGGGTATTTTGTTTAGCATAAAACTGAGTGTAATTAAGCATTTCAATCCTGGTGAGCAAAGTAAAAACTGAAGGTGTTGAATTTTGGGTCTGGAATCACTCAAAAATTTCTTCCATATAAATTATGGTAACTGCTTCTTTGCTTTATACCATTTTAGCTTACAAAAGATTTCATATGAATGGTCTACTTTTGAATAGCAAGGAGAAACCTGTATCAAGTCAGGGAATTGGTAAACAAATTTGAGAATTTGTTCATTGCTGAGCTTCCCAGTGGATCCTTAGGCATTATTCTCTACCTAGTTCAGGTTAACATTTTTTTAAATAAAAAGGTAATTTAAACTTGTCTAAACTACATAAATAAAATGGCACTTTCCCACATCCTTTCATTGTTTTTCCAATAAAAAAAATATGACTAATGCCCAGAATCTATGCTTACCCATTCTTAATATAAGTTAACAAAAAACCAGCATATTCTATAAACATATAAATTGAAATTAATGCTACTAACTCCTTTCCATAATAATAGCTACAGATCAAACAAAGATAAATATACTGCTGAGAGTTTAATAGTTCTTAGTTTATTCTTATTCTATATTTTCCCAAATGTTACTAAAGAGACTTATTACCTAAAATGAGTTTAATTTAAAGTTACAAAATTTAACTTTTAAAACCTCTTGTCAAACAACAACAGTTGCCTGCTGGCGTGGCTCAGTGGTTGAACATTGACCTATGGTCACGGTTTGATTCCCTGTCTGGGGCACATGCAGGAGGCAGCCAATTAATGATTCTCTCTCATCATTGATATTTCTATCTCGCTCTTCCTCTGCCTTCCTCTCTGAAATCAATAAAAATATATTTTAAAACAATAAAAGTTGTGTGGCTAAAATATTCCTATGTTAAACTTCAGTGGAACAAGTTTAGAAAGTTTTCATTAGATGGTAATGTTTTTTCTCCTGATGTCTTCTAAATTAGAATTTACTTGATATTTTGTAATCTTCCAGTGCCAGTCTTCAGCTGAAAATTCTCTGTCCTGCCACCCAGCTGAGCCTTGGAATGTAATTCTTAAAATCTTGGTTTTTCAGGCACCTATGTAGGGGCTAACATCAAGAAATGAATTATTTCATCCAAAAAAAATTGTAACTTCAAGAAATGTATCAAATAAATAATTGACTTGTGTTTTCTGTTTTTAAAATTCACATCTAGTAAAATTATTATAAACTATATAATGTAAATATTTTCAAAATAAATTTTAAATATTAGTACTTCATATATGAGCATTGAGTTTTTTTAATTAGTTTTTCATTATTTAGACATTGAAAAGAACAAAATTCTATTAGAGTAATATTTATAGCTTTGAAGGTTTTGTTGGCAAAAAATAGCTCACTTAATAATGTGTTGCCAAAAAATGAATTCAAACAACATAAAGAAGTAATTTCAATGACATGATGTTAACAATGGCACTCTCTTTCCAAATGCTTCTGATTCACAATTGTGGGATATTCAGCGTATTTAACACCAATCATTTAAATTACTAGATTAAATATACACAATTGCTATTTCACTTCCATTTTAATTTTTATATTTACATTAGACAGTTATGCATTCGTTAAAATTATATAAATTCCCCTTCACTATTTAATGACTTAAAAGTAAATAATGGTTATTGATGAGTCCAAATGTCTCTTGGCTGTCACATGGGAAAATGGCCAAAAACACACATCAAGAATGATGAGATCCAAAAGCAAACATTGTCTTGGCATCAACAAACTCACTATTTATTTAAGAACACCGGTGTTCTTGCTGACAGGGCACAATCCAGAAACAGTGTTTTATATTTATTTTAAGTAGCACCACGTAGTTTTCATTCATGCTCAAAGTTTATTGAGTTCCCACTAAATGCCAACCATTTGCTAGGCTATGAGTACAAAAGTTTAGTGAGACACAGTTGCTGACTTCAGTGAGCCAACAATAATTAGGGAGATGGACAGACAGAATGATAATTCTAATGCAACAACATAAATTACCGTGCATGTAGAATGCAAAGTTTCCTGGAGTGGTAATGAAGTAATAGTGGAGAAGCTCTAAATCCAAGGGCAATCTGATGCATAAATAAGATGTGTGGGCTCTAAACTCTGTAGCTACCTATGCAATTCAACAGATGGTAAAACTTCAAATTTGCATTCTTTGTATTCATTTTTGCTTGTGAAGGAACGTTGCCTGAAGAAGTGATATGAATAGGTAGAGGACTGAGGGAAGTACACATATGAACATGTGTAATTTCTAAATATTTGATAAAAGACCAAAAACAGAAAGGAAAGAGGCCTCATTTAAAAGACAATGGAACTTCCTGTAGGAGTAAGAAATAAAGACAAGCTGGCAGGCAGAAAAGAAAAGCAAAATTTTCAGTTATTTATATTTTCAGGCAAAGCTAAGAATGGGGATTGTCATATTTTTATATTACAAGCCCCAAAGAAAGATACTTGCCCTTGTAGAAAACTACCAAATTTCCATGGGGCTAATCTAAGGTGATTGACCAAGCTGGTAGACCACCCGAGTAATACTAGTAGGTGATGAAACAGTATTCCTGATTTAGGCTGCATTTCTTTATAATACCGTGGTCCTAGTAGTCTGAGAGTGCTTCCTGGGTACATGACTTTTAAACGGAGAATTTTTTAAATGGGCATGAGTAATGAGGGAAGAGAATAGCCTTCCAGTCACAGGGAACAACATGTACAAATGCTTAAAGTAAGAAAGAGCATAAAAAAAGTACTAGACAAAGAGATGAGGGGAAGAAGAGCATGACATGAAACATGAGAATAAATGGCATTGCATATCATCTTAGCTATATTAAATATTTTGGTCTTTATTCTAAAAACAATGAGAAGTTCAATGACTTTTATTAGCTCAATAATATCTGATCTGGGGTTCAGAAAGTCATCTGGCTCCAGTGTGGTGAAGAGATTTTTAGAGGGCAAGAGTATACACAGGAAGATTAGTCAGAGGACTAATGCAATAGTCCTAGCAAGAGATGGTGAAATCTTGAGCTACATCGATGGTGTAAAAAATGAGAGAAATGGACAGATTGGAGAGATACTAGGAATGGTACTAAATATAGACTCAAACAAGAGAGCTTCTTCTTATGCTTTAGAAGGCACTCTCTGGCATCTTCCAGCTATGCTGTACCCCAGAGGGCAAAAAGTCCACAAAACCAAGGGTATTTGCCCACCAAAACTTGTCTTCCTCCTTTTCTAGACCATGATTCAGGCACCCTGACCCTGAAAGTCCCTGTTAAAATAGCCCTGAATTTCTTCTAGGGCCTGAGAAGGCCCCTTACATAAAAGCACACCTTCCCATGGGCAGGCCATATCACTGATGTATGTACCCCTAGGCCTGAGAAGAGGCCAAGAGGCAACTGTTTGGAGGAGCCAGGACATGAGAGGTTGTTTCCACATGCACCTAAATGAGGCCCTTTCATAGTACATGATGGAGCCCGTGGTAACCAGAGAGAAGAGATGGGCCAGGGGTGGGGGCTGGATCTCCCCCAGGAAATAAAATTAGCAGTACTTCATGGACTAAAAAAAATGGGTGCTAAGAGAAATAGAGATGATTTCTAGCCTTCTGCCTGTACAATTCAATGGTTGTGATATGACAAAAACCAGAGCTATGTATAAAGATCATTAGCATGATTTAGACATGTTTGCTTGTAAGCATCTTTGAGATATTTGAGACATCTAAGAAGAAATGTCATATAGATAGTTAAAAACACACAATCTAGAGGTCAGAGGTAAAGCCAAAGAATATTATCTCTTCCAAGAAATTTGGATGAGAATGGGGCAGCTGAAGGGAGTTTAGAATCAATGAACACTTTTACTTGTGAGCAGTTAGAAGGAAGTATGAAGGGTTCCACTAATGGTGGCTTCTATGTTCTCTGTAAAGTGTATGGGGGAACACTAAGAATGAAGAGCTTAGAGTTGAATATTTGAGGAAACTGGAAAAAATTTAAGTATTTATTTAAAAAGTGAGGGCATGCAGTGAGCAGAGACATTGCCATGGGCTAAACTAAAAAGTCAGAAAACTCTCTCTGTGGCACTCACCTTCCTCTCCAGCCTTTCACTGCCATCTGCATACCTCAAACCCATGTCTTAGACTCACCCGAGCACTATTCTTCTCTCAGGTGCCCCAAGCCCACCACTAGGACCCTGCTTTTAGTTCTATGTGCCTCCTTGCTGCACACCCTATGCCAGAACTGTCATTTCTTAAGTTGTAGGCAAAGACAAGTAGGTGTTACTCTATTTCCTACAGAAACAACACCTAACCTTCCTAGAAACAGGGGCATTTTAGAAGGGACTGCTGTTCTGTCAGTGAATTCCTAATGAGTGGGATCTCAGACATAACAAAATGAAGAGAAAAATTTGAGGCGTTGGTTCTAAGGTTCTTCAAATCTCACCAAGTAGGTCGCTGGGGCAGAGGTTAAAGACCCTTGTAAATAACCATTAGGGCCTGAACTTTGGTGCTTGAACCTTGTAATCTCTATTTGATTGTTAAGGAACATTTTCTCTCTTCTTTTTTTGGATCATTGTGGTTGTTAGATAAATGTTTACACTGAAATGTTACAATTTATGTCCCACATCCCCAATATAATAATGTTCTTGATGACGTAAACCATTCTTACACTAGATCCATTGAATGCCTTGGATATAGGAGCCATTCTAAACTTTAATTGACTGCCAGCTTAATTTGACTGATCAAGAGGCAACTACAGCCGTGAGCAACTTGGTATTGTGTGTCCTTCCATATTTTTCCTTTCTCATGAAGTCTGGGAATTAGTTTAGTTAGAAGGATAAAGTGGAGGTAAGGGGACTAACAGGAGCTGACTTCCTTCAATCCTGACCAACTAAAGAGACTGAAGCATTCTAGCCCTTGGGCACTTGTGGTTTATTTAAGTTGCCCAATGATATATATTCCAACAGCCACATCCATTGCCCAGAATGCCGCTCAGTTCTTTGCTCTCCCCATCCCAATTCAAGTCCCAAGCCAATATTAATTCCTATTTATATTCTTTTATATTCAGGCTAAGTGAGTAAGCAAAGGGAGTGTTTAAGGAGATAAAAATATGAAAATTTTTCCAATGACTCAACCACATAAGTGAAGCAAGTTCACCTGTAGAGAAAGTTGCTCATGGCCACTAACCACGTAGGTACAATTCCTTCCTCTTCAGCCAAATCAAACTGACAACTACAATACCCTAAATCAGTCCATTTAGAGGTTATTCTTTGGTTCATCCTGAGTATTCTTTAAAACTATGAGCATATTCCTAGGAAGTATCAAATATGAAATGTGTCTTCAGAGATGGGGAGGAGAGAGTACGGATAGTATTACTTTACTCAATAGGAAAAATCTGGTGAAAATAGACATCAACACAGATACCCTTCTTTTCAAACTAAAACATGTTTTTATAGGAAAAAATAATGATTAGATTGCATGCTATTTCTCTCTAATGGTTTCCACACCCTGGAATATGTCTAACTTATTCATGTGTTGGAATCTCTCTGTAGCTATGATCATCTAGAAAGAGTTTCTATACCCTGTGAATTTGAACTTATTTCCTAATGCCATATGACACAATCCAAAATATATATTAGCCTTGACTCTTATTTCCAGAAATCTCAAGCTCCTTATTTCTAGAAATTTCTAAAACAAGCTCCTTATTTCCAAAAATCTCTAAAACACACCTACAACAGTAAGATCCCAATTTTCAAGTATTTTTATCAGCTTTCATCAGTGTCATGAAATAAATTTAGTGTCTCATGATAAGTACATTTTTATTAGCAAAATAAAATGAATAGAATTGATCAGAGCACATTGTGTATAATAGTGTAAGTATCACCCTGGCCAGTGTGGCTCAGCTGGATGGGTGTTGTCCCATGCACGAAAAGGTTGCTGGTTTGATTCCTGGTTAGGGCACAAGCCCTGGTTGTGGACTTGATCCCTGGAAGGGGCATGCAGAAGGCAGCTGATCAAAGTCTCACTCTCACATCAATCTCTCTCTCTCTCTCTCTCTCTCTCTCTCTCTCTCTCTCGCTCTCTCCACTCTCTTTTCCTCTCTCTTTAAAAAACAATTTAAAAATCTTTTAAAAAATATTATAAGTATCATCTTTTCAAATTTTTGATACATACATTAGTATTAGAAAAAAGATTTGCAAAATGATCATCTTCTGGGAAAAACTAAGAAGGGTTACCATAAAAAATGTATTTATTATTATTATAGTCATTGTCAAAAAGTTTGAAGATCCGTTTCTTTCTTTAAAATTCACTTGCCATAAGCTCATTATGTCAGTATGTTCAAAATCAATTTGTCATCTTCCCACAATGACTCACATCTAATTTTTTTCCAAATTTACCCATTTGGCTTATGATACCATAATTATCCATGTCATTCATTTTCATAATGTTACATTAATTTTAATATCTCTTACAACCTCATGTATCCAGTTTGTCCCTAGTTATGATGCTTCCTTTAAAATTTCACATTTTGTGTCTGAGACAGATCGGTGCTCAGATACAAAACTGCTGAGTTAAGCAGAGGCAGAGTGGACACTGACATCACTCTTGTTTGGGTTCTCACCAAATCATGCCTGAGTTATTATAATAAACTATTAATTAATGTTCAGACCTTGACTCTGTAATTAATCCTAGAATTTTCCTCTCCTTATAATATTTTAATGTTTCCCATTGCATTTTAAATGAATTCCAAACTTCTTATACTGGTATCCAACATGTTCAATAATCTAATTCTACTAGTTTATATCATTCATGAAAGCAGAGATTCTATTTTTCTCCATCACTATAATATTCCCAGTGAATAACACATGACTGGTATGACTGGTACATGATGTATATTCAATAATATTTCTTGAATTGATGAGTAAGTGAATGTACAAATAAGTGCAGGAATGGTCTTGATAGCAGAACCTTCTTTCTCATTCACATAAAAGATCCCTTCATTAAGTGGGTAATATTCATTGTGACACTTTAGAAAACTTCCAAAATATAAGACATTACTATAGGTGAGAAGACTCTGCATGGTGCTGTAAGGCCATCTCTGTGTTTCTCAGCATGCCAAGTTCATTTCCAGAAAAAAAAGTCTCTCTTTATTAGGTTGTCTCCCACCATGAAGACTCCCTCCTACTTGCTACCTATCTAAACCCTCCTCTTCTTCGGAGCACACCTCAGAACCTTCTCTCCCCCAGGCTTACCTTCTCCTCACTCACTTCCAGTATCTCTGCTACTTTGTTTTAGTTCTTCGTCAGATCTCTTGGATTTTAGGGTTGTAAAGTACCCATCTCTGGCAAATTTAGGATTATTGTAAGGAATCCTAAACATTCCTGTCATATAGAAGGTGCTCCATAAATGTAAGTTGAATGAATGAGTGAATAAATAAACAAACAGATAAACAGTTTTCAGCCTAGAGTTCATCAACTCCTTGATAGCCATGAAAGCATAATGAAAGTCCGTGAGCTTATTGTTAATATTGCAAAAATAATAACAATAGAAATTTTGCATTTATTCATGACGAGGCTGTTAACACTCAAGTGCCTTTACATTAGCTTAGAACTATATCAACTCTACTAAGTGTGTCAGGAGGAAAATGACAAACATTTATAAAGTTATTTAATAAACATTTATAAAGTACTTAAACGTGTCAATTCCTGTTCTCAGCAGTGCTCGGCATTAGCTCTTTTACTCCTCAAAACAATCTTACGAGGGCAGCACTGTTATTACCTCTATTTACAATTGAGGAAACTGAGGTTAAGGTAAAGTAACTGAAATTATAATTTGGCCAAGGTCAATAGTGAACAATAAAGCAATAATTATGAACTCAGGCAAAAACTTCCTTATATTAAAAAATATATATTAGCATTGTTAGTAGAAATATTTTTCCTTGTATTTGAGCTGCAGAATATGACATGAGGATGGACCCTCTTTGTCTTATGCTTTATTCTTAGTTCTCCTGAAGTAATATCTCCAAGTGTCATAGAGACCTTGCTTTTTCCCTTCCTGTAACAATCCAGAGGCTACAGCAGCAAGAGAGATAGTTGGTGGAGGTGGCAGTACAAGCTGGAGAGGAAAATAGACACTGGCAGCCAGGTTAGGAATGAGGCACTAAAACATCCATGAATATTTCAAATTTCACATAATCTGACAGTAAGTGAAATCAGAATCCACTCATTTACATTATTTTATTCTACTGTTTAAAGGAGTCAAAGTTTTAAAGTATTTTAACTTTCAATGGTTACTTTGCCACGTCTAGAAGACATGTAGCAAGCATACTCTTTCATAACTCTAAAAGCAAAGTCCTAAGGCACACAAAGACCTGCTGTTCCTCGGAAGATGTGGTTTGAGTTTGTTTTCAGTTTAGTTGTACTAATAATTGCCCTTTCAAGCTAAGTAGGTTAGAAGAGATATCCATGGAATTTGTTTGAAGACAGATGGGCTCTCAGATACAAAACTGCTGTGTTAAGCAGAGTGGACTGTAATGATACATACAAATGCAAACCTCGTGAAAGTAGCCACCCAAAAAAACAAGGTATTCGTGGTTCTGAGCACCATTTCCGTAATAATTTTCTGGATGAGATATGCAGCCACTCCGTAGAACTGCTGCTGCATATTTTTTTTTTATTCATTCATTCAATTTTTTCAAATGAATATCGAGTGTCTTTCATTTTATAGCGTCCATAGTAGATACCACATGAGGCATTATCATTCATTAAGAGCAATGATTCAGAAACAGACTTCCCAAGTTTAAACACCAGCCCCATCACCAGCTATATAGAATTGGGCAAGTTAGTTCAATTTTTGTCCCTTGGTTTTCTCTCCTTATTAGAAATAATGTTATCTCATGGGGTCACTCTGAGGATTAAATTAGTGCATGCATGAACAAGTGATGGCATATATTGACACTCTATGAATTTTAGCTGGCATTATCATTATTACCATGAGAAAAAGCAGGCTGGGACCAGCACAGGCTCTTTACTCAAAAATGTTCAAATGAAATTGCACCAATAGGCACAGATGCAAGAACACTTAACCAAGAAGGCAAAATAACACATGGCTAACTGCAGACTGGCCTGTAGAGACTCTAAAGTTGTGCACATAGGAAGGGCTGGAGAGATCTCTGTTGGGCAGGGTGGTCACAGGTGCGACTTAATCAGTATCTTAGAATATGGGTATGACATGGACATTCTGCTATCCTCATTATTCAGACCAATTCAGTGTTTAAACTAGAACTAAATTTTAGGACTGGAAAGGTTATTAGAGATAATTGGTTCCATGCCCTTTGTTTTAAAGACAAGACTATAAAGTCCAATTAGCCAGCCCATCAGCACATATTTTTTTATAACCTACTATGTGCCAGCCTCCATTCTGTAGGTGCCAGAGATTCAGCAATGAGCAAAATATACTTAACCCTTGACCTCATGAAGCTGATATTCCAGTGGAAAAGACAACAAATAAGTGAATGTAAATAAATATCTAATTTCATGTACTATTAAGTTGAAGATAATAAAATCAGGTACTGTGAGAGAATGCGACTAGTGAAAGGCTGTAGCTTTCTAAAAGGGTGTCAAAGAAGGCCTGTTTGAGAAAGTGGCATTTCAGTTGAGATCTGAATGATGACAAGGAGACAGGCATGTGAGACTGGGGCAGGGGGCAAAGGTCATTTGAAGTAAAAATAAGTCAAACGGCTCAAAGAAGGGATGAGAAGAAGGCCAGGGTGGCAATAGTGCAATGAACAGGGGAAAGTAGAAAAAGATGAGATCCAGAGGGAGGCAGAAACTGAGCTCTCGGGACCTCAGGAAGGAGATTGAAATTTATTCTTAAGTAGCAGCATGACAAGATCTGATTCAAACTTTAGAAAGATCACTGTCTGATGTTACAGACCACAGTGGGCAAGAGTGGAGGTAGGAAATCCAGTAGAGTGTGGCAGTGGCAGCAGCCCAGGCAAGAGATGACGGTAGTTTAAACTAAGATTATCGCAAAGGAAATGGTGACCAATGGTCGGATTCTGAATATATTTTGAGAGTAGTGCTGTCAGCTCTTACTGATAAATTAAATGTGATGTATGAGGAGGAAAAAGGATGGGTTTTGAACTATGCTGGAGCCATTTATGGGTAGGGGTACAGGAGAAGAAGGTGAGGGATGATACACCAGATTTAAGGAAGATAATTAGTAGTTCTGTTTGGCCTTGTTATGTTTAAAATATGTCAGACATCTGGTAGAAATGTCATGTTGTTCAATCCATGAATCTAGAACTCAGGGGAGTGGTTCTAGCTATGGATAAAAAATTGAAAAACTAGATCACATAGATGTATTTAAACATTAGTGTGTTTAAAGCCCTGGATTTAAATGAGATCATCTGATCACCTCAGAAGAGATTGTAGACAGAGAAGAAATGGATGCCAAGGACAGAGCTACAACATGTAGGGAAGGTCTTGAGGGTGGAGGAAGAGCCACATAAACCTATTGGCAAGGAGCAGCTGTGAAGTAAGAGGAAAACCAAGAGTGTCTGTGTTGTAGAAGTCTAAGAAAGAAGTAATACAAAGTTATGTTGCTGGTTAGTGGCAGATAGGAGTGCTAACTGTTTATGTGTCTTAAACACATCAGAGGCCATAAGTTTCTAGTTATTTTATTTCTGTATTACCACCCGTACTTAGTAGAGCTAAATATATGGCAAGTGTATGGATAGAACTCACTAAGTAATTACTATTGATTAGTTATACATGTATGTGACACATGAAAACCAAGTGTACCTTGATAAAAAAGGTAATAAATTTCTATATTTACTATAGTCCCACTGACTTACAAGTGGATATTTCTGTGATATTACTTGGTTATCCTCATGAGCAATAATTGCTTAGTCATATCACATTCTGAATTTGTGACTCAATACCTATCCTGTTGACCACACGTATATATCTTGACCCTAAGATTTAAATAATTTTGTGCAAAGAATTAGATAGATTAATAGTTGTGTTTAATTTGGATAAATTGTTAATTCAAAATCTTTCTTGAGAATATACATTGTATCAGAAACAATTTTGGACCTTTATCAAATGCACAAAATTGTGAATATGCACAGTAATTTCTCCCAATGATTTTACAAATTAAAAAGCCATGACAGGCCAAAAAATATGTCTAATACAAGACATTAGGCTAAATACAGGTGCAAACAATATGCACTTTTATACATTCATAGTACTTCTAAATTTTAATATGTAGAGATAGCCAACCTCTTAAACTTTATAACCACCTGTAACCATAGTTAATTCTTTTTCCATACAAAAAAAATCTTGCAGAAATCCTTCAACATATTAAAGAATGAATTCACTAAAAATGTTTAAACTATAATATCAGACCATCCACCATATTAAAGGCCATTGACTCAATGTTTTATACTTTAACCCTTTACCACAGATAATTTGCAAAACACAGGAAGACAGCAAATACTTTACAACTCTAATCAACAAAGAGTGAACTATGTCCATGGAAAAGTATACTTTGGGCAAATGAATTACAGAAAGTCCACACACAAAATGACCTCCCTGGATGTGGGGAGAAAGAGAAATGCTGAATCCAGCAATTGTGTTATCAGTCTGGGAGACCTCATGGGCAGAAATTCAACAAATAAGTCCCACTTTCATATTCAGATAGAAAAGCCACTAAGCTCACAGTCTGCCTGCATGTGATCCTCCTTCCACACAGGTTTACCTCCTGCCACTTGCCAGGTTTTGCCATTGGACAAGTTACTTAACTTCTGTATGCCTCAATTTCCTCAATTATAAAGTGGGAATATGAGTTTGTTTTAAAGGAGTCAGTGATTTCATACATATGACTGGATAGTACCAGGCACATAGCAAATATAAAATAAATGTTGGTTACTATATCTACTTTAGTGTTATTATATGTTGTAAGAACACAAGTAAATGTATGTGTGGCAATTATGGTGGAGGGCGGGGTGAGAGTGGGTGAGGAGAGATTAACCAGGGAACTTATAAGCAAATATGCATAGCCCATGGACAACAGTGTGGTGAAGTCCTGGGAGGGGCCCATGCAGATTGGAGGGGGTCATGGGGAAAAATACTTTCAACAATAAATATAAATTTTTAAAAAATACAACAAAAAACAAGCAAACAAATGGGAATGAAGAATCTAAGAAATTCAAAAAACAGAACATACTTTAGGTAAAGAGAGAATACACATGCCCACTTACTTATATCCAGTTCTTCATGATACTCGCACTGGTAACTCTAGAAAGTATTTACAAGGCTAACCTGTACACTCTGTAAAGAACCTTTACATTTCCCCTGTTCCAAAGTCTTTTAATGATACAGTTAAAAGCTGCCAAAATTAATCTGGAATCCCTAAAGGGAAAAAAAAAATGTCAAAACTCTAGAAGTTTTTATTTTATTTTATATCTGCACGTTAAGCACCTAGAATAGTACCGAGCAGCTAGCAGAATTCTGATGTATTAAAACAGGAGGTGGAGTCAGTTCTGAATTCTGCCACTAACGTGCTGTGACCTTGGATTGAATTATATCTCTGTCTCAGTTTTATAGCTCCTAGTGCAAGAAATAATAGTTACTATGTATTATTCATAAGTTTCCTCTGGTGGTAAGCACTATTTACATTTTTAAAAATGAATTAAGGCTCACAGTTAAATGGTCCCATTTTATCATTTTCCAAAACATCACAGGAAAGGTACTTTCTCTAAAGATCCTTACCTTCCATCTTAATTCAACAATAAAGAATGCCTTAGGACCCCCTTCTTTATATGAGGATTCCCAAATTTTTTGGAATTGACAGTACAGTCCCTGGATATTTACCAAATATTCATGAACTGAAGATGACCTGTCCCCACAAACTAAAATACCAGGATCTTTGTGGTGGGATAACATTTCTTGATCTAGTAAATTATCTTTCTTTCTTCAGAAAATGTTGCATCAAGTAATTAGTCCATTCTGTGCTACTGCTTTGGAGGAGAAATGTAAAATGAGGAAAAGCATGAACAAAGGGTTCCTTTTGATGTTGGCTTCTAAAACTTAAGCTCTTAGAGGAGCTGACAGTATTCCTAAGGTAGACAAAAATTTTGGGAGAAATACTTGGGGGAAATCAGAGGATATGAGAAGAGACTAGAGCAGTGGTCGGCAAACTCATTAGTCAACAGAGCCAAATATCAACAGTACAACGATTGAAATTTCTTTTGAGAGCCTGTGCATGGGCCACAAAGTTTCAATCGCACTATACGTGCACGCCCACACGTGGTATTTTGTGGAAGAGCCACACTCAAGGGGCCGAAGAGCTGCATGTGGCTCGTGAGCCGCAGTTTGCTGACCACTGGACTAGAGTAATCCCTGAGACTGAGAGAGATGGACATGGAGGGGAGTAATAAGATATGGTTCCTAGAGGTCAGAGAGAAAGGCTTGTCTGACAGACTCTCTTCTTCTTGAATAGCATAGGAGAGGTAAAGAAAAAAATTATCTTGAGAGAGGGGTGGGCCCCATGTTCTATTCCAGGAAGGGCTGTGGGAGGGGGCAAGACCCCAGGAAAGAAATGACTGTGGCATGTCTTAAGCAGCCCCAACCTTGGCAGGTTTATAAAGATAGGGAGAAGCAATGAAATGATTCCAGTATCCCCAAGCTTGGTATAGGAGAAACAGGGAACGTGAACAGAACTGAAGGGTTGCCAGTAAGATGGAGGGGCACCTCATAGGCAAGCTACATGAAGAAAGAACAGAGGGCCAGCTGGGCAGTAACTCACAACTTGGCAGATAATTGTGTAAACAACTAAGAGGCGAATGGACCCTTCACCCCACAGGTTGGGAACCCATGTCATGTCTTTAGCCAACTCAGAGAAAGCAAGGAGACCCCAAATTGATGAAGATGAAAATTCCTTCTCTTCAGCAGGTTCAAAATTGAGCTGAATTTGATTTACAAAGTTTAAGGAAAGTTGCATTCTTACATAACTACTTTATTTACAAAACATACAGATACACACACACCTACATGTATATAAGTATATTAAAACTAATTTTGCTTTGAAAATTTATCTATGTTCCACCAAATTTTTGGCAAACCCAGGAATTTCATAAATGCTTAATATAGTATATCAGGACCCAAAATAGCACATATATGAAAATAATAATTTAAATAAATTATTCAGGCTCATTTTCTCTATTATTTATAAATTAAACAATTTTATGAGAATAATGCATATTTAAATGTTTTCAGAAGAAACAAGATCTAAGTGCCATTTTCAAAGTTCACTCATTTTGGTTTCATCATCAGTACCTCACAATGAACATTTGTTCAATTTCTAGCCACAATATTATATATGTGCTCATATTTAATGAATACATATGAAATTTATGAATAACTTTTCTTATTTTATTTCTATTTTTTATTTTTACTTTATTTTTTCCATCACCATTTTATCAATAAACTTTACTAGTGATTGTCTTTAAACAATGAAAACTATTTCTGATTAAATCATGTCTCTCTTTTTATTTCACTGCTTTATTCATAGAATTTAATTATATGCCAGCAAATAATGTGAAGAAATATTAAGATCATCTTGACATTTATTATGCTCTTTGAAGCAATCATTGTTTTATTCAATCCTTCCACAAATGTTTACTGAGTGTCTGTGTGGTGCCAGGAATTATGCTAAAGGTGTAAGTAAAATCCCTTGTTCCAATACACCATTGTTGAATAACTAAACAGTAAATATTTTCAACATGTACTTTTTAACATGTTTTCAGAAAATCCAATGTGTGAATAGAGATTATAGTGACATGTGATTATACTACTAGAATCCTGTACTCTGTAAAAATCTTGGGAAATTAAAAATGCTAGTGAAATTTCATTAATTTGAAAACTCCATAGGCATAGCTACTTAATTTGTTTCTTTTTTATTCCTTGTCTTTCATAAAATTTAAATGAAACAAAATTTATAATCTCACTTTCCATTTGATTTACATTATCCTTCCATTTTAATATGCTTTCAGTTTTATATATAGTCATTTAATTATTGAATAATAATTTAATCTTACCTAAAATAGACAAACATGTAAATTGACTGTACCTCCGCTACGCCACCAGCCAATCAGGAGTGATATGAAAACTAACCCAACAAAGATGGCAGTTAGTTTGCATACACAGGCGCCGAGTGACGGGGGCAGGATGCTTGCGTCATTGCCATGGCGATGACGCTGGTGCTCTGCCCCACCCCCAGTCTCTCAGGGCCTCTGGGAAGCGTGGGAAGGCGGGGCTAGGGCCGAAAGAGGTGGCTCCGGGGGCCTGAGCGGAAAGGGGCTGGGCCGGAGTGGAAAGGCGATGCCGGCAGCCAGGAAAAGGAAAGCCCATTCTAGCATGAATCTTCATGCATCGGGCTTCTAGTTTAATTATAACTTGGGAAGGGAGGAAAGAAGGAAAAAAGAAAGACACCATTAAAAAACACATATCAATTGCAAAGTGCTTCCTAATTTCAGAAATGCTCTAATGATAAAACAAATGTTCATCTTAGAGTAGGGAAGCATGGTATTTTAAAGGCCATATTTTGAAGCTAGTATTTCATTTCCATTCAGCAGGATCATTTGTGCTATTACATTGAGTGTAGGGAACATAAATCTAAATGGTCCTGTTCCTTAAAATCAATAGACACCTTTTGTCAGAGAAAAATCTAGCAACACAGGAAGCTTCACTGCTTCAAATAACAAATCTATTTGAAGCTATCAATTGCTATCAGAATAGGTCAGCTTATTTTACTATCCAACAGATCATACATACCTTCTCATACACCCTATTGATTCTGAATACGTATCAAATACATAGATCGTTGTAATGTTTGATGTTCTGGTCTAAATTTAAGGAGTTTTTCAAATAAATTGTAGCAAAGTTTATGTTTATCAGTACATACCATAGCAAGCCAACAGAGAAATCATAGAATACTAGGGGCCTGGTGCATGAATCCGTGCACAGGTGAGGTCCTTCGGTGTGGCCTGCAGGGAAAGGGCCCCAGCTTGTGCCCCCAGCCTCGCAGCCCTGCAGTCCAGCCTGGCATCCACCGTGGCCTGGCGCCAACCCCTCATCTGCTCCACCATCCCACCTGCGGGGTGATAGGTCAGGGCCAGGTCCTCCCCCTCCTCAGTGCCTGGGAGCCAGGTGGCAGCCCCACACCTCCGCCACCACCATTAGTTATTGTCTGCGGGGCAATCTGCAGGGCAATTGGACCCCCGTTCATACCTACCTTGGCCTCATGCTGCCTGCTCACCTGCTCCACCATCCCACCACAGTCCCGCTCTCATCGGGGCCCATCGGGGCTGGCAGTGCCTCGACTGCCACCCACCACCAGCGCCACATCGTTGATGCCTGCCATGTTCCACACCTCCCCCTGGTGGTCAGCGCACATATCATAGCAAGCTGTCAAACTCCCAGTCGAACTCCTGGTTGAACAATTTGCATATTAGGCTTTTATTATATAAGATAATTCTACAAATATAGCTAATAAATTAAGGACATGTTTTAAGAGAACTTAATTCAGTTTAATTCAAAATAACACAAAACATGGTATTCTGGGTACTGGAACAAATCAACAAAGAGATATGTACTTTCAAGCAAATAATTAGAGAATCTAGCCAAGTAGAAAGTATTCACACCTGTTCATCAGACACTTTCATATTAACTATTCTTTTAAAGATTGAAATAGTTCTCGCCGGTTTGGCTCAGTGGATAGAGCGTCCACCTGCAGGCTGAAGGGTCCCAAGTTCTATTCAGGTCAAGGGCACATACCTTGGCTGCAGGCTTCTACCCAGCCCAGGCCTTGATCGGGGGGTGTGCAAGGAGGCAACCAATCAATGTGTTTTTCTCACATCAATATTTCTCTCTGTCTTTCTCTCTTTCTTCCACTCTCTAAAAAACCAATGGGAACGTATCCTCGAATGAGGATTTAACTAAATAAATAGATAGATAAAGATTGAGATATATGAGAGAATACTAGTATACAGTAAAGACTTAAAATTATCTTCTTAACTCTGAATTTGCTAATGCCACATTACTCAACAAGGCCATGAAAAATAAAAGCCCACAAACAAAAAGTATTTGCAGGGTTGGCTAGACCTTATAGGTGATTGACTGACATATAGTAAATGCACAATAAATATCTGTACAGTGAATGAAAGAATAAGTGAGTGATTCACTCCACATCCCTATATCTTCAAGAGATAAGTCTCCAAGAGACTAGGCTGGGAAGCATCAGTAAGTGGAAATGAGTCTTTACTCCCAAAAAGAAACATTTAAATAGAACTTATGAGAGACCAGTCCCTGTTGTAAGCACTTGATACATGTGCAAGCATTTAATCCTCACAGCTGAGCCAGGTACCATTATTATGCCCACTTAACAGATGAAGAACTTAAAATATCAGATTAAGTAGATTAATTTATTTAAGGGTGCTCTTAACCCCTCCACAGAGCTGCAAACCTAAGAATCATGGGGCCCACAGATTATTTCAGACTCATAGAATTCCTCCAGGTTCCCTACACATTAACCAAGGTCGGGAGCAGGGCTGACCATATGTGGGTTGTTGGAGTGCTAAAAGGAAGTGTGACTCAAAACTCCTGCTGCAGATTTGACTTAATTGTGCTTAAAAGTAACCTGTCCTTGGGGGAAAAAAATATCATCTTGAAATTCCACTCAACATTTTAATGGTATTTGCTGTTATAATTGAAAATGGGGTTCCCATGAGGAAGTCAGATCTCTTCTCCTACCTTCTTATTACAATCTGAATTTCATCTGAATTTTTATTCTGCCTTTTTTTAAATTTATCTTTATTGTTGAAAGTATTACAGATGCCCCTCCATTTTCCCTATTGACCCCCTCTACCCTAATTCCTGCCCTCTCCCCAGGTCTTCACCCTCTCCCCAGGCCTCACCCCACTACTGTCTGTGTCCATGAGTTATGCATATATGCACATAAATTCTTTGCTTATTCTCTTCCCACTACACACTCCCTTCCCTCTGAGATTCCTCAGTCTGTTCCATGTCTCTGGATCTATTTTGTTCCTCAGTTTATTCTGTCTTTTGAAGGCCCCCTCGCTCCTCACTCTTAATTATAAAACAACTCTCACTCTTGACTGTGGGCTCCTAGAGAACTGAGGCCCTCCGTCTTGATTCTCACTCTATCCCCAGTGAGAAGAATACTGGGCATTCAATAAGTATTTGTTAAATGAGTGAGTAGATATACAACGATGTTTGATGAATTAATCGTAGAAAACATGTAAACTTATTTTTAGAAAACTAAGCCATTTTCTTCTGTTTTCTCTTCTTACTAGAAAACAAATACATTTAATAGAGAGCAATATTATCCCCAGTATTTTTTTTCCAAAGTAGTTGATTGGGAAGCTAGGAGCCAGACGTGGACTCTGAGGTGATGGGGGTTGGAGGGAGGGGAGATAAGGGAAGGAAGGAGGGCTTACAGAATTTTTTTATTTTATTTTATTTTTTACTGATTTCAGAGAGGAAGGAAGAGAAAGAGAGAGAGATAGAAACATCAATGATGAGAGAGAATCATTGATGGAATGCATCCTGCATGCCCCCTAATAAGGATTGAGCCCACAACCCGGGCATATGTCTTTGAGCAGAATCGAACCTAGGACCCTTCAGTCCACAGGCTGACGCTCTATCCACTGAGCCAAACTGGCTAGGACCCCAGTATATTTTTTGCTGTTAATCCTCACCAGAGGATATTTTTTCCATTGATTTTAGAGAGAGTGGAAGGGAGGGGGAGAGACAGAGAGGGAGAAACATCAATATGAGAGAGACACCCCCACAATATGACTGGCCCCACATGTACCCATTGTCCGAGGGAGAGATTAAATCCATGACCCTTCAGTTCAAGTGCCGACATTCTAACCACGAAGCCAAACTGGCTAGGGCTATCCCTAGTATTTTATTAATCATTTTACTGCTTATAGAACCAAATGATTCGATCCCTATATATGGCAAATCACTACCTGAATTTTATGAAATAAATTTATTTTTTATTAAGGTATAGTTGGCTTCTAATATGATCATTTCAGAAATACAACATAGTGATTTGACATTTATATATCTTGCTGTGTGATCGACATATTAAGTCTAGTAAGCATCTGTCACCGGGCAAAGTTATCACATTATTATTAACTATATTCCCCTTTACCTCTTTCACCCATCCCTCCATCTCCTTCCCCTCTGGCAACCATAAATTTGTTCTTTGTTTCTATGAGTCTGTTTTAGTTTTGTTCTGTTTTCATTTGTTTTGTTGTTTATATTTGTGGGGGTTTTTTATTCAACATATAAGTGAAATTACTTATTTCACTTAGCATAATGCCCTATAGGTCCATCCATGTTGTGGCTAATGGTAAGATTTCATTTTTTTATGGCTAAATAATTTTCCATTGCATATATGTACTACATCTTCTTTAGCCATTCATCTATTGACGGACATGTAGGTGGCTTCCATATCCTGGCTATTGTAAATAATGATGCAATGAATGTAGAGGTACATATCTCTTTTCAAATTAGTGTTTTTATTTTCTACAGATAAATACCCAGAAGTGGAAATGCTGGCTCATATGGTAGTTCTATTTTTAGTTTTGTGAGGACTCTCCATACTGTTTTCCATAATGGCTACACCAATTTGCAGTCCCACCAGCAGTGGACTAGGGTGCTCTTTCCTCCACATCCTTCCCAACACTTGTCATATGTTAGGTTTTTGGATAATAGCCATTCTAACTATTGGGAAGTGGTATCTTATTGTGGTTTTGAATTGCGTTTTCCTAATGATTAGTGATGTTGAGTATCTTTTCATAGGACTGTTGGCCGTCTGTGTGTGTTCTTTGGAGAAATGTTTTTTCATGTCCTCTGCCCCATGTATTGATTGGATTATTTTGTGTGTGTGTGTGTGTTACTGAGTTATATGTGTTCCTTATATGTTTTGGATATCAACCTCTTATCGTTTATCTTTTGTAAATATCTTCTCTCATTTATTAGGTTATCGCTTCATTTTGTTGATGGTTTTTTTCAATGTGCAGAAGCTTTTTAGTTTGATATAGTTTCATATGTTTACTTTTGCTTTTGTATCCCTTGCATGAAGATATATTAAGACTGATGTCAAATAGTTTGCTATCCATGTCTTCTAAGACTTTTATGGTTTGAGGTCTTACATTTAAGTCTTTAATCCATTTTTAGTTTAGCTTGTAGATGGTGTAAGAGAGTGGTCCAGTTTTAATTTTTGCATATGTCTATCCAGTTTTCCCAGAGCTACTTGGTGAATGGACCATCTTTTCTCCATTTGATACTTTTGCTCCTTTTTCTTAGATTAATTGGCCATATAAGCAAGGGTTTATTTCTGCACTCTGTATTATGTTCCAAATTGATTTTTATTTAATTTCATTCTGTTCAATATTATCTCTGGCTAAAAGCATAACTGAATATGATTTAATTTTGTATATTTTAAAGTTTGCCATTTAAACCCACAAATAAAAAAGAAATCATTTGTTAAACCATGAGTATTTATTTGTAGTTCAAAATTTAATTCACATAATTTAATTGAATAGGCCCTAGTCTTTTATTCCAGGACCAAATAATGATTACAATAAAGATTTATAACAATGCAATGTAATATCTTGTATAATGTTAAATATAATTCTTCCAACAGCACTGGGAGACTATGAGAATAATCAAAAGAGAAGAACAAACTTGACTAAGGTTAAAATGTGAATGAGTGGCAGAGCCAAGACAAAATCCCTGGTTCTTCTAAGTTGGAGGTCTAGTTGCTTTCCATTATCCTACTCTTCATTTAAAATACCTAAATAGAGAATCTATGGAAGAAGAGAAAGATTTACCTACTACTAACACAAATATATCAAAAAAACAACACAAAACATGACTTATTCTGGTGGCAGGTGAAAGAATAAAATCAGGAGATAACAATTGTGTTTTGGTTATGCCTTGTAAAGTAGAAAGGCAATTTTGTTTTTTTAGAAACATTAAAAGACAATTGAGAAGCATTCACATTAAACTGGGAAAAGGCCCTAGCCAGTTTGGTTCAGTGGATAGAGCGTCGGTCTTTGGACTGAAAGGTCCCGGGTTCAATTCCTAGTCAGGACACATGCCTGGGTTGTGGGCTTGATCCCTAGTAGGGGGGTGTGCAAGAGGCAGCTGATCAATGATTGTTTGTCTCTCATCACTGATATTTCTATCTCTCTCTCCCTCTCTCTCTGAAATCAGTAAAAATATTTTTTTAAAAAAACTGGAAAAAGGATATCCAAATGAACTTTAAGAGCTGCTCAGTGAGTAAATTAGTTTTGAGAAGGTTTAACCATATAGCATTGATATGTTTTCAAGGAAAGATCCATCTTTGTTAACCAGTGAGATTTTTGTTAAAAGTGAGCTATCTAGTTTATAGAGTAAAATCATGTCTATTTATGTTTTAGCACTTAGAAACTGAACATACAGAAAAAGCCTGAGTTTGGCAATCAAGTCACAAGCCTAACCCTGTTATAGGCACAAAGACCATTGTAGATGCCTAATAACTGTGTTAGGCCACCTGCCATTGAGTTGAGTAAATTGAATTAAAATTAAACTCTAAATATAACAATTTAAAATGGCAAGGCATGGGGAAAAGCCAATTTAGAATATAGTCACTCAGCTATAAAAACCAAGTAATCTATAGTGGAATATGATTACCTGAACCTAGAGGGAAAAAAATTAATGATTTATATGTGGATGATGGGGCTCAGATTAATAAATTTGTACTTTACTGAGAGTCAAGGTTACCATGTTCCTCTAAACAAATTCTAAAGCCCACGCATAGTAACCTTTGAAATTTTAACAGCGCATCACCAGGCTTGTACTGATTGCTTCAGTTTGCTTGCCACTGGTCACAGAACTTTGAACTGGCCATTTTTGTTTGGAAAACTTAGAGATAATGTATCTCTTTAAGTTAAACAAACCCTTGGATATACCTACGTGCTTTTTAATGAGCGTTGTCCCCTACCTATAAACAGAAATTTCCATTGGTAAGAGATAGTCAAACTAAATCTAATATTCCTTGGGCTGAATAAAAACACGTGTATTTCCTATATTTTCTTTCACCCACACTGTATATGAAAAGATGTCAATGCCTCTCTGTTTTATTCTTCAGGACTATGGAATCTGGAATTACACCTATTTGAAATTAATCTTAAAATATCTTATTAAAATGTAAATATTATAAAAATTTATCTTTTACTTTGTAATATTCTTTTTTTAAATTTCTTTATTGATTAAGGTATTACATATGTGTCCTTATCCCCCCATTACACCCCATCCCCCCCCCCCCCCACTCATACCCTCACGCCCCTGTTGTCTGTGCCCATTGATTAGGCTTATATGCATGCATACAAATCCTTTGGTTGATCTCTCCCGTTTACCCCCACCCTCCCCTACCTTCTCTCTATAATATTCTTTATTGAAATACAGAGGAGTTCGTAAGTAAATTTTTGATAGTGTAATTCTATTTTTCTATTAAATTTTATGAAAACATCAGACACATTTTTATAGGGAAAAATATGACCCCTTGATAAACTAAAGCCATAGTAGTATATTATCTAATTCCATATTTAGCTATAACAAAGTTTAAATCTTCTACTTAAATAAATAAAATTAATTTTCCATAAGCATTGATAATAATGTTCGGAATAATTATTCTATTATTGGCCAATAATTACTTCTTTGCATTAAAAATACTAAAGAGAAAATAAAGAGACAGGTTAAATTCTGACACTATTCATTTGTTTTTTTATTGAGGTTTTATTGAGATGTGCTTTTTGTTTGTTTTGTTTTTTCAGAAGCAGCTGCCTTTAATTGGCTGGCACAGGACAGCAGGCTCTCAGCTAGGAGCCATGAGGCTTCTGCTTTTTGTTGGAGTTTTTGTATAGTTTCAGTCTTGTTTAGAAGTGGGTGGAGGGTAGAATAAATTCTAATACTGACAATGCAGACATTGACTTATTCCAAACCCCAAGATAATGTTGTGGTCAATCATAGGATAATTCAGGGAACTATTCTTAGTGCCTTTTCATTTCCTAAATTTTAACTCAGTCATGAGCAAAGATATGATATAAAATAGAAGGTCCAGCCTGTACATTCATTTGATATAGGGCAAGAATGTGACAAGCCCATAACATGACAAGAGCAGAAATTCGGTGGAAGGTCCTTCTCTCTACACCTCAATTTACATAAACTATATTAAAACACATTGTTCAAACACATATGTATTCATGTTGTTTACCCTGCAGTAAAGAGTGTTCGGAAAGCATTTGAATTTGCATGTTACTGGGTGGAACACCCTGTCCATTTACTAGAGGAAGTCACTCCCAATAGTTTTACACTGAGCCTATTTTGGACATTTGTGTCACACCTGCCTGGTCTTGGTGGACAGCTGATTTTCTAATCTTTGTTTCAAGCTGATGGACATTCCATCAAAGCAAAGATAACCTGAGAAAGATCCTCTTTTATCAAGACAACTAGAGAAATTGTTTGTTTTAAAATCTGGAAACATTTATAATTTTATAATGCCCCCAATTAAAAAAATAAAGAAGTATAGTCACAGCCAATCAAGGGAGTGTCTGGAACCCTGAAGTTTTGCAAGCTTCACTCCTGCTGTGGAAAAGGCATCCTGGGAGTAGAGGACTAAGAGTAACAGAATGCAAAACTGGAAAGTCCTGAGGCCTCCCACCTTGCAAGGCTGATGAACCAACATATAGAGCTCAGTTCTTAACTAGAATATTCAGCTGATCTTGTGAGATTCTATCACAGAAAAAGTGTGCCATAGCCTTGGGCCCTGCATGCACAATTACCTGATAACTCATTTCCCTGTTCAGTTTCCTCCAAATAACTTCTGTCTCAACCACTGCTCTGACACTGCAACTCAAGTATTCAACCTCATAGGAAAACATTTCCTATATATTTCATGCATATGAAAGGACTCAGTCAATGACATTTATTTGCCCCTGTTATATTTATCTCCATGAAAGTATATTACCTAGTTCCATACTTGCTTAATTGCTGACAACACTTTTTTTTTTTAAATCTCCTAACCAAGGGCTTCTTTGCCTTCTATTGAATCTGTCAGAAAACATTTCCTTCTTTCAGTCTATTTATTCTCTCTCATTTCTGTTTTGTTGTAAATGTGTTAATGTATATACACACTTCAAACCACAAGTAGTCTTGCACATTACTCCTACAAATATTGTTCCACAATGTCATGTTCAATCACTTATTCTGCTCAAACATTTATAGACTTTTTTCTCTATAAAATAAAATCCAAACTAAAAATGTACTGGGCTCTGGCACATAAAGGAAAGCAGCACCTCTTCAATCTAGAAATGAGAGTCTTAGAATCAGTATCATTTGACCAATTTAGGATTTTAAAAAATACAGGATCTTTTAAGGCACTCAAAAGTCAACAGATGGGTGAACTACAAAATGCCAAAAGGAGACAATTACACATAATTGGTGTCCAATAAGCACTTGCCAATGAACTGGAGATCTAGGTTTCAATTAGGGCAAGGGAGTATATAGAAGGTAAGAAATAGGCTTGGGGTTAAAAGGTTGGGGATACAGCCGAAACCGGTTTGGCTCAGTGGATAGAGCATCGGCCTGTGGACTGAAAGGTCCCAGGTTCGATTCCGGTCAAGGTGGCACGTACCTTGGTTGCGGGCACATCCCCAGTAGGAGGTGTGCAGGAGGCAGCTAATCGATGTTTCTCTCTCATCGATGTTTCTAACTCTCTATCCCTCTCCCTTCCTCTCTATAAAAAATCAATAAAATATATTTTTTTAAAAAAAGGTTGGGGATACAAACATGCCTACTGGATATAAGGTATAAACAAAAGGAAATAGTGAACTTAGAGTTGGCGTGACCTAATTGAAGGTAAAAGAAGTAATATTCATAAAAATCTGGATGCCAATAGTGACCCACAAGGATCTCCTAGGGACAGGAAGAAGAGAACCTTGGAATGAGAGAATACAATTATCTGTAGCAAATGGTTAGAAATAAAGCCAATTTACTGAAGGTGATAAGGCATAGGCAGGATCAATAGACACAGATATGAATATATAAACATATTTAACAAGAATAATATTTTTTAATGTTTTTTACTTCCTTGTATATGGTCTCCCTATTCAATGCCCTCGGGAGGATTAAAAATGTTATAGCTGGGATGCAAAGAAAAGGAGCTGTTAATATTCATCCATTATTATAGGATTTTCAAGTAACAATGATTCTGAAATATTTTTATACTTTAATATTGTTCATCTACATATCTAAACATGAATGGTCTCAGGCTACGTTGTTTTTTGTTTGTTTGTTTTGCTTTGATAAGCTTTAGATAGAGAGAATGGGATTAAGGGACATTCCGTTCTACCTCAGAATAAAATGGAGACCTTTCCCAGAGGAAGAATACAGGAACAAGAGAAAAGAGAATAGGATGAATACATAGCCAGTGTCACTCTGAGACCTCTTATCCCAACAAGGAAAATAAGATTTGAAATGTGGAGAAGGAAGCAAAAAGTAGTTCTGCTGCTTCTATCTGGAGCCCTTAGAAAGAATCCTCCCTCACACAGTATCCATTTGAGGCAATATGAGGAGGCCCTCGCATAGAAGAAATGAACGCACCTGCATAGTGACAGGGAATTTTTTATATGATCTATAACACTATGTCTTGTTAATGTCTAATACAGTTTTACATAAGTGAATGAAAGGTATGTACACTATGCTCATAGGCCCAGTTCATTTGAAGTTGGTGGTAGGACAACCTTATTTGGTGAATTCATCTGCTATTATATCTCAGTGTCGCCAAATATGCTCCTCACAGAGCTTTATGTTAGTTACAGATGGTGGAATTTAGCATTTTCTCCCCTGTGTGGAGAGTACATGAACCTTGTGGAATGGGGAAATTAAATGTAGAAATACTGAAGAAAAGACTACAGAGTACTATACAGTAGTAAAATTTAAACACATAAGTGGCAGATTTGGAAAGCTAAATACTAATCTTTCATTTTTACCTTAGCTCCAAATCAGAAAGGAAATAGTCTTGAACTGTGACCATCATTTGGATCATCATACTGTCCTTCTTGGACTACCTTGAGATAACAAAATGATGTTCTCAAAAGGACTCAAACAGACCATCAAGCCTTGGAGGGAAGCGATGGCGGGGATAAGAGATCAACCAAAGGCCTTGTATGCATACATGTAAGCATAACCAATGGACACAGACAGTAGAGGTGTGGTGACGTGCTGGAGGGCAGGGGCAGCTGGGGAGAGGTCAATGGGGGGAAAAGGAGACATGTAATACTTTCAACAATAAAGAATTTAATTTTTTTTTCAAGACTCAAACAGAGAAGCACAAATCACTGGGATAACAGCCCCTTTGGCAATATTTAACCAGTAAGTCTATTGTCACATGGAAAAGTAATTTAGAATGTTTATAATATGTTTTATTCCAGAGAAATCACCCACCCATGTTTGTCTACTATGTGTCCTACCACAAAATTCTACTACCCCTACAAAGAGCCTATTGATTCAGGCCATGAAATACTAGCCATGGGACTAGTGCTCACATATTACCAAGATAGAAATCATTCTCCCAACAGAAAAGAAATAAAAAGCAAACAAACAAAAACACTGGAACAGGCATCCACTCCTTCTATTTTTCCCACTCTTATTCCCAATATTTTCTTATCACTCTGAACAAAGTGCCATGTCTCCTTTATTTCAAACACCATTTACGTGTTAAGGAAAACCAGAGACCCAACATGGAGTCACTTGTGCTAATGTTCATGGCATCCAACCTAAGAGTAGTTTCAGTCATTCTGGAATTGGCTGGTCAGTACCAATGGTCAAATGAGCCCTCTCCATCCCCCAAAAGGAAGCTGAGGCAAACTGCCTGACGAGACCCCACTTTACCCTAAGGGAAGGTAACTTCGAAACAATCCTTTCTTTTGCTTTGCTAATAATTTTCTTGTCAAGCCCAGTTTCTGCCTATAAAAGCCTCTTACATATTACAGCTTCTCAGAGCACTTCTCTGCTTACTAGATGGAATGCTGCCTGATTCATGAATCATTCAGTCAAGCCAATTAATCTTCTAATTGACTCCATTACATTTTTGTTCTTTAGCAGGCATTTAATTCCAGACAAGCTACAAGAGTTACTAACTTTTTAAAAATATAAATCTCCTTTTTCTCACTTGCATGGAGAGAAGTTCCTCTCTCTGACCTTTAATTACTTCTAAGTTTGATATTCAATGGGATTTTAAAATATCTGGCCTTACAGAACAGAGTGTAAATGTAAAATAACAAATATCACTTGCCATTCTGAAGCCATTGGATGAATGTGAACCAAAGTAACACATGTGTGATCCTATTGCTACTCTAGTGGAATGGTCTCAATCTTTTATGAGTCTACAATCATCAAGGGGGTAATAGAACAATTCTTAATTAATTATATTCTTTCAGCAACATTTCACACAAGAATGATTTAATGCTGATTTTAACATGATCTTCAACAGTGAAATGCATTAGTGCATCAATTCAATGGACTACCATGTCCTGTACAAGGAAAGAAAAAAGCCCTTATAAGTACATATGAAATGTTCTCTAAAGTATATACTTTAGTAAAAAAAGTAAAGTGTATAGAAAAGGAAAATAAGAACAGAGTGTATAATATGCTACCACTTAAGTTTTTTAAAAGGGTGCATTAATACTTATAAGTGTTGACTAATTTACCATAAAATAATCTGAATTGATTCAAACAATCTGGAAGGATATGCTAGAAAATGGTAACACTGGTTGGCTCCTGGGGAGGAGCTGGTTGACTATGGAACAGTTATAGAATAAATAGTTTTTATTGAATATTCACTTATGGCTCTGTAAAAATTTGAATCATATTAATGTACAATCTATTAAAAATAATTGCGATTAGAATTGAACAAATATTTTTAAATAATTAAAATTAAAATTGATCAAATATTTAAGATATGAAGTAGTCTTTTGTGAATCTTAGAACTAGAAAATTTTACTACATCATCCTATTAATCCTAGAGACATTAAATGATGTCTGAAATCACATATTTCAGATGCCTTTTCATATAGTTGACAGGAGAAAATGTCTTCTATTTCTGAAAAAAAGCTGCTGTTGGGCTTGGTCCATACACTGACTTGCCTTAAGTGACTCTGGTTTAAGCAACTGGGGAGAATGAGAAACTTCAGGAGTATCCTTCAGAAATTATGTGTATCTTTGAAGTTTTTAAACTCCACATTAAGTCTCAATCATTGCACATAATATTTTTCAATCTACAAGCACTGATGGCTGATAGAAATGATATTCTAAAAAAAAAAACAGTAAAAACAAAACAGAAAATTTACCTTTTGCAAAAACAGTTATTGTCATTCTAGTTGGAAACAAACCAACAAGTTATATGGATGTACATTTTATTGAACAGCCTCTTTAAGATTATGTGGTTCCTCAGACAGATAACATCTCTATGCATCCTTGTAGCATCCAGTACCCAGAAGAATGATTTTTAAGTTATGCTCCCTGAAGGCTTGGGGTGCTTCAGATATTCAGCACATGCTTGATTTATTTATTTTTAAATATATATAGTTTAACCTCCTGTATGTATATGGGATATATGTCTGTGTGCTATATCCCTTATATATAACACTAGAGGCCCAGTGCACAATATTCGTGCACAGGGGAAGGGGGGGTGTCCCTCAGCCCAGCCTGCACCCTCTCCAATCTGGGATCTCTCTCACAATCCAGGACTGCTGGTTCCCAACTGCTCGCCTGCCAGCCTCCCTGATTGCCCCTCACCGCTTCTGCCTGCCAGCCTGATCACCCCCTAACCACTCCCCTGACAGCCTGATTGATGCCTAACTGCTCCCCTGCCAGCCTGTTTGCCCCTAACTGCCCTCCCCTGCAGGCCTGGTCACCCTTAACTGCCCTCCCCTGCCAGCCTGGTCACCCCTAACTGCTCTCCCCTGCAGGCCTGGGTCCCCCTTAACTGTCCTTCCCTGCAGGCCCAGTCGCCTCTAACTTCCCTCCTCTGCCAGCCTGGTCACCCCTAACTGCCCTCCCCTGCAGGCTTGATTGCCCCCAACTGCCCTCCCTTGCAGGCCTGGTCCCTCCCAACTGCCCTCCCCTGCTGGCCATCTTGTGGCGGCCATCTTGTGTCCACATGGGGGCAGCCATCTTGTGTGTTGGAGTGATGGTCAATCTGCATATTACTCTTTTATTAGATAGAATAGAGGCCTGGTGCATGTGTGGAGTCCAGCTGGTTTGCCCTGAAGGGTGTCCCAGATCAGAGTGGGGGTTCCCTTGGGGCGTGGGGTGGCCTGGGCGAGGGGCCTGTGGTGGTTTGCAGGCCGGCCACGCCCCCCGCCAACCCAAGCGGAGACCCAGGTATCTGGGATTTATTTATCTTCTACAATTGAAACTTTGTAGCCTGGAGCGGAGCCAAGCCTTCTGCTCGCTCCGTGGCGGCAGCTGTTTCTGTTGGGATTTATTTATCTTCTATAATTGAAACTTTGTAGCCTTAAGCGGAGGCCAAGGCAGGCCAGGGCTGCAGAAGCCTGGCTTCCTCCATCACTGGGGCAACCCAAGCCTCCTGCTCTCTCCAGCTCCGTGTCTGCTACCATTTTTGTTGGGATTTATTTATCTTCTATACTTGAAACTTTGTAGCCTGGAGTGCAGGCCTGGGCCAGCCAGGGTGTGGAAGCTTGGCTTCCTCCATCGCCGGGGAAACCCAAGCCTCCCTCCTGCTCTCTCCATGGCTGCAGCCATCTTGGTTGGGTTAATTTACATACTCGCTCCTGATTGGCTTGTGGGCATAACAGAGTGATGGTTAATTTGCATATTACTCTTTTATTAGATAGGATGTATATACATAATTGTGTGTGTGTATTGTGTATAAATATATATAAACACATTTTAAAATAATGTTTTATGTCCAATTTAGAGACTTTTTAAAATATTTATTGTTCAGATTATTACAGATGTTCCTCTTTTTTCCCGCCATAGCTCCCCTCTACCCGGTTCCCACCCCACCCAAGACCCTCACCCCCCCACACACTGTCCTCATCCATAGGTGTAAGATTTTTGTCCAATCTCTTCCTCCACCCTCCACACCCCCTTCCCTCTGAGAATTGTCAGTCCACTCCCTTTCCATGCCCCTGATTCTATTACATTCACCAGTTTATTCTGTTCATCGGATTTTTTTATTCCTTTGATTTATAGATTCACTGGTCGATAGATATGTATCTGTTGTCACTTTGTTGTTCATAATTTTTATCTTTACCTTTTTCTTCTTCTTCCTCTTTTTAAAGAACACACTTCAGCATTTCATGTAATCCTGGTTTGGTGGTGATGAACTCCTTTAACTATTTCTTGTCTGTGAAGCTCTTTATCTGACCTTCAATTCTAAATGATAGCTTTGCTGGGTAGAGTAATCTTGGTTGTAGGTTCTTGCTATTCATCACTTTGAATAGTGCTTGCCACTCCCGTCTGGCCTGCATAGTTTCTGTTGAGAAATCAGCTGACAGTCATATGGATACTCCCTTGTAGGCAACTAACTGTTTTTCTCTTGCTGCTTTTAAGATTCTCTCTTTGTCTTTTGTCCTTGGCATTTTAATTATGATGTGTCTTGGTGTGGTCCTTTTTGGATTCCTCTTTTTTGGGGTTCTCTGCACTTCCTGGACTTGTAAGTCTATTTCTTTCACCAGGTAGGGGAAGTTTCCTGTCATTATTTCTTCAAATAGGTTTTCAATATCTTGCTCTCTCTCTCTTCTTCAGGCACCCCCATAATCTGGATGTTGGTATGCTTGAAGTTGTCCCAGAGGCTCCTTACACTATCTTCAAATTTTGTATTCTTTTTTCTTTTTGCTCTTCTGGTTGGGTGTTTTTTGCTTCCTCGTATTTTAAATCTTTGACTTGATTCTTGGGATCCTCTACTCTACTGTTGAATCTCTGTATATTATTCTTTATTTCAGTCAGTGTATGCTTAATTTTTGACTGGTCATTTTCCATTTTTTTGGCATTCTCACTAAGATCCTTGAAGGTCTAAGTTCCTCGGAGGTTTCTAGAAGATTCTTGAGTAACCTTATAACTGTGGTTTTGAACTCTATATCAAGTATTTTGCTTTCATCCATTACTTTCATTTGTGACATGTTTCTTTGTCTCCACATTTTGGCTGCTTCCCTGTGTTTGTTTCTATGTTTTGGGTAGCTGCTAAGTCTCCTTGAGTTGATAGAGTGGCCTCATGTGGTAGATGTCCTGTAGGTCTCAGTGGCTCAGTCTCCCCAATCACCTGAGGTGGACACTCTTGGTGCTCTCCTTTGTGGGCTGTGTGCACAGCCTTGTTGTAGTTAAGTCTTGATTGTTGTTGGTATCATTGGGAGGAATTGACCTCCAGGCCAGTTGGCTGTGAGGACCAGCTGTGTCTACAATGGAAGAGCTGCTGCAGTGGGACTTGCTTCAGTGGGGCTTTGGTGTTCACTTAGTCTGCTCCTTGAGTGTGTCACTTATGGATGTGAGAGTTATAATCTGGTATGGTCTCGCACTGACCACTGGGTACACTGGCCCTTGGATCTCCAAGCAGGTGCAAAGTCAGCCACTGCCTGTGGCCACCCAGTAGGAGCTGCAGAGAGATCTGCAGATTCCTCCTCTTTGTATCGGGTTTGGAAAGGCCCAGCTGGGAAGCAAGGCAGGCTGCTGCTGCAGGCCTGACTCAGCTGCTGTCAGTTTGACAGGTTTTAGACTGAGACAGGATAGACCAGTGGTTGGCAAACCGCAGCTCGCAAGCCACATGTGGCTTGCAAGCCGCGGTTTGCTGCTCTGTTGACTAAAGAGTTTGCCAACCACTGGGATAGCCATTCATATGCAAAAGCCGCTGCGCACAGCTTGGGTGGGGTTGTAAATTGGGAGGGGCGGGGTCTCAGGGGATCACCAGGGTGGAGCAAACAGCAATAGCTGCCAGTCAGCCCTGCACCAGAGAGGTCCCAGCGCAGGAACAATGACTGCAGTGAGCACCTCCATATGAAAGAAAGCCACTCTCGCGTTCCTGTCCCAATGCCAGACAGTCCAGTTTCTCCCAGTATGTGTCTGAGTCCCCCTGAGTCTCGCCCAAAACTGGAGTTCAGAGCAAGCAGGAGCTTGTATCTCCCTCACCATTAAATAAGCAGCCCACCCGGGTGCCAGCCCGTTCCGCGCCTCCACACCTCCTACCAGTCTCAATGTGCTTTCTTCCTTACCTCTAGTTGTAGAACTTCCACTCAGCCAGCTTCCCCGCAGTTCTGGATGATAGCTGTTCTGTCTTTTAGTTGTAGTTTTGATGCAGTTGTGAGAGGCACAAGTACTGGTATTTACCTATGCCGCCATCTTAGCTGTCTCCCAAGGTAGAGACTTTGAAGAAAATGAAAACATTAACTTTTATGGCCAGTGCACTTCATTTTTATACAAATCTAGGAAAAATCCTCTCTGTGCATATATTTGAATTTCTCGAACATGTCAATGCTTAGGAAGGCTGGAACTTTGCAATTATATTTTTCTAAAATTCATTACCTAATATATCGAAACACATAAAATTCTGTGTAAAAGATTCATTCTGTTCTTCTGCTCTATCAGCAAGGTAGGCAATTTCAAACTGATTCCATCCTGTCCTCCTTGGATCAAGGAAAAGATTTGGCTTCAAATCACTATGGCTAAAGTTTTCACCCTTTGGGAATGTGTGCATTACAAATGTCCTGGGCCACAGTCAGGAAGAATTTTATCTGATGGGGAGTTGAGTAGACTCTGAAGTTACAGAGGATGTCAACCCAAACTGATAAATGATAGAGAACAGACTGAGACTGGCCTTGGCATGTGACAACAATCAGAACAACTTGGAACTCAGGCAGGTTCCAAGCAGCCTCCTGGTACTTGGAACATGTGATGGGGGCCATTGCTTTGGCTGATTGATGTGAGGGAGTGGTGTGTGTCATTCCTTCTCTATCCTCTTCTCTGGTCATGAGTATTTTGTCTCTTAAAGGTAAGAAAATTATCCCTGGCCAGAGGGGTTCAACTGGTTGAGCTTTGTCCTGTGCACCAAAAGTTACTGCTTTGATTCCCAGTCAGGGCAAATGCCCAGGTTGTGGGCTTGATCCCCAGTGGGAAACATGCAGGCAGCAGCTGATCTATGTTTCTCTCTCTCTCGCTTTCTCTCTCTCTCTCTCTCTCTCTCTCTCTCTCTCTCTCTCTCTCTCTCTCTCTTTCTTTCTCCCCCCTGCCTTCTTCTCTTTCTAAAAATCAATAAAAATCATTTTTAAAGTAAGAAAATTTGTTCTTCAATTATGTACCCAAATCTATGCCTGCTACTGCCATCACTTTAAATAGCATATAGACAGAAAGGAAAATATCTGTGAGTTATGAATGAAAGAATTTTTGGGGCTCTGGTTGAGGGATTTGAGGGGAAGATAAAAATATTACTTAAAAATCCATGTGTTATGCTCAAGTAAATGTCAATCAAAATTATACCTACTGTATTTTCAGATCAGCATAAAATATATTTTTGGTCTGCTGCAGAATTTTAGTAATTAGTTTATGAGTAGTGTCATGAGATGAAAAGGGTTGTAAATAGCTGTATTTGAGGAACAGTAAAAAAGTCATTATGTCTGAAACAGAATAACTGAGAGAGAAAGAGTAGAAGGAGAGGAAGTGAAAGAGATAGGATATCAGATTATATAACATCCTACAGGTCATTAAAATTTTTTTACTTTTACCTTGAGGAAAATAGAAAGTGCAGGGTATTGAGTAGAAAATGTACCAGCCCTCTTGATGTGCCCCAATTACCAAAAGGTCACTGGTTCAGTTCCTGGTCAGGGCACATGCCCAGGTTGCAGGCCCAATCTGGGGATCATTGCAGGAGGCAACCAATCAATGTTGAAGCATCAATGTTTCTACCTCTCTCTCCCTCTCCCTTCCTCTCTCTCTAAAATCAATGAAAACATATTTTTTAAAAAAATGATTAAAAAAGGATTTTAAAAAAGAAAATGTGGCAAACCTAATACTACTCCTGCAAAATAAATACTACATGATAGTATATACAATGGCAAATTATTGGGTTCTATGTGAATAAGATATATAATAAATTGTTCCTCCAAAATCTGGGAAGCTTATATTTTAAGACAGTCATATAAAAACCATGTATTGAGTAACCCACAATGTGCCAGGTGTTATTCATTAATTAACTCATCAATATTTATTAAGTCCTTATTGTGTACCACGTGCTGTCTTGACAGAGATAGGTACCATGGACACAAGAATGAATGAGTATCAGCACATGGGGAGAATACTCTAGGAAATCACCAAGGTTCAAACTTTACTTTCACTATTTACTAGCTGTGTGACCTTGGACAAGTTCCTCAACCATTTTAATCACCAGTTTTCTCATATTTAAAAGTAAATAATAAAAATCTTATGCTACATGGTTTGTGAACATTATCCTGGTTGTAACATGGAGAGTATATAGTAGGGAGGTAATAAAGGAAAAAGGGAGAATAGTTAGAGGGCTATTGGAATTGTTTAGCATAGAGTCCAGAGCAATGGCAGAAGGGGTAAGACACTACCAAACTTAATATATATTTTGGAATTAGAACCAACATACCTTAATGATCGAAGAATTTGATGTGGCATATAAGGCAAAGACTGGAATGAAAGATAACAACTAGAGTTTTGGTCAACATGACTGAATGGATGATAGGTCCATTTAACTGAGTTTGTGGACATTTGGGAGAAGGTATCAAGTTATTTTTGCATGTGTCTGTCCAATTTTCCCAGCACCATTTATTGAAGGGATTGTCTTGACTCCATTGTATGCTCTTGCCTCCTTTGTCAAATATTAATTAAGCATAATGGCTTGGGTCAATTTCTGGGGTCTCTGACCTATTCCATTGATCTATATGCCTGTTCTAGTGCCAGGACCAGGCTGCTTTGAATACAGTGGCTTTGTAGTATAACTTGATATCTGGTATTGTGATCTCTCCAACTTTGTTCTTTCTCAGGATTGCTGCAGCTTTCGGGGTCTTTTTTGGTTCCATATAAATTTTTGGAGTGTTTGTTCCAGATCTGTATACTATGTTGTTGGTATTTTAATAGGGATTGCATTGAATCTACAGACTGCTTTGGGTAGTATGGACATTTTAATGATGTTGATTCTACCAATCCATGAACACGGTATATTCTTCCACTTGTATATATCTTCTTCTATCTCTTTTTTCAATGTCCTATAGTTTTCTGAGTACAAGTCTTTTACCTCCTTGGTTAAGCTTATTCCTAAGTATCTTAATTTTTTGTTGCAGTGGTAAATCTGGTTGCCTGCTTAGTTTCTCTTTCTGAGAATTCATTCTTGGTGTATAAAAATACCATTGATTTCTGGATGTTGATTTTGTTTCCTGCTACATTGCCAAATTCATTTATTAAATCGAGTAGTTTTTTTGGTAGAGTCTTTAGGGTTTTTCCATGTATAATATTATGTCACCTGTTAATAATGACAGTTTTACTTCCTCCTTTCCAATTTGGATGCCTTTTATTTCTTCTTTTTGTCTGATAACTGTGGCTAGGACTTCCATGATATTGAATAAGAGTGGTGAAAGCAGACATCCCTTCTTTTTTTATTATTAATTTCTTTATTGATTAAGGTATCACATATTTGTCCTCATCCCCTCATTCCCATCTCAAACCCCTCCCCATGCATGCTGCCACCCCCCAGTTGTCCTTGATCACTGGTTAGGCTTATATGCATGCATATCCCTTCTTATTCCCATCTTAGAGGAAATTGTTTTAGTTTTTGCCCATTGAGTATGATGTTGGCTGTAGGTTTGTCATATATGGCATTTATTATTTTGAGGTATGATCCCTCTATTCCCACTTTGCTGAGAGTTTTTATCAAAAATGAGTGTCGGATTTTGTCAAATCAATTTTTTTGCATCAATTGAAATGATCATGTGATTTTTGTCTTTCAATGGGTTTATGTGATGCATCACATTTATCAATTTGTGAATATTGTGCTAGCCTTGCATCCCTGGAATAAATCCCATTTGGTCATAGTGTAATGAACTTTTTAATATATACCTACATCCTATTTGCTAATATTTTGTTGAAGAATTTAGCATCTATGTTCATCAGGGATATTGGCCTTGATGAAAAAGTAGTTATCTTTCTTTGTAGTGTCTTTATCTGGTTTTGGGAAAAAGCTAATACTAGTCTCGTAAAAGGAGCTTGATAGTGTTAGTTTTTCTTTGAATGTTTGGTAAAATTCCCCTGTGAAACAATCTGGACCAGGGTTTTTGTTTGCTGGGAGTTTTTTGGTTACTGCTTCAATTTCATCAATAGTTATCAGCCTATTCAGATTTTCTGATTCTTCCTGATTCAGTTTTGAAAGATTTATTTTTCTAGGAATATGTTCATTTTTCCCATGTTGTCCAGCTTGTTAGCATATAGTTAGTTGTTCATAGTATTTTGTTACGATCCTTTGTACTTCTATGGGGTCAGTTGTTACTTTCTGATTTTGAGTCCTCTCTCTTTGTTTCTTGATGAATCTGGCTAATGGTTCATCCATTTGTTTATTTTTTCAAAGAACCAGCTCTTGGTTTCATTAATCTTTTGTATTGGTTTTGTTTGTTTGTTTTAGTCTCTATGTCTTTTATTTCTGCTCTGATTTTTATTATTTCCTTCCTTCTACTTACTCTGGGCTTTGCTTATTGTTATCTTTCTAATTCTTCAAGTTGTAGGGCAGGTAGGTAGTTTATTAGAAGTTTTTATTGTGGTTTTTTTTTTTTTTTTTTTTTTTTTGAGGTATGCCTGTAGTGCTTAGAACTTCCCTCAGAGGACTGCTTTCACTGTGTCTCATAGATTTTTATGCTGTTGTGTGTTCATTTTCATTTGTTTTCAGGAATTTTTTAATTTCTTTCTTGATCTCATTGGTAACCCATTCATTGTTTAATAACATGCTATTTAGCCTCTCTGTGTTTTAATGTTTTGGAGTGTTTTTCCTATAGTTGATTTCTAATTTCATGCCATTGTGATCCAAGAAAATGCGTATATGATTTCAATCTTCTTGAACTTGTAGAGAGACTTTGGATACTACTTTAATGGGTACATGTGCAAAGTTATGTCCTCTTGTATCAATCCTTTAGTATTATGCTGTAGCCTTCATTGTCTTTTCTTATGGCCTTCATTTTGAAGTCTATTTTGTTAGATATGAGTATTACTACCCCAGCTTTTTTTATTTCCATTTTCCTGGAAAATGTTTTCCATCATTTCACTTTCATTCTGTGTGAGTCTTTTGTTCTGAGGTAGGTTTTTTTAAAACAGTAAAAAATGGGTCATGTTTTCTTATCCATTCAGCTATCCTATATCTTTTGATTGGAGCTTTTAAACCATTTACACTTAAGGTTATTATTGATAGGTAATTATTTTTTGCCATTCCTACTCTTTATACCTCTGTACTTCTCTTTCTCTCTATTTCTTCCTCTTACAACAATCCCTTTAGCATTTTTTGCTGGGCTGGTTTGATGAGAATAAAAAATATTATGTTCATAGCAGCACAATTTATAATAACTAAGATTTGGAAACAGCCTAAGTGCCCATCAGCAAATGAGTGGATTAAAAAACTGTGGTACATCTACACAATGGAATACTATGCTGCTATAAAAAAGAAGGAACTTTTACCATTTGAACAGCATGGATGGACCTGGAGAGCATTATGCTAAGCGAAATAAGCCAGTAGGAGAAAGATAAATATCACATGACCTCACTCATAGTGGGATATAATGAACAACATAAACTGATGAACAAAAATAGATCCAGAAACAAAGAAACACTGAAAAGACCGACCAGCCTCAGAGGGAAGGCAGGGGAGAGGGAGGTGGGAGATCAACTAAAGGACTTGTATGCATGCATATTGGCATGACCAATGGACATGGGCACTGGGGCAGTGGGGGCTTGTCCTGGAGGTGGGAGTGGCAGGGGGGGTCAATTGGGAAAAAAAGAGATATATGTAATACTTTAAACAATAAAAAAAATATTAACTTTTAAGTAATCAACTTATAATTGACTCACATTTAAACAAAAGTATTTGGAAATTTACTTTTTCCTTTTGAATTTTTTCATTTGAAAATATAATTCTCATTATATTATTAACTAAAAGAAATTCAAAATGGCAATTAAGTGTGTACTGTAAGTATAATTATGTTTTTAGTAGTTATATGGGGGAAAGTGTAAATTAGAAAGCAAAATAGTGATGAGATTACATTTCTAAAATTGAACCAGAATTTTTCTCCCACTGAAGTTTCCAGATATCCTATAATGTAGCTATAGCACTTCTATAGAGAAATATTATTTGAAAAATAGAAAAAATATGAATTTTAAGGACTTTCTTAATATCATTTGCTAATCTGTTTGTTTTTATCTCATCTGGTGTCTCTCCAAATTACAAAAGATTTCCAATGTTTACCATTGCACAGTGTACAAGAGTTCCAGATGGCTTCTTCCAACAAAGTTAAAGGAACCTTGCTTCTATCAAACACACTCCATGAAATATTTTTAAAAGTAAATTATGTGAATATATTTTGACAGGGAAACCAAACACTTTAGAATACATAAATCTCTTTTTTTAAATATATTTTTATTGATTTCAGAGAGGAAGGGAGACAAAAAGAGAGATAGAAACATCAATGATGAGAGAATCATTGATGGGCTGCCTCCTGCACACCCTCAACTGGGGATCAGACCGTAATCTGGGCATGTGCCCTGACCAGGAATCAAACCAAAACCTCCTGGTACCTGGGTTGATGTTCAACAACTGAGCCATGCTGGCTGGGCTAGAATGCATAAACCTCTTATTTGCTTTTGGGGATATGCGGGAAGGTTCTATAACACTATTCAAATAGTGAAAAAATTCTGTCAAGTATGCAAAAGGTATTAAACAGGGAGTTAAGGAACCTGAGGTTTTTTCAGAATTTATTTTAAAGTATAGTTGACATACAATATAATATTAGTTTCAGAAGTACAACATAGTGATTAGACATTTATATACCTTACAAGTGATCATCACAATAAGTCTACTATCCATCTGACACCATACATAAATATGATATTGACTATGTTCTCTATACTGTACTCTACAAACCTGTAAATATTTTTTTCTTTTTTCTTTTTTGTGAGTTTTCATCTTTATTCTGCTCAATATTGCTCTGCAATTTAACACATTTTCTAACCTAGCTGAGGCTCAGTCAGCCTCTGTAAAATCTGAAGATTATCATCGGGCTCTTTCATACTGCAGCACTCGTAGGCAGACAACGTTAGACTACATTACTGTTATTTTAACACTATTGGCTGTGAACCAAAATTCACAGGCAAATGAAATGATAATTCTAGAAAGTTTCTGATTGGCAGCAATTCCACAATCTTAATGGAAACCAGAGTTTCAGAGAAAAACAGTAAAGTTAGCGATGAAGTGATAAGAAGAAAGAAAATACAACAAAGTACTAAGGATATTCAAAAGAAAGGCATGGAATTCTTCAGAAACATTAGCTTTAATAAACCCAAAGGTGTACATTAATTACCTATTAGTAAACTATGTTGGCCCACATAATTCCCCCTAAGAATTTGCAAATTAATTTTATAAAATTCATGTATTCATATTAATGTTTTATTAAAAAATGATAAAAATAATGCCTCAGAGATTTTCTTGAGTCACTTAGAGTATTATTTTTAAAATCAAATGTTGTTGCCACTGTCACCAGATGAAGAATCAGTGTTGTCTTGGAAATTAGGGAGACTCCTGTAATTCTTTTACTAAAATGATACCTTAATGGTGTTTACATTGGTGTGCTCTACCTATTTCCAGCAATACATGTGCAGGTAGCCTTTTGGCTCATAGATGCCAGTTCTGTTTGCAAAGCTCTTTGGCTGTTTTAAGTGCTCAGAACATATTTGTGGAATGGAACTGAACCAATTATATAGGTCTTTGATTGCACTTATTGTATAAGCTTGGGCAAAGAAAGCTACCCAGTTTTGACAGAGCCCAAGGCTCCAGGAGAATTGCTGTGCCTTCTTGCAGACAATTATTTAAATGTGTAAAACATTTCAAGCAGTACATAAATTATAAGGCAAGAAATATACAAGCAATGAAATTCACATTTAAAAAGAGGAAATACGGTGAACATTTTTTCTTTGATTTTTAGAAATCAAAGAAATACTCAGGGTGAGTATTACCCATACACTTAAGATATAAAAATCTTATTTCCTCAATTCTTAGGTACCTAAAAAAGAACTTAAATGCGAAGCTATTACACATCTAAAGAGACTGTTTTTGCATTGCCCTTGTGCACCATTAAGCAACTCAAATTACTTTATCAGCCAGCCAATATTGGAAACACCTGTCATTTCCTTAGTGTTTATCCAAATATTTGTGGGTTTTTTTTCCATGTAATGTAACTGCATGGTCATGGAAGCTTTTGAACATTAAGTTCTTCTACCTTTGGACTTCAGGAAATTAATGATAGGCATTTCTACAATGTTTTATATGAGAAAAAATATCTTCCATAGAGGTTGGATCTGTGTGATTATAAGAAGAAGCTAGGATTCATTGAGCACTTATCATGTGCCCAGAACTGACTTTTACAGAATAATTTCATTTTAGCCCTCACAGTAAATAAGGAAATTGACATTTGGAGAAGTTAGATAACTTACCCTAGGCCACAGACCTAGTCGGAAAGTAAGCAGGATACAAACCCACATCTGGTTTAAGCACCTGTCTCTTAGCCTTCACCATGCTGTAGTGAAAGAGCAGTTCATTGTATCTTTCAGCAAATTCAGGGTTTCAAATATGCAATGTATACTGAGAAAGACTTGGATATCATAACCTTTCCAATTCTTCTATACGTAACCATTACATTACCTGTGCCTACAGCCAGGTAATACAATGGTTACATATAGAAGACAGAGGAAGAGAGGAAACATACATACATACATACATACATACATACATACATACATAAATAAATTTTGTATATTTGGAAAATAAAAGTTAAATTCCAAAAATACATTGGTTTGGGGGCCATATTAGTTGGTTCTTAAACAATTGTCTCTCATGTCCAAATACATTATTCTTTTCTGCTTTTTATAAAGCTAAGACTAGGACTATGAAAATTGCATTTCTTCTCTGTCAATTAATTCCTGTTAAAATCTGTTGGGGGGCTTTAGAAGGACATTTAGAAGACAGGAGGAGGACTTATAAATATGAAAAAGAAAATATGTAGATAAGAGCAGAAGTTGGTGAAATAGAAAAGATAAAACAGAGAAATTCACTACACACAAAATATGGTCCTTTAAAAATATTAATAAAATTTTCAAACCTCCTGCACAATTGACCAAGAAAAAAAGAGAAAGCAAAAGAAATTTGAATTGCAAAAAAGAACACATAACCAAAGTTACAACATAGATGAAAAGAAATAATAGTATTGGGGGTTTCTGTTTTCAGCATGACAGACTAGATTATTTAGATCTTAAAATCTACAAAACTCTAATGCCAATGGAAAATGGACTAGAAACAAAGGAAAAATGTGAGATAATAAGAACATATTATAGTAAACTTCATACATATACTAATAGAAGGATAGTACAATGTATCTTGGGGGAAGCTGGGACTCAGACATCTTAGGGGAGGGTACTACAGATGCTCATATTTCTAAAGCAGTGCAATACAGCTAGTACTGGGAAGATAAAAAGAAGTTGAAAACTGGAACCAATTGCTATTGCCAGGGAAAAGGCCACTGATAAAGCTAAATTGACATGACAGCCAGCTAACAGGAAGCAGAAAGCAAAGAACAGAATATGTAAAAAATACATCATTCACAGTGATAGTGAAAACCTGTAACATTGGTGAATAATAGTGTACAACCTTTCTGAAGGCAATGTGGAGATATGGATCCAGAACCATAAAAATGTTCATTCCATTTGACATAGTAATCCACACTTCATAGCTTATCCAAAAATAGGATTTAGAGATGCAGCCAAACATTTATGTTCATGGTGGCTCATGAAAGTATTAAGATTTAACTACATGCATAATAACTACATGCATAAACATGTACTATGCAGATAGGTTCTCCTTTTCACCCCAGTTCTTTCAGTACTTACAGTAAGTAAATATTACATCCATAGAATGTCTTTACTTCAACTCCTTATTAAGCAATTCCAAAACCACTAAAATGTTACCAAAAAAATTAGTAAGAAAATTAAAATCTTGTGGTCATCCCAAATGCAAAAGAACAAAAATAGTCCAGAGATTGATCCAGTAATTTGTAAAATATAAATTGCTGGTCTCCATATTAAGCAACCTAATAAAGCATAATTAAGAATTAATACAGTGAAAAAATCAATAAAATTCAATGTACATGAATTTGTATACAAAAGTATGTTGCATTTCTTATACTAAGAATGAACTATCATAAACGAAAAATTAAGAAAACAATCCGATTACAATTATATTTTTTAAAAAACACTTTAGAATAAATGTAACTAAGGAGGTAAAAGACGGGTACACTGAAAACTATAAGCCAATGATGAAATGAAATGAAAAAATACAAATAAATTCAAAGATATTCTGTTTATGAATTGGAAAAGTAAATATTGTTCAAATATCCATATTAAACAAAGCAATCTGCACATTCAATGCAGTTCCTATTATTATTCCAATGGCGTTTTTCACAGAAATATAAAAAAAAAGTTGTATAACTCTCATGGAACCATAAAAACAACAAATAGCCAAAGGAATTTTGAGAAACAAAAATCAAGCTGGAGACATCGCTCTCCTTTATTTCAAACTATATAATAAAGCTATAGTAATCAGACACTATGGTATTAGCATAAGAACAGACACTAAATCAATGGAACAGAATATAGAACCCAGAAGGAAACCCAAACATTTATGACCAATTATTTTATGACAAAGGAGCCAAAAATACACAATGAGAGAAAGACAGTCTCTTCAAGAAATGGTGTTGGGAGAGAGATTTCAAAATGGTGGCAAAGTAAGTGCAAGCTACATTGACACTCTCCCAGAACCAAACTGGAATTACAACTTAAATACAGAAAAACTATCCTTAATAATCAACTGAGGTCTAGCTGGAGAGAACCCTGATAGCCAAGGAAGGAAAGCAGAGACCACATAGAGACTGTTGGGAAGTGCCGAGTTCCAAAAGAGCTGGCCAGGCTCCCTCAGGCAGCAGCTGAAGTTCCAGAGGGACATCTCCGCGGGGGGGGGCGGGGGGGGTTTCACACTGATAACTTTGTGGTCTAAACCCAAAGCTGGACTTCTAAGCCAAGAGAATCAGAACTGAAAAAAGGTGCCCACACAACATCTGGTTGTGAAAGTAATAGAGTTGCTGTCTGCTAGGGAGAGAAGGCTGGAAATGCAGGCACCCTCTTAAAGGGCCAATGCACAAAATTTTGTATGCAGCCACTCACTCTGGCAGAGGGAGGGCAGTTTAGACTAGATCATACAGTATGACCAGGGATGCAAGGATGGTACAATATTTGCAAATTATGGGTTACATCACATAAACAAATTGGAAGACAGAAATCACATGATGATTTCAATTGATGCAGAAAAAGTATTTGACAAAATCCAACACTCATTTTTGGAAAAAAACTCTCAGCAAGGTGGGAATAGAGAGATCATACCTCAAAATAATAAAGGCCATATATGACAAACCTACAGCCAACATTATACTCAATGGGCAAAAACTAAAACAATGTATTATAAGAACGGGAACAAGACAGGAATGTCTGCTTTCACCGCTCTTATTCAATATCATGGAAGTCCTAGCCACAGTGATCAGACAAAAAGAAGAAATAAAAGGCATCCAAATTGGAAAGGATGAAGTAAAACTGTCATTATTCACAGATGACATAATATTGTACATAGAAAAACCCTAAAGACTCCACCAAAAAAACTACTCGATTTAATAAATGAATTTGCCAATGTAGCAGGAAACAAAATCAACACCCAGAAATCAATGGTATTTTTATACACCAAGAATGAATTCTCAGAAAGAGAAACTAAGCAGGCAATCACATTTACCACTGCAACAAAAAATTAAGATGCTTAGGAATAAAATTAACCAAGGAGGTAAAAGACTTGTACTCAGAAACTATAGGATATTGAAAAAAGAGATAGAGGAAGATATAAACAAGTGAAAGAATATACCGTGTTCATGGATTGGTAGAATTAACATCATTAAAATGTCCATATTACCCAAAGCAATCCGTAGATTCAATGTAATCCCCATTAAAATACCAACGACATATTATACAGATCTATAATACTCCAAAAATTTATATGGAACCATAAAAAAATCCCAGATAGATGCAGCAATCTTGAAAAAGAAGAACAAAGTTGAAGGGATAACAATACCAAATATCAAGTTTTACTATAATGCCACTGTACTCAAAACAGCCTGGTACTGGCACAAGAACAAGCATATAGACCAATGGAACAGAACAGAGAAATTGACCCAAGCCATTATGCTCCATTAATATTTGACAAAGAAGGCAAGAGCATACAATGGAGTCAAGACAGTCTTTCCAATAAATGGTGCTGGGGAAATTGGAGAGATACATACAAAAAAGAAAGAAAGAGAGAGAGAGAGAAAGAGAGAGAAAACTAGACTACCAATTTACACCAAACACAAGAATAAACTCAAAATGGGTAAAAAAGACTTAAATATAAGTCACGAAACCATAAAAATCCTAGAAGAAACATAGGCAGCAAAATTTCAGGCATCTCTCATTGCAATATGTTTGCAGATACATTTCCTTGGGCAAGGGAAACTAAGGAGAAAATAAACAAATAGGACCACATCAAAATAAAAAGCTTCTGCACAGCAAAAGAAACCATCAACAAAATGGAAAGGGAGCCCACTATGTGGGAAAACATATTTGGCAATGATACATCTGATAAAGGGTTAATATCCAAAATATATAAGGAACTCATACAGCTTAACAAAAGGAAGACAAATAATCCAATTTAAAAATGGGCAAAGGATCTAAATAGACACTTCTCCAAAGTAGACATATAAATGGCCATGGGACATACGAAAAAATGCTCAAAGTCACTGATCATCAGAGAGATGCAAATTAAAACTACAATGAGGTATCACCTCACAGCTGTCAGAATCGCTATCATCAACAAATTAACAAATGACAAGTTCTGGTGAGGACATGGGAAAAAGGAAACCCTGGTACACTTCTGAGAATGCAGCTATTATGGAAAACAGCCTGGAGTTTCCTCAAAAAAAATAAATATGGAACTTCCATTTGACCCAATGATCCCACTTCTAGGAATATATCTAAAGAAACCCAAAACATCAATCATAAAGAATATATGCACTCCTATGTTCACAACAAAGCAATTTACAATGGTTAAGATCTGGAAACAGTGCAAGCACCCATCAGTAGAATGAGTGGATAAAAAAGCTATGGTGCATTTACACCATGGAATACTATTCAGTAATAATAAAGAAGAATCTCTTACCCTTTGAAACAGCATGGAGGGACCTGGAGAGTATTATGCTAAAAGAAATAAGCCAGTCAGAGAAAGATAAGTATCACATGATCTCATTCATATGTGGAATCTAATGAACAAAATAAACTGATGAACAAAATAGATCCAGAGACATAGAAGCATGGAACAGACTGTTGGAATCTCAGAGGGAATGCAGGGGAGAGTGGGTAGTTGGAAAGAGATCAACCAACGAATTTTTATGCATATATGTGTAACCCATGGACACAGACAATAGGGTGGTGGATGCCTGGTGGGCTGGAGTGGGGGAAAGGCTAGAAGAAGTCAATGGGGAAAGAAGGAGACATAAGTAATACTTTCAACAATAAAGATTTTTAAAAAATAAAAAAAATTAAAAAATGGTTTTTGGATACCTGGACAGCCACATGCAAAAAGTGAAATCAGACCACTATCTTATAACTCACAAAAATTAACTCAAAATGGGTCAAAGACTTGAATGTAATACCTGAAACCATAAAACTGCCAGATAAAAACATAAGAGATAAACTCTTTGAAATGGATCTTGTCATTCTACATTTTTTTTTTAATTCTACACCAAAAGCAAAGGTAACAAAAGCAAAAATAAGCAAGTGGGAGTACAACAAACTAAAAATCTTGCTTCACAGCAAAGGGAAAAGAAAAGCAATCTACCAAATGGTAGAAAATATTTCCAAACCACATATCTGACAAGGGGTTAACATTCAAAATATATAAAGAATTCATATGACTCAATAGCAAAAAAATAAATAAATGAAAACAAATGCAAATCAAAACCACTATGAAATATCACTTCACACCTGTTAGAATGCCTATAATCAAAAGACAGGAAATAACAAGTGCTGGTAAGATTGTGGAGAAAAGACAACTCTATGCACTGTTAGAAATGTAAATTGGTGCAACCACTATAGAAGACAGTATGGAGGTGCCTCAAGAAATTAAAAATAGAACTGCAATATGATTTAGCAATTCTACTTCTGTCTGTGTGCTTTTGTGATGATAATGAAAACACTAACTCTAAAAGACATCTGCACCCCTATGTTCACTGTAGCATTATTTAAAATAACACAGATATGAAAGCAACCTAAGTGTCTATCAATGGATGAGTGGATAAAGGATGTGGTGTATATAATACCATGGAATATTATTCAGCCATAAAAAAGGAAGACAATCTTGCCATTTATGACAACATGAATGGACTTTGAGGGCAATTGTGCTAATTGAAATAAGTCAAAGAAATATAAGTCCCATAAAATCTCACCTATATGTGGAATCTAAAAAAATAAAATAAGAACCAGCTCATGAATGCAAAGAACAGATTGGTGGTTGTCAGAGAGGGTGGGAGAAGTGTACATAATGAGTGAAGAGGGTTAAAAATTACAAACTTCCTGCCCTAACCGGTTTGGCTCAGTGGATAGAGCATCAGCCTGCGGACTCAAGGGTCCCAGGTTTGATTCCGGTCAAGGGCATGTACCTTGGTTGCGGGCACATCCCCAGTAGTGGGTGTGCAAGAGACAGCTGATTGATGTTTCTCTCTCATCGATGTTTCTGACTCTCTATCCCTCTCCCTTCCTCTCTGTAGGAGATCAATAAAAAATATATTTTAAAAAATTACAAACTTCCACATATAAAATGTCATGGAGATAGAATATATAGCATAATGACTCTAGTAGTAAGAAAGTATTGTATAATTAAAATTTTCTAAAAGAGTAGATTTTAAAAGTTCTCATCACAATAAAAAAAATATTGGAACTATGTATGTAGTGATGGATGTTAACTGGAATTATTGTGGTGATTATTTTATAATATATACAAATATAAAATCACTATGTCATACACCTAAAACAACCATATCTTATTAAAAATTCAACTTAACAAAAGAATAAATACATATCTACTGAATTAAAATAGTAGCTAAGAAGGTAGAAATTGGAAGAGAAGAAAAAGAAAACCCATAGAAACAATCTACTATAGATCTTTGAAGAGTTAAATAAATATGAAAAAAGGAGATACAAATAATTAAAGGAGTCTACCCAAATCACCTGTTCTAGGAAACCTTCCAGACAATCTGTAAACTGGAGTAGCTTGACTCTGAGCTACCATTGTCCCTGTTCCTTCCTATAACCCATTGTGCTTACAGTACTCCATAAAGTGATGGCTAATTTATTTCCCTTATCCCCTTCCTAAGGTGTGATCCTTGAATCTATGGCACAGGAGGCTGATCTTTGTGAACTGTATCAACTGAATTCCTTGCCCTGGAGATTCCATGGTGTCTTACCAATGGGAACCCCTTGTGGCAGATTGGGTTGGTAAGAGAATGAGGTGGGAACAGGAATTTCCCAGTTTCACCACCTGCTGGTCACCATGGAAAGGCTGTCTGTCTGCAGAAATTCAGCTCTGGTCAGGCAGTCCTCTCCCTACAGCTACCTTCTCTGAGTTCCCCAATATGTTCCCTCCCCTTGCTTCTTGAGCCCTAGGAGGAGGACTATGGCCTCATTTTGCTAGCCCTAGGATCGTTTGCTTTTCTAAACACTTCCCACACCTCTATAAGCAGTCCTCTTCTCAAGTTGCGTACTTGGAAGTGTTTTCTGATTCTTTCCAAAACCCAGACTAGTCAAAGGCCTTAATTCACAATTATGCATAAAATCTTTTTTTTAAATTTATCTTTATTTTTTTTTTAGACCATGAATAATTCGTATGTGAATAGACTAAAGTAATTGGACTTGTATGACAATAGTAGACTCCATTTGTTACCTCACAGTCAGCACTTTACATATACTTCAATCCTCACACTCTTGCCCAGGGGAGGTGGTCAAAGAAGGCTTATAAGAGGAAGTGATGTCTGTGTTGACACAGAATGGAGAAGCAGGAATAATCCACAAAGATGGAAGGACAAAGAAAGTCCTAGGTAGAATACTATCATACACAATAAAGCAGATGCAAGAGAGCCGGTTGCATTTCAGGAACTTCAGACACTTCAGTAATGAAGAAAGAGGGAAGATTGGTGGTAGATGGAGCAGGATTTTATCCCAAAGACCATGTGAAGTCACTATTTCTACCTAGAAATGTCATTATCTAATAATTGTCTTGGGCATGTGTATGGAGCAGCAGTGAAAAGATGATTGTAATAAAGATTAAAATAAATAATGAAGGCAACTAATGAGTGTACTATTACATACTTTAAGACACTGGTTCTTATTTTTCTTAGGTTGTTGCTCTATCACGTTTTGCCCCCCTGCCCTATTGTACCAGTCCACTTTCTCAAGCCCACAAATGGCTGGCTCTGTGCCCAGTTACTGTTCCGACTGTCAGGCAGACTCCACTGGTGTTCAGACCAATCACATCTCTTGAAGTGGTGCATCCTTTGACTAATGAATTGCTCTATATCACTCACTGGGACAAGAGTGCCACCTTGTGTTGCATCGCTGACTGTTCACCATCACCAACTGCTTTCTTTTCACTTGAGCTACTTTGGGATGAGGCCACTGACGTTTCCCCACAGCAGTAACTTGAAAGAGAAAATTGCTAACAAATGTTTTGCCAAATACAACAGAAAGGGAGCCCAGACCCTTTTTCAATATAAACTCAGCGCTACTTCTTGAGTTTAGCAGATTGGTTGCTACATGCTGGAAAATGCTTAACCTACATCCTCTGAACTCTTGCTATTATTGCTTTTAATAGATGTACAGGTATTTTAAACTTAAATTTAAAAATTATGATCTAGGACTTAAATAGGTTAAGTACAAACCTACCCTGCTGTCTCTCATAAAGGCTCATCTTAATAACAACTTCTGAGAAGGGATTCCAGAGGTTGTTTGAAAGTGCATTCCTTGATGTCTGCAAAGGAGGCTATAAGCCTTTGCAGACAGACCAGCTATTTAAACTACTTTAAAATAATTATTTCAGAAAGAAATTTCCTTAAATCCCTGGAGAAGGACCAGGCATAGATTCTTTCTGCCTCCTCCTCCCCACACTTTCCACAGACAGTTTTGCTTTACTTTCCTCCTCTTCTGGCTTCATTTTTTCTCCTATATTTGTTGAAAAAATAAGATCCTACTACCTGAAAGTCTATTGCTATTTTCTGAATCAAAGTATAAGATAATATACTGTCACTGCACATCTAAAAATGCCACTGCACACACATGGTGAGCATGTGATGTAAATTGGCCTTCTGTACACGAAAATAAAACCTATCTTTACTGAGTATTTTATATTTATTACCTAATTTAATTCTCATAAAAATCTGCTAATGAAAGTCTTATTGTCCTCATTTTAATATGGGAAACTGAATCTCAGAAAAGATTATACAAGTTCACATATCTATGGAGTGGTAGAATCATTCCAAATCCAATTATCTCTGACTCTAAACACCTGTTCCTCAACCATTATGCTTCATTGCCTCTAACAGTAAATCTCCAATTTATAAGGATACACTAGTGCCAACTACCTCTTAAGTACAACCAAATATAAATTATGTGTAAATGTCAAAAGTGATATAAATTTGAAAGTAAGGTGATCATTCAAAACTTACTGCAAAGCTACAATAATTAAGACAATGGGTAGTGGCATAAGAAATTAATATAGTAGAATTAAGAGTCCAGAAGTAAACCTATACATCTAGGGTCAACTGATTTTAGGCAAGAGTGCAAAAACCATTCAATGGAGAAAGAATAGTCATATCAACAAATAGTGCTGGGACAAGTGAATAGCCACATTCAAAATGATGATGTTGAACCCCATATGCAAAATTAACTCAAATGGACTAAAGACCTAAATGTAAGAGAAAAAAACTTTAAACTCTTATAAAGAATATGAACATAAATCTTTCTGACCTCAGATTAGGAAATGGTTTCTTAGATATTTCAAAAGTACAGCATCAAAACAAAAAGATATATAAATTGTACTTCATTGAAATGTTAATCTTTTGTGCTCCAAAGGATGCCATCAAAATAATGAAAAGTCACTCCAAAGGATAGGACAAAATTTTTACAAATCTTATATCTGATAAGAGACTTGTACCTGGAATATACACATAAAAAATTCTTTACAACTCAATAATAAAAAGACAAATAACCCAACTTTATTTTTTTAAAACATATATTTTATTGATTTCTTTTTTTTTACAGAGAGGAAGGGAGTGGGATAGAGAGACAGAAACATAGATCAGCTGCCTCCTGCACGCCCCCAACTGGGGATCAAGCCCGCAACCAAAATACACGCCCCTGACCGGAACTGAACCCAGGACCTTTCAGTCCGCAGGCCGATGCTCCATCCACTGAGCCAAACCAGTCATGGCATAACCCAACTTTAAAATGAGCAAAGGACATGGAAGTACCTGGAGAGTATTATGCTAAGCAAAATGAACCAATCAGAGAAAGACAGGTATCACACAATCTCATTTATATGTGGAATCTAATGATTAACAAAATAGATACAGGGACATGGAAGCTTGGAACAGACTAACAAATTTCAGAGGGAAGGGGGAAGGGCTGGAAGAGATGAACCAAAGAATTGACATGCATATATTCATAACCCATGGACATAAATAATAGTGTGGTAAAGGCCTGGGGGTATGCGGGAAAGGGCTGGAGGGGTTCAGTGGGAGGAGAAGGTGACATCTGTAATTCTTTCAAAACTAAAGATAAATTAAAAACAATCCTATCTAATAAAGAGGGGATATGATAATTGACCCTCATGCCATCACAAAGATGGCAGCTCCCACAGCCAATCAGAAGGGAATATGCTAATTGACTGTCCCACCCTCAAAGATGGCAGCACCCACAGCCACAAGATGGCGGCGCCCAGTTCCCTCAGCCCCGCGGGGGCAGCAGGCCTGAAGCTCAGGCAAGCCTTGGATGGCGGCTGCCCAGCCGCCCAGCGTCACCTGAGGCTCAGGTAACGAGGACTGGCCAAGGCTTGCACTGCTGGCAGTGGCAGCAAAAGAGGTGTGATGGGGCATTGCCTTTCCCTGATCACCAGGTTGCCTCCCGGACTGTGAGAGGGGGCAGACTGGGCTGAAGGAGCCCCTTCCCCTGGCCCCCGTGCATGAAAAGGATCTGAATAAATAGTTCTCCAAAAAGACATCAAAACAGTCAATAAGCACATTAAAAACTGCTCAACATTATTAGCCATCAGAGAAATGTAAATCAAAACCACTATGAGATATCATTTCATACCCTCTAAGATAACTATAATAAAAAAGACAGACAATAACAAATGTTAGTGAGAATGTGGAGAAAATAGAACCATCATACATTGTTCATAGGACAGTAAAATGGAGGAGTCACTTTAGAAAACAGTCTGGCAGTTCCTCAAATGGTTAAACATGGAGTTACCACATGATCCAGCAGTTCCATTCCTAAGTATACATCCAATGGAAATGAAAACATAGTCACACAAAAACATGTACACAGATGTTCACAGCAACATTATTCATGATGGCCAAAATGTGGAAACAACCCAAAGCTTAGCATCTGATAAAGGGATAAACTAAATGTGATATACTCATATAGTGAAATATTATCTATAATAATAAGAGCGTAACATGCTAATTAGACCGGATAGCCAAGCGACCTTCCGGATGTCCTTCCAGACAAAGCCGCGGCAGTGGGGGCCGAGGCAGAGGCAGTTAGGGGCGATCAGGCAGGCAGTCAGAGGTGGGTAGGGGCAATCAGCCAGGCAGGCAGAGGAGTTAGGGGCGATCAGACAGGCAAGCAGAGTGTTTAGGGGCTATCAGGCAGTCAGGAAAGTGGTTAGGGGTGATGAGGCAGGCAGGCAGAGTGATTAGGGGCAATCAGGCAAGCAGGCAAGCCAGGGGTTAGGAGCCAGCAGTCCCAGATTGTGAGAGGGATGTCTAGAAACATGATAGGAAAGAAGTGAGATGATAGGAAAGATGTCAGACTGCCAGTTTAGGCCCGATCCTGCATGGGTCCCTGCAAGATTGGACCTAAACCCACATTCAAACATCCCTCGAGGGGTCCCGGATTGTGAGAGGGTGCAGGCCAGGCTGAGGGACCCCCACTCTCCCCCATGCATGAATTTCATGCACTGGGCCTCTAGTTCAGTAACAAAAAGAAATGAAGTAATGATATATGGCACAACATGGATTAACTTTGAAAACATTATGCTGAATGGAAAATATAGTTTCAAAGGATCACATATTGTATGATTCCATTTATATGAATTGTCATGAATGGGCAAAGAGATAGTGACAGAAAGTAGATTTATAGCTACCTAGGACTGGGGAGGATGAGATTGAGAAGTGATGGCTAAGGGACACGAGGGCCTTTTTCAGGGTAATGAAAATCTTCAAAAATTAATTTTGGTGACGAATGCATAACTCTGTGAATCTTCGGTGACGAATGCATAATTCTATGTATCTCAGGTGAGTGATGTCAATAAACCAAAAAAACCCCACATTTGGGAATACTAAGCCTTGAACACAGAAGCAGAGAAACATATGCCATTTTTTCTATTTTACAATGGAGCTATTTTTGGCCCTAGCCATTGTCTAAAACAATAGAGCAATAGCAGGCAATTTAAGTAACCTAACAGTTGGGTGTGCCACCAATAGGGGCAGACGGTTTAACAGAGAGAGGAGGGAAAGAGATTGTCAAAGAGAGCTCTGCCAAAACCAGATGACTGTACTGACAGAAATTAAAGACCTAAATATCTGGAAAGACACCCTATGTTCATGGTTTGCAAGATTTAATTGTTAAAATGGCAATACTCCACAAATTAATCTACAGATTCAACACAATCCCTAGCAAAATCCTAGCTATCAGTTTTGCCGAACTGGGCAATCTTATTTTAAATTTACATGTAAATTTAGAAAACCAACAATACCTAAAATAATCTTGAAAAATAAGAATCAGCCATGGCTGGTGTAGCTCAGTGGTTAGGGTGTTGGCCCAGGCAACAAAGGGTTGCAGGTTCCGTTCCCATCAAGGTCATTTAGCTGGGTTGCAGGTTTGATCCCTGGACCTGGTCAGGGCACTTGTAGGAGGCAACAAATTGATGTGTCTCTCTCACATCAATGTTTTTTTCTCTTCCCCTTCCCTCCCTTCCTTCCACTCTCTCTAAAAATCAATGGAAAAAATACTCTCAGGTGAGGATTACCAAAAGAAAATAAATAAATAAATGGAATAAATGGAATAAATTTGGAGGATTCGTACTTCCTGGTCTCAAAAATGTCTACAAAACTACAGTCATCAAGATGGTGTGGTATTAGCATAGAATAATCACATATCAGTGGAACAGTATTGAGAGTCCACAAACCTTCATATGTACAATTAACGTCATACCTTCGTGGTGCATATGTGGCAACAACCAACCTAAATTTTGGTTAGCTGTCCATCCTGCTTTTGAAGAGTGACAACAACAAGTTCTTAGTACAATTATTCATAATAGCTGAAAATAAACACAACCCAAATGTCCATCAACTGATAAGTATGGCATACACATATAGCTGGAATAGAGTGTCACTGGAAAGGGCCTGGGACTGGTGCAGGTTTGTCTCAGGACATCCTGTACTGTGTGGGTTCTTGACTTTGTGCAGGAAAGATTTCACAATATGAGTCCAGGTGATTTTGAGAGTAGATTTAATAATGCTGAAGACATTGAAACAAAGGAAGGGCTTAGGGTAGAAAAAGCAACAGGAAAGAGCTAAGGCAGTGCTCTGCTCTGGCTTTCTAGAAACTTGATAGGAAAGGAGTGAGCCATACTAAGATGCATGGACTCACTCAGAAGTAAAAGTCACAGTGAAAGAAGTGAGCCACGGTGGGGCTGTTTTTAGCTCCCTGAAAAGTCTAGGATAGAAGAAGCAACAGGAGAGAACCTGGGCTGTGCTCTGCGTTGGCTCTCTAGAAATGTTATAGGAAAGAAGTGAGCCATGCTGATAGCTCACTGAAAAGTCAGAGGAAAGGGGGCCTTGGAAACAGGTTTGAGGGGGTAAGCCCTGGAAAAGCTGCCACTGCCTGTTACTCCCTTAGTTGCAGGTTCATCCCTTAGATGCAAGTCTAGAATTCAGGAGAGAAAAGTAAAGATGAATACCTGAGAAGAAAGAAAGGCATGGGCCTACTTCAGAGAGAGCCTCCCCAGATGCTGATTTTGAAAGAATGTGATAAGTCAGATGTGAATGTACTAGTAAAACACTGCAAATCTCTAAGCCCCATGTAGCTGCCCTTCAGAAATGTATTAAAGACATTATTGATTTCAAAAATTAAAGAGCTAGTGAGCAAATGAAGTACACAAAGTAGTGAAACTGCTGCAAAGGTTACTTTGATGATATTAAGATACAGGTCATTAAAATAAGTCATTGCCATGGACAATGGACTTTCAGGTCCCCTTTGCTGTGGGAAGCAAGAAGAAAAATGAGTCAATATACTTGTGCCAAAAATGAAGTGTTGGCAAGCTTTAATATTTTTCAGTTCCTTTAACCAGCCTTAAAATGACAATAACAGAAAGTCAGGAAATCATATTACTTCAGGAGAAGACCTATTCATGAGTTCATCTTTGAAAATATTGAATCTCTAAGGGATATTACCATACAAAGTATACATGTAATATCTTAGTAATGAAGAATTGCTTTTGAAAAATATTCATTTTTACTGGGAAGGACCATTCAAGGATTCAAGGTAGAAACTGCAAGGAATATTCTGAGTGTATATATAGGTCAATTTCCTTAATGTAAATGTTATACTTACGTTTTATTTTTAATTTTATAATTCATTTCCTTAATGTATATAAGCATATACACAGATACATATGCATATTCATTGCCTTTCTGAGTTTTATATTAAATAAAGGAACTAATATGCAATTATTGACGAGTTTATATACCAATCTTCTTTTGCTAGCTTATACTACAACTAGAAGCCCAGTGTGTGAAATAGCGCAACCCTGCCCACCCATGCCGGTGTTAGGTCGTTATGGCGTTAGGGTCACTGGGTTTTTACAATCCTATCTGATAAAAGAGTAATATGCAAATTGACCATCACTCCAACACACAAAATGGCTGCCCCCATGTGGTCAAAGATGGCTGCCCCCATGTGAACACAAGATGGCCACCACAAGATGGCCAGCAGGGGAGGGCAGTTGGGAGGGACCAGACCTGCAAGGGAGGGCAGTTGGGGGCAATCAAGCTTGCAGGGGAGGGCAGTTAGGGGTGACCAGGCCGGCAGAGGAGGGCAGATGGGGGCGACCAGGCCTGCAGGGAAGGGCAGTTGGGGGGGCCCCAGGCCTTCAGGGGAGAGCAGTTGGGGGGACCAGGCCTGCAGGGAAGGGCAGTTAGGGGTGACCAGGCCTGCAGGGGAGGGCAGTTAGGGGTGACCAGACCTGCAGGGAAGGGCAGTTAGGGGCAATCAGGCTGGCAGGGGAGTGGTTAGGGGGTGATCAGGCTGGCAGGCAGAAGCAGTTAGGGGCAATCAGGAAGGCTGGCAGGCGAGCAGTTGGGAGCCAGCAGTCCTGGATTGTGAGAGGGATGTCGACTGCCCGTTTAGGCCCAATCCTACAGGGATCGGGCCTAAACGGGCAGTCAGACATCCCTCGAGGGGTCCCAGATTGGAGAAGGTGCAAGCTGGACTGAGGGACACCCCCCCCCCCCCCATGCATGAATTTCTTGCACTGGACCTCTAGTATAGATAATAAAAATCTCAGTCTCTTGGGGATTTATAGCACTTACAACAACAAAAATGTTCTTACTCTATTTGTCAACTGGTGATTAGTGTGTGCTCCAGATTCCCTTCCCTTCATGATCTGGGTACAAAGTAGCCTCTATGTGGAACTTTGTCACTGTTGTGTCAGAGGGAAAAGAGAGAGAGCAGGAGATAGGATGTCTCTTCTTAGAGCTTTTAGCCAGAAATGGCATATAACTTCCGCTTACACTCCCGTGGCCAATGCATGTAATCTATCAACACCTGACATCACTGAGCTGGGAGGTATACAGTAATATTCCCACAGTAAGGACACTGCGAGTCACATGGCTAAGCCTGACATCACAGGATGGGGAATCAGCAAATATGTAAGAATAATAGACTGCCATCATGGCAAATAACAGAATCTGAAGGAGATCTTAGAGATCATCTTATTCATCTCATTCAAGCACACCTGTGGGGGAGAAGTCAGAGGCCTAGAAAGGAAAACTTATTTACTCAGAGTTATATAACTTATTAGGGTTGAATCTCTGATAAAGAGTTCCCTCTCCCTCATCATAATAGAATTTACCTTTTTACATGAAAAAATCTGTAAATGAAAAAGCAACAGAGTAAAGCAACTTAACTATGAATCTGCACAAAAGAAAAATAGATGCCAAGAGTAACTATTTCAACCAGCAAATTCAAATGTATGTTATTAATGATGAATATCATTTATAGTCAACAGAGTACTTGAAAATAAGCAAAATTATTCATATTTATTTGGGGAAATATTAACAAACAGGTCTTAATTTGTTGTTTTGATGATAGATTTAAGAAAATTATGAAGAAAGTATTAATAATGCAGAATATATTGTGGTTCTGAGACATCAGTCTGAGCTCATATTTAGCCAGATGGATAGACAGATAGATGGATACAGAAATAATTACAGGTGTGTATATATACATGGTTTAGTATACATACAAACCTACATTTTTTTAATTGTTCTGTGACCGTCTAGCAGCAGTGATACCCCATTAGCAGTGAGCACATCCCATGCTTAGACCTTTGTTCCTAATACCACTCTGTAGTAAACAGAACCAGAGCTCCCTGAAGAAGTGTCTGTGTCTAGGTCTGAGGGAGGGAAAATGTAAAATGATCCTGGAGATTTTTGTAGTGCCAGAAAGTTAAGATGTATTCAAAAAACCAAGTTCAGGAGCACATCAAAGGGACACAAGGAGCCTACTTAAGAACCCTCAAAAACCACAACCAGAATAATTTAAGTCACAAGAATCAACAATGTAGCATTGAATTATAACCCAAAGTTTAAAATAATACACATGAGTTCATAGTGGTATTAATAAGTCCATAAGGAAAGAAAGACGTGACAAATCTTTTTTACAAAAGAAGTCTGGATTTATGTCGGTACTCATCTTTCCAGGGGCTTCAATCCTCCCTTGCCGGAAGCCAATTCCAGCATGTCAGCAGGGCTGAATCGTCTGGATGGGGAATCAGCAAATATGTAAGAATAATAGTCTGCAACACACTAAAAAGCATCTCCCCCAAACCTGAACAGGATAATCTTTTGCTGCCAGACAGCTCAGGGCATCTTAAATCTGCATGTTATTGCCTCCTATTGGCCAAACACCTGAACAGCTGTAGGCTATTCCCCAAACTGACAATGCTTCTGTAAACCTTACCCTTTGAAGTGTATGTCTCCACCTTGCCTTAGGACAAATTGTGTTAATAAATAGCACAGGGTCCTTAGACAAGGGATAGTCTTCAGTTCCTTTAGCTGAAGCTCCTCTGACCCCCAATGCCTTTCAAAATTATTTTACATCCTTGGACTCCTTCTTAATCATCTACACATCAGCTCCTTTCTCCAGATTGCAGCACCCTTTATAAGGCTGGGACAAGAACTCCAGCACTCCCTCATTCTTAGTGTGAGCTAGATATAGTGACTTGCTTCCAAAAATAGATATGGAGAGGGAAAAGTAGTAACTGTATGGTGGAAACACCTGGCAAACACTACCTTACCCAAGTGCTCAATCTTAAAATCCCTGGTGATAAATCATGTGGGTATATGTACCTCCTGATGAAAAATGACAACAGTACACACATAACACACACACACACACACACACACACACACACGACATACATGTACAAACACATCAATGTGTCTGCACTATCTGGTTGCCCAATCTCCCATACTGTGCAACAAAAGGCATACAGTGAGAGTCAGCCAGCCAGACAGTGCACTTTCCAAGCTGCTGTCTGAGAACCAGGGAGGACACTGGGCTCCTGGACCACTCTTAGGCTCCAGTGTTCAGGAAATTTGGGGAATCTGCTTGACCGTGAATAAATTGGGGGAAGCTGGGTTCCAGGAGTCCCACACTTTGGAATGCCTTTTTTCAAAAGTTTTAAATCCCCATTTGGTGACTGGACTGCAAGATATCCAGGCAAGGGTGCTCAGACCTAGTCCTGTGTGGATCCAGTTATGTGGAAACACCTTCCTCAAAATCTTCTGTGTCAGCCTCTGAGACCCTAAACAAGCCACTCCATCTCCATTTCTCCCCTCCCAGGCTCTCTTCCCCCTTTGTGAGATTGCAACATATGAGGAAAGTATTTGACATAATCAGCATGAGGCCAAAGTGGGGTTGGGTGTGGATGGGAGGGCGTGGATTGTAACATTCCAGATACAAAAGGAGCCTTTTTGTCTTAACTTGGTACCAAAATCTTTTGCAAGCACCATACTTAAAACACAACAATGAAGCATAATTATTAAGGACAAAATAAACAAGTTGTGGAATAGCATGTACAGTATGAAACCAATACTATAAAAATAAAAAATGTACAAAGTATCAAGGCTATAAATGGCTCTTAAATATGTAAATTCATAGACAATGGTCTGATATCATTGAATATCTCTGGAACCAGGGAAAAGAGGTCCAATATCGAGTATTTTTAGGGTCATCAAAGGAAGAACACACGAGGCCAAAGTGGTAAGGGATTATAAATTTATTAGTTTATCTGGATACCAGATGGGCTGAGCCCCAAAATGGCACCAGCCCCCAAAGACGGGGAGTCAGAGATTTTTAGAGGACTCTAGGCAGGCTTTTTCTGGGCAGAGAATTCTCCGTGCAGGTCCATATTCTGGGAAAGTCCAGAGGGGAGAGATAATGGTCTTAGCAAGTGGAATGTGGTCTAAGCAAGTGGAATGTCCGTTGTGAAGTGGCCTAAAGGTCAGTTCCCAGGGGAGGAGTACTGATTCAATTATTTAATCAAACTCAACAAGTATAACATCTAATTTTTACAAGAAAACGTTATCCTCCAACTCTTATACTTTCTCAATTCAATATACCTTAATCAAGCCTTACTGTGCTTTTGTCCAGATCTCCTAGTTCCTTCTTCCACTAATGCTTTTACAGACTTGTTAAGTTTATTACACCCTTCATGTATTCTCATCCTAGACTGTCAAATTTCTTCTAGGATCAGTGTTTTCTTCTCCAATTAACTATCCTTACAATCATCTCTGTCTTCTTTGTACCTCACATTGCTTAGAGAGTTCTAGTAGTAAGGAAACGCCATGTTTTATATACCCTACCTGTACCACAATCTTTAATCTTTTTTTCAAAATTATAATAATGCTAAAATATTACTTTCAATGTTCTTAATCCTCAACTCAGAAGAGTATTAATGTTTCTTTTACTTAATTATCCCGATGGGAACTAGAAGTCCTCCTATGAAGTGGGGGAAAGAGAACAGCCACACTTTCACAGAACCTACAAAATTTTCAGGATGGCAACCATTCTTTGAAATATAACAGTCCAAAAAGAAACACACAAATAAATAAAAAGAAATGAGGAAAAAAAGAAAAATAATATCCTGAACCATAATATTAGATTTTTACTTAGTTACATCACAGAGAACGAAGGCAAAATATTTAAAGAAACTTATGTTCTTTAGAGAGGCTGTTGGTTTTACACCAACTAAAAGGAAAAACAGTTCAATAAGCTTTGGGTCTTCATTTCTCTTTCCTTCTCTCAGGGTAAACTGAAAAATAAAAGGACAAATATAAGTACCATTTTAAAATGGCATGGGTTTTTTAGATCTATTTAAACGAATGTCAAATAGCTTAGCCTGTCTTTCTGCAATTTCTAATTTTCACCAATGAAAATATTTCAAGCTTGCCCTTGACCCATGGCAGCTGAATTCTTCTGCTGAGCTAGGGGAGCAGACACCCCACTAGGTATTGTAAAGTCCTCTCTTCATCGCTGATGACTTCATACTTATTCAAAGTCACAAGCTTTCATAAGCACTCCTCAGAGTCATTTACTTAACAGTTGTTTCTTACCAACATTAATTACAAACATACAAGGTTTCTTCTTCAAGTTAGACCTCTAGGAAGAAAATCTTACCATTTAGGACTGAAACAAACCACATTTTAAAACAACCAAATTTGCAGAGACAGGAAGTTATTCCTTGCCTGAATGCACAATATGTAGGTATTACCATGTGGCAAAGAGTAAGTTAAAGTCCAGTTAGTGGAATAAGCAGCATGGTCAGTTTGGAAAATATGAATGGAATTCATGCTAAAATTCACTAGACAACTTGTTTTAAGAAAGAAAGTTTCTTTTTTAATGTTCTCCAAAATATTGCAACCAAAATGGATAAAACATGTTTAAATTTTAAAGTGGGTCTTTTTGTCCTAAGAAGAGAAATTCTATTAAAACTCAGCATGTTGACACAATGGAAACTTAGTAGCAAATTATTTACTATTAAGTAGGAGTTCACATAGCAGATTTCTCATATTCTCCAATGACATGAATTTGGTATTGAGCTATTATTTTGAACCTTGTGAAGTCATTGCCATTCAACTTTTTTTAACCTACAGAAATTCATGTTGTCCAGCCTAATAGCCGAAGTAATCCACTGTGAATCATTGCTTGGTTAAATGGCTCTGTCTGCTGTGTCCCACTAGGTCAGAACAGGACAGTGATTAACTATCAAGCTCTGGTTTCCATTTTGAATTGTGGCTCCACCTCTCAGAATCTGGATGTTCCTTGGTAAACTACGTGGTCTATGGTTGATCTGTGCTTTGATCTGAAATATGGGAATAATAATAGAACTTAACTCAGACAACTATTGTGAGAATTAAATAAGTTAATATGTAAAAAGACCTTAAAACAGTGATCGATACTAGTCCACATGGCTCTTAGCTATTTTAATATTAACTATTATAATTAGTGGGTTTGTTTTTTTTTTAAAGAAAATCCAGAGGATATTACCTGAAATGCTTGTGATTTTGTTGATTTTAGGCTAAAATTGCTTGGCATGAAGCAACAAGTTTTGGACCCTGGATACAAAGAAATGAGAGAATTGGGGGAAGTAGTAGCATCATTATTAGGATAAATGAACATTTATACAACCATTGGATGATTACAAAGTAGTTTTCTATGCTTCACATCCTTTAATACCAGCTTAGTATTAGAATCTCTAGAAGGAAACTTAATGGCAACGCTTGCACCCAAATAAATAAAAGCATTATTGTCAAGTCATAGGGGAAAACAGTAATTGACTCAGACATTTAAATATAAACTCCCCCACTTGCCTGTGAAATCAAGCACACAGATTCAAACAAATTGCAAGCCAGTACTTTTAAATAAAATGCTTAAATAAATTAAGGTTTTGGTTTAATGATGACTCTACCAAAAGATTTCAGAACTTCTGAATATTTCTATCTGTATTCATAAATGACTCAACTTTAGAAATAGAACAAATACTAAAAATGTTTAATAATATGCTTCAGTGCAGCAGGAGAAAAAAGCAAGAGTTAATTTAAGTCATTTTTTTCAGACAACTATCCTATATAATAAAAGCCTAATAGGCTAAGTATCTGATTGTCTGGTCGGCCGTTCAACCAATCAAAATGTAATATGCTAATGATATGCTAAGGCCGCTCAACCATTTGATATGATATGCATTGATCACCATGGGACAGATAGGGAACCAGTCGACCAGTCGCTATGACATGCACTGACCACCAGGGGGGCAGATGCTCCAACTGGTAGGTGAGCTTGTTGCTGGGGTCCAGCTGATCAGGACTGAGGGAGACAGGCTGGACACACCCTGGAGCCTTTCCACAGTCCCTCCCCAGCTGGCCAACCTCCCACACCCCTCCCCAGCCCCAATCATGCACCAGTGGGGTCCCTTGGCCTGGCCTGCACCCTCTCAAAATCCGGGACCCCTCAGGGGATGTCAGAGAGCCAGTTTCTGCCTGATCCTACAGGCCAAGAGAGGGACTCCATTGGTGCACAAATTCATGCATGGAGCCTCTAGTATGTAGAATAAGATTCCTGGGCCCCATGTGCAGAGTGTCCTTCAGATACAGAGTCCCCTGAGCCTTAGCCTGAACAGGCCACAACAAAGGACACTGTATATTAAAATGAAGATGACTCCAGCACCTCATCAGCAAAGCAGGCTTCTTTGTCATCAGCTGCACAGCACTTTTGTATAAGAGCTGAGAATTTCTCCATAACAGTTTTCAGTTGTTCTTCAGTGGCTTTGGGCTTGTGTTTCAACAGCTCTGCAAGTGCACTGCACTCAAATGAAACCAAAACAAAACAGGGAAGAGGTTACTCACATAAAGAAAATGAAGATAGTAAAGGCAGTAGTACTATTGTTTGAGATCATAATCCTTGGAGCCAGGCAACTGTGAGCCTGAGGCCCAGGCTTACCACTATAAAATTCAATATTCTCATTTCCATCAGGAAGAGAATAAAATCTATCTTCATAGAGTTGGTGGAAGGCTCAAATAAAATCATCAATGAAAATTGCTCAATATCTATAGTATCAGTAAATCAATAAACTCTTCTCAAATAAATGTCTGGAAATCATTATGCCATTGCATTTAAAAAGTATTCAGTTTATAGCAATGTGAGAACTAAAAATTATTCTTAGCAGCTTAATTACCTTAGACTCTATTTAAAGTTTCTAATCCAAGATTCTATATTTTTGGTCTTTAGTTGGTCTATTCAAAATGAATATGCAGGGGCCAGGGGAAATAAGACTATCCGAACTCATGGGAGCCAGTGGTTCTCTTTCATTGATGTCTGCACAGATAATAGTGCTAGAGCGTCCTGTGAGCACAGTAAGTTTTGCAATATTCCTCTTAAGTCTATGGCCACCATCAGAATCAGAACCCACCAGACATGACAGCCACTTTATATTGCATATCTAACCGCTTGTGACAGCGACAGAGAGTCAAGTCTCAGAATTCACACTTCTACATGTGTTTCATCCAAATGTCATTCTCAAAAGTTATATCACATAGGTTTGCCATACCATAATACAAACTTAAAATCATTTATGCCTAGAAATAAATTCTTCTAAGACTTTGCCTAACTTATTTACTACCTCACAAATGAATCAGTTAATTGTTCAGCTTTTTCTATTGTACCTGTCTTAAGATATTATTCTATTACTAGAGGCCTGGTGCATGAAATTCATGCATGGGGGGATGGTCCCTCAGCCCAGCCTGCACCCTCTCCAATCCGGGACCCCTTGGGGGATGTTTAAACCGGCAGTCGGACATCCCTCTCACAATCCGGGACCACTGGCTCCTAATCACTCACCTGCCTGCCTGCCTGATCACCCCCTAACTGCTCTGCCTTCCTGCCTGATCTCCCCTAACTGCTTCTGCCTCGGCCCCCACCACTATGGCTTTGTCCAGAAGGATGCCCGGAAGATGTCCGGTCTATCTGGTCTAATTATCATATTACTCTTTTATTTGTATAGATAGCCTTTATCCACATGATTATTCTGAATGATTTTTAGACAAATTTATAGTACAGTTTTTTTGTTGTTGTTTGCTTGTTTTGCTAAGAAAACAAAAGCTATTCTTTTCTTTCACACTTTTATCACCTTAACAAGGAAAATACTTAAATACTATTTTCTAAGGAATTTAATCACTACTTCAGAAAAAGTAACTCATTCCATTGACAGTTCTCCCTATCAAGATTACAAACATATGCAGTAATGAAATGCCACTCACATTTGTTTCATGACTTGTTGCTCAGGCTCGGCACGTGCACATACAAATGCATGGAGTGTGAATGTTGCAGCATTGAATTGTTTGGGAATGTAGGTTTCATCATCTTCCAGAGCAGAAAAGCATGGCCGTCTGTCCAAGAATGACTCTGTGCAGCATATGGTCACCCTGGGGCTCACAGGTGTCTGCTCATGTGCTGTGCAAAACACATTCAGGGCGACGGACAGCTACAGAACAGGGAGTCCAGCAGAAATTTAAAAGAAGCATAATGAAAGTTTTCTTGAACTCCAGCTTTCCCATGGACCAAAAAAAGTGTTGTGTTTTAACTAGAAACTCTGAACACAAGATTGACTTGAGGGAGTGATTTGCTTACTACAAGTCCTAAGGGCTATTTAAAAGTCTTTTCTATTTTAGGTATGTCTACATTTGCAGAATAATCCATTCAATAAAATAATTGATTAAAATAATTTGAGGTGATTCCTAAGGTATGTGTTGGAATGGGGTGAAAGCAGTCTCCCAAAAAGTAAAAAATTTTTAATGCCAGATTGAAACGTTAAAAATTCATGGAATTTTTTCAGAACAATTTATCAACTTCAGGATCTTGTCTCAATCCTCATTCTGATGGTCAGGATAATGTAGGCAACCAAGTCTTATACACACACACACACACACACACACACACACACACGTTAGTTTACTCTTGCTTCTGAAAGTTAATTTTGTAAATATCTCAAGACCAAAGTTCATCATTATTGACTTATTATATTTCAAAAGACTCACATCGTCTTCAGCACAAGCTGTTCTTTGTGATTCAGGAAGCATACAACACTTGCTGCCCATGCTTGCGAGCTTTGTTGAGAGATACACAAGAGTTGGAGTTGACAATTGGGGTATTTTCTTGGTGTAACGAACTAAGAGCCTGTAACAAAATAGTCCAGTGTTTTCAGCCGGGCATAAAACTATTTTTTCTAACATAGTAGGTGAAGCAGAAAATAGACAAAATCAATTATAATAATTTTCCATCCATAAAATTATTTTCATCTTTAGATTATTTGAGAGGAAGTTGGGGAGACCTCGTCTTAAGCAAATAGGTAAGCCTAAATTTGAATTGCACCTGTTCTGTGTAGTCTTAGGAAAGTGACTTAACTTACTATAATTCAGTGACATTAATATATTTACTAATTGCTTTTTTTTTCTCTCAATAAAACTTACAGAGAGCTTAAGGTGCAGGGGTGGTCTCAAGAAGATTTACAGTTGTTCATATGGAAAAAGATATGCAGGTTATGATTATATTAACTCTGTTTTGCATACTCACAACTGTATTCCTACTATTGCTCTCCCTTGTATATCAGCACTGTGCTAAATTAGAAAGATATGGATGAGTTTTCTAATCTATAAAATGGGATGCAACATACCTGACTCAATAGGAATGGTGCAGGGATTAAATTAAAAGACATAAAGTATGCCATCAATCTGGTATGATGTCTAGCATGTAACAATTCTTTATTAAGAATTCCAACCACCATTGAAAGTCGATATATGACTGTAATCTACTCAAGGGAAGAGATTTGTTAATTATTATTATCCCTAGCACCCACAGTTAGAAGAGTGCTTATATATGTAAGTTGAACAGTAAATGTCTACCTAGTGATCTTTCCCTACTTGTAAAGACAAGTAGATAAGGCTCTACTAAATCACAGATAAGGCTCTTCTAAATCAGCATATTATTCTTTCAACTTATGTATTGCAGTACTTCTTGATGCACTGTCATTAAAGTCTAACTATTTGCAATTCTGAAAAGCATTGCTGTCTTTTGTTTGTTCATAACTATTTCTTAACCTTCAAAGGGAATCTTTAGTTCCTATATCAAAAGATTTAGTATTTTCCTTCCCAGTCTCAAGAGGCTAATTTTTTAAACTGAACTCAAATATAAGTCTCTTCAACCCATCAACTATTTTATTCTCCAGTCTTTCTTAATGGAGAGGGATTAGAAATATATCCTGTATTTTCATTCATGTATGACAGAATCGCTAAGGCTACCCTGCTAGCGGTTCTCAAACTGTGGGTCACGACCCACAGGTTGAGAACCACTGCTGTAGAGCCTAAGACCATCAGAAAACACAGATATTTACATTACGATTCATAACAGTAGCAAAATTACAGTTATGAAGTAGCAACAAAAATAATTTTATGGTTGGGGGTCACCACAACATGAGGAACTGTATTAAAGGGTCACAACATTAGAAAGGTTGAGAATCACTGTTCTGGACAAAGCCACGGTGGCGGGGGCCAAGGCAGAGGAGGTTAGGAGCAATCAGGCTGTCAGGGGAGCAGTGAGGGGGCAGCCAGGCTGGCAGAGGGGCAGTGAGGGGGTGGCCAGGCCGGCAGGGGACCAGTTAGGGGGTGATCAGGCTGGTAAGCAGAGGCAGTCAGGCAGGTGAGTGGTTAGGAGCCAAGGGTCCCAGTTTGTGAGAGGGATGTCCGACTGCCAGTTTAGGCCCGATCCCACACCAGCAGTTGGACATCCCACAAGGGGTCCCAGATTGGAGAGGGTGCAGACCGGGCTGAGGGACCCCTCCCCCATGCACAAATTTCATGCACTGGGACTCTAGTATATATATATATATATATATATATATATATATATATATATAGAGAGAGAGAGAGAGAGAGAGAGAGAGAGAGAGAGAGAGAGTCTTAAAAAATTAGAAACTGATCAAGAAAAATATTAGTCAAAAACAAAAATACCCACGCATCTTGGAAGCCATACTCTCCAAGGTTTTTGAAAGTTTCACAATCTTTTTTTACAAATTCATGTGGTTCATCCACAAGAGGCTGAAGTTCATACAACTAAAAGAAAAGAATTGTGCTTACAGGGTTTCACCCAAGGATCAGATGTAGGCTGTTTTTTACCTGTATAGGCCGAATAAGAGCCTTTTTCCCTTCTGCCCAAAGTCATCTAAATAAACGTTTGATGCCAAGCCTGTTACAATACATCCACACTGCATAGTATAAGTGATTAAGAATATTCAGGCTCTGGAGTGTATTTGAGCCAGGTAAGCTGAATCCTGTTCTAGTTGTAGAACTTTACTTCTGATCACTAAGTTTTAGAAAACTCACCTCTAAGATGGGAATGAAGATGGTTACTCACCTCATGGAATGTTCTGTGAAAACCACCTGAGCTAATGAAATTTCAACAGCACTTGGAACACAATAAAAGCTCAATACATTATAGCTATAATTGTAAGCATTATGATTATTATAAAGCCATCTCTCTAGTTGGATCCTGACATCTCTGAAATAACAGTTTTTACCTTGATCATGGGATCCATCATGGTGCCTGGCATATAGCAGGTTCTTGGTAAAGGAAAGAAGTTTGGAAATCACTCCATATATTCAAAGTGCTAAATATCCTAAACCTGCTAGAATCCCATTTTAACATAGTTAAATATAATGGCAAAATCCTCCAGAATAGATTTTGTCTCCTTACTTAATTTCTTATAAAATCATTCTTAAACCTTTTCAAAAAGATTTGAAAATATCTTAAATGAATAGATTTCACAACCTTACTTAAGATGCTAATTCTTGATATTTGATAAATCTTGAAATCAGGTTAATTTTCTTCATATCTACATTATATCACTTTTAATTAACATTTACATTTACTTCATCTTATTTTGTTCCCAAAAGTTTAAAAAAGAAAAATAAAAACATTGTCAAGATTTTGTGAAATTAGAGATTGTTCTCTTCAAGTCATTTTTCTCTGGACTATTCTAGGTTTTATTAACCATTCTATCAAGACCATTTCCCCCTAAGATGCTTAAGAGCACAAAATTGAAATTATCTCAAGAGAATGTCTCAATTGTATTATATGCATTTTTCATTCTGGTATTATGTTTCTTTCTTATTATTGGAATCACCAATCAAAGATCTGTATTTTATTTTTCCTTTGGGAAACCTACCACTTTGGTATAGCATGCCTGATTATCATGGGTGTCACAGCACTCCTCCATTATAGCGTGATATTTCTTGGCAAGTCTCAGTATTAATGAGACAGAGAATTCAGGATACTTTCTTGAGTGCGTATGTAAAAACCTAATTAAGATGAAAATAAAATAGACTTAGTTGAACAAAGAAGAAAGAAAAACCACCTAACTAATCACAAGAAAAACACATATCCCAAAGGTCTCAATTTAACCAAACACATGCATGCAATAAAACTTGGTGGCTAAGGGATTGGGGTTCAGAGTTAAAGCTACCTTCATGCAAATCCTTGCTCTAACACTTATTTTACTATACCACCTTAGGCAATTTTTTAAACTGTCAGCACCTTAGTTCCCTCCTCTTTACATTTCCATTTGCATGAAAAAATGTTTTCCATTCCTTCACTTTCAGTCTGTGTGAATATTTTGTTCTGAGGTGAGTCTCATGTAGGCAGCATATATATGGGTCATGTTTTCTTATCCATTCAGCTACTCTATGTCTTTTGATTGGAGCATTTATTCCATTTACATTTAAGGTTATTATTAATAGGTACTTATTTAATGCCATTTTTATTTATATTTATGTTCCTCATTCTCTCTCTTAATTTCTTTTCCTTTTAAAGTACTTCCTTTAACATTTATTGCAGTGGTGGTTTGGTGGTCATGTACTCCTGTGGCCTTTTTTGTCTGGGATGCTCTTTATTTCTCCTTCAATTTTAAATGATAGTCTTACTGGATACAGTAGTTTTGTCTTCAGATCCCTGTTTTCCATTACTTTGAATACTTCATGCCGATCTCTTCTGGCCTGAAGTGTTTCTGTTGAGAAATCAGCTGACATTCTAATGGGTACTCCCTTGTAGGTACCTTTCTGTCTCTCTCTTGCTGCCTTTAAGATTCTTTGTCTTTAATGTTTGTCATTTTGATTATGATTTGTCTTGGACTGGGTCTTTTTGGGTTCATCTTGATTGAAATTTTCTGTTTCCTGAACTTGTGTGACTTTTTCCTTCACCAGACTAGGGAAATTTTCTATCTTTATTTCATTAAGCAACTTCTCTATTACTTGCTTACTTTCTTCTCCTTCTGGATACCCTCTGATGCAGATGTTAAGTTTCATGATGTGCCTTAAACTATCCTCCTGCTTTTTAAGTCTTTTTTTCTTTTGCTTCTCTAATTGGGTGTGTGTTTTCTACATTGTTTTTTAAGTCACTGATTTGATTTTCTGTCTCATTTAATCTACTTTTGATCCCTTCCAGTGTATTCTTGATGTCAGAGATGTTAGTCTTCATTTCCAACTGATTCTTACTTATGGTTTCTATTTCTTATTTCATGCTGTTGTAGTTCCCACTAAGTTTCTTGAAATTTCTATGCCTCCCAGTCTATGTGGGGTGGCCTTATATAGTAAGTGTTTTGTGGGACCCAGTGGTGCAGTCTCTTAGATCTCCTAAGCTGGATGCTCTAGGAATGTCCTTTGTGTAAGTTATTTGGGTTATTCTGTTGTAATTGGGTCTTGAATGTTGTTCAATTCATGGGAGGAATCTCCTTTCAGGCTGGCTGACTGTGAGGCTCACCCCAGACTACCTCATGCGAGCTGTTGTGGAGGTGCTGGCAGAACAAAACAAAACAAAAACATATACAAGAACCCCACAACAGCAACAGAAGCAACCACAAAAAAAAAAAGGAAGAATTAGGAAGGAGAAAAGAGAACAATAATAGAAGAAAATACCAGGGGGGAAAATGGAAAGAAAAAGGAGTATGAAAGGGCAGATATGAAAGAAAGAAAATCCTATATAATAAAAGGGTAATATGCAAATCTATTGAATGGCAGAACAACTGGTTGCTATGATGTGCACTGACCACCAGGGAGCAGAAACTCAATGCAGGAGCTTCCCCCTGGTGGTCAGTGAGCTCCCACAGGAGGAGCACCACTCAGCCACAAGCCAGGCTGATGGCTGGCAAGCGCAGTGGCCCGCCTCTGCAGCAGCACTAAGGATGTCCAACTGCCCATGGGGAGCGGGCCTAAGCCGTCAATTGGACATCCCTGAGGGCTCCCGAACTGCAAAAGGGCACAGGCCAGGCTGAGGGACTGCCCCCTCCCCCAGTGCACAAACGTCGTGCACCGGGCCTCTAGTAATAAAGAATGGGGGAAGGAAAATGGCATAAAAGAGGAAGAAAATAATTATGAAAAGGAAAATATAGGAGAAAGCAGATAGACAAAAAATAAGAAAAGGAAACATGAAAAAGCAGAAGAAAAAATAGCATAAGAAAAGAGAAGGGGAAAATTAGATCTAGGAAAGAAAAAAGAGAGACTAAAATAATAACAAATCAATAAAGAAGGAAGATTAAAAGAAAAAAAGTGAAGTGGCATTTATCTCAGCAGAGTTTAGTGCCTCCTGGGAGCACCCTTTGGATCCTGCTCTTCTGATAACTGAGGCTGACTGTTTTGTCTGCCAATTCTGGACTTCCTGGGAGAGAGTTAGGTGCTGACCGCTGTCAGAAACTGTCCTGCTTTGGCTCTCAGCAACCTGTTTGAAGCTTCAAGCAATCCACAGTTTGTGTCTTTCTCCACAGGACTTGGCTGCTCCTGGTAGGGGCCAACCTGCACTCTAAGGTGGGTTTGTGAGCAACACGTGGCCCAATGATAGGTCAGCAAACTTCCCCAGGTTCCTCAGGCTCCACCTCCGCCTTCGCTCACCTACCAGCCAGCTATCAATCTTAATCGCTCAAGAGTCTGGTTCTAAGCAGGACTTAGGTGGACTCAGGAGTCTAGATCTGGGTCATCCATGAGGGGGAGGTGTTGCTTGGATTTCAGGGAAAGTGATGACTGTGCTTCCCTGTCTCAGAACTGCTCTTCTGAGAGTGTCCTGGAATATTTCCCCGCCCTCGGCTGGGAAGAGATCCTCATATGCAGTCCAGTGGGATCAGCTGGGAACCTGGAGTTTCTATCAGCTCTTCCATGTGGGGGAAGCACCAGTAAGGTTCTTGCTGTAGTTGTACAGTTGGCCCAACGCCCAATTCAGTCACTGGTGCTTCCTGAGACTGTTCAAACCCGTAGGCTTGGCCTCTGCTGCTTTCTCCTCTGCAAAGATCAAGATGCATGGTGTGGCAGGCAGGGATCCTGAGAATGGGTAGGCTGTAGCACCTAGGGTGGGGTTTTTTCCTTTTCCTAAGCTGTGGCTTCTGAAAGGGGCCAGCACAACTCAGGAAAAATGGCTGTTCAGTTTGGGGAGTGGTGAGACTGAATACAGGTCTCCTGGCTGCCTCTTATCCAAGTCTCCCTCCAATGTTTTCCACCCCAGCCTCTCCTAAGGCACCTCAAGTCCCCACCGTCCTCCCTCCACCAAAGCCTCAGATGAGTAGCTGCAAACAAAAATCCTGTGCTCTTGGTTGGTTTGTTTGTTTGTTTGTTTTTAACCGGCTTTATCTCCCACCAGCTCCAGACTCCCTGGCAGCCAGAAGCCCTTGTCACCTTTCTTGGCTGGATGTTACATGGGCCGGCTGTGGTGCTCTGAGCTGTGGAGCCCAGCCTGGGTGTCAGGCCTTGATCTTCTCAGGGCAATAGCCTCCTGTAGTCAAGAGCTCCCTCCTCACGCTCAGCCTGCCGCCTGTGGAAGCGGGGTCAGCCCCTTGCATGACCACGCCCTTCCAGCCAGTCTCCAGGTGTTGTCTGTCCTTCCTTGAACCTCAGTTGGACCTCAGTTGGTAATTCCCAGTGAATGGTTCTCAATTTAGTTGTATTTCCAGTCTAGCCCTGGGAGGAGGTGCAAAGAAGGTGTGCCTATTAGGCCACAATCTTCCCCCTACATGGCCGGCTATGTTGTAGATGAAAGCAGACCGGGCACTCAGTGCAGCTGGATCACAGATTACCTGCACTGCCACATGTCTCAGTTTCCGCCTCTATAGAATGGAGAGAAATATAGTATCTATCTCATAAGGTGGATTGTAAGAAACAAAGGACATGATTTATGCATAACACACACAGTCTGGCATATATTAAATGTTTAATAAATGACTCCTGTTATTATGTATATTTTGTTTGATTTGGACTACTTCAAAAGAAGTTCTGATAGATAAATAGGTAGATAGATGACAGATAAATGATAGATAGACAGATGATAGATAATAGATAGATAGATAGATAGATAGATGATAGATAGATATATAATAGATAGATATTCTTAAATTTTTATTTTTCTCTCTATATTAGTGAAATCTTGAAGGGTACACAATTTTATAAAATATTATTTAGTGCACAGAATACTATTATAATCCAACAATATAAATTCAAAGTTTCTCACCACTTACTGACTGTAAATAATCATTTATTTTATCATTTAATTGTATGCTGCCTTGCCATTCTACTGAATTTCTGCTCTTCATAAACAAATATAAAGCGCCTGGTATCAGACTCCATACTTTATACTTCTATGCTGCTATCAGACAGATACAAAGATACAAAGATGTATGACTTATATTCACCCAATGTATGTCATGGTAAGTTCAAGAAATACTCTTTGAATGAATTAATGAATACAGTACTCTGTATATAATTTATGTATATGCAAAATGTTTCTAGTGGTATTTCCAGAAATATATCAGAGGAGTAAAGAATGAGGCGATGATAGAAACTTCTACGTATTACTTTGTACTCTCCTCAATTGATTGAGTTTTTGCTATGAGCAGGTATAATTTTATGACTATACTTAAAAACTAATTAATTTTTTTTAAATGTCAAGGCTCAGAGAGGGAAGGATAAAGTAGCACTGCAGGCAACAATTGTAACAACTCCAAAGAAAAGCCTAGAACTGTTCCTAAATCCTCAAAGTCTATAAAAGCTATGAAGGGATCATTCTTCATACACTTACTTGTCCAGGAAATCAACTTTTGCCTCCTTATAGTCCTTGCAAACGTCCTCATTTTCAACAAAATCAGTAGTTTGTGGGGCCTGAACAGGAACCATATTATCACCTGCCATCTCCGCAAGACAGTAGAATTTTTCCAACACAGGCTTATTACAGCAATCCGCCAAGAGAGTGGAGATTGCTGCTTGATTTTTACACATATACTTGGCAAGATCCGCCTACAAACAAGTTGATAAAAATCATTCAACTTAAATTGACACCGTTATACTTTTTCTCCAGACTTCTATCATGTTGGGAGAACACGTCCACTGTATTCTAAGACCATGTACATGTCAACCTGCCTTCTATGAACATTTTCAGTCTATGTTCCTAAGTCTGTAGATTCAGATAGAACTACTAAGATATTTCCACTTGATTAAAAACTTTATTAATTTTTTAATTTTATATTTCTACTGTTAAGGCATTTAAGTTTTAAGTTAAAACCCAGCAATAGGGCCCTAGCTGGTTTGGCTCAGTGGCTAGAGAGTCAGCCCATGGACTCTAGGAACTCAGGTTCAATTCCAGTCAAGGGCACATACCTCAGTTGCATGCTCCATTCCTGGCCCTGGTTGGGCGCATAAGGGAAGAAACCAATCAAGTCTCTCACATTGAGGTTTTTCTCTCTGTGTGTCTTCCCTCCCCTTCAACTCTCTCTAAAAAATCAATGGAAGCCCTAACCGGTTTGGTTCAGTGGATAGAGTGTCGGCCTGTGGACTGAAGGGTCCCAGGTTCGATTCCAGTCAAGGGCATGTACCTCGGTTGCGGGCACATCCCTGGTGGGGGTTGTGCAGGAGGCAGCTGATTGATGTTTCTAACTCTCTATCCCTCTCCCTTCCTCTCTGTTAAAAAATCAATAAAATATTTTTTTAAATCAATAGAAAAATATCCTCAGATGAGGATTAAAAACAAAACAAAACAGAAAAAACAGCCCTAGCTGGTTTGGCTCAGTGGATAGAGCATCGGCCTATGGACTGAAGGGTCCTGACTTTGATTCCTGTCAAAGGCACATGGCTGGGTTGCAGGCTCAATCCCCAGTAGGGAGCATGCAGGAGGCAGCCAATCAATGATTCTCTCTCATCATTGATGTTTCTATCTCTCCCTCTCCCTTCTTCTCTGAAATCAATAAAAATATATTTTTAAAAAACAGCAATAGGGGGTAGGAGGAAAAGATGAAAGGATTAAGAAGTACAAATTTGTAGTTACAGAATAGTCACAGAGGTGTAAATAACAGCATAGGGACTACTAGTATAGTCAATAGTATCCTAAGGACTATGTATAGGAAACATCAAGGTGGCACTCTGTACATGATGTTCTAACAATGATGCTGAACAGCTGAAACTGATACAGAATATCATTTTTTTAAATATGTTTGCTTTCTATTTTTTAGAGAGAGAGGAAGGGAGAGGAGGGATAGAGAGATAGAAACATCAATGAGAGAGAAACATGAATCAGCTGCCTCCTGCACACCTCCCACTGGGGATCAAGCCTGCAACCAGGGCATGTGCCTGACCAGGAATCAAATCAGTTACCTCTTGGTGCCTGGGTCAACACTCAACCCCTGAGCCACACCGACTGGGCCAGAGTAATATTAAATATAAACTGTAATAGTAAAATTAAATGTAAAATGTAAACTGTAATATATATCCTATATGATAAAAGGCTAATATGCAAATCGACCTAACAGCCAAATGACCAACCGGTCACTATGATGTGCACTGACCACTAGGGGGCAGACGTTCAATGCAGGAGCTGCCCCCTGGTTGTCAGTGCGCTCCCACAGGGGGAGCGCCTCTCAGCCAGAAGCCAGGCTCATGGCTGAGGAGCACAGCAGTGGTGGCGGGAACCTCTCCTACCTCCGCAGAAGCGCTAAGGACACCTGGGGGATGTCCGCCTGCTGGCTTAGGCCCACTCCCTGGGGAGCGTGCCTAAGCCGGCAGGCAGACATCCCCCGAGGGGTCCCCAACTGCAAGAGGGCGCAGGCCCGGCTGAGGGACCGCCCCCCCCCCCCAAGTGCATGAATGTCATGCAACAGACCTCTAGTGTATATATATTTCCAAGTATTGTTTTTCCAAATATTCCACATTTTGAAACCAAATAACTAAATAAAGTGTGAGGGATTTTTGGAAAATTAGTCAAGAGCATAGTCACAGGCCCTACTTACACATGTAAAATATCTGCCTTAAATCTTCCAGAAAGTGTTCTGAGAGATTAGGATTCTGATATTTGGTCATGTATTTATATTTTGGGAAAAGAGATATCATGCTAAATATTTGTATATTAATAGAGAATATACAGAGAAAAATTCCAAAATTTCCAAAAATGTCTTCAGGCACCAGCTCTTCTCCAACTCTACCCACATCCCCAAAGATTTTTCTTAGGAAACTATCTTTGCAGCTGTCCTACCTCAGTTTAAGCCTTTGTTCTCAGGTAGAATATGACTGAAAGGGATTACAAATTGGTGAATGTATCAGACCATTTTGTGAGTGGGATAGCCAAGTTCACAAAAATACAAATAAATAACCTACCACAAGGCAGGGAAAGAATTGAGCATATTAAACATAGAAGACAATTTCAATTCACTGTCAGCTGTCACTAATTATACTAAAATAATTCACTGTACCCACTGCGCATGTTACCAAAGCAAAGTCACCAAAGAGAATACTGAGCATTCCTTACCCTGTCGTCTGCACATTCAAGCATGTCACTTTGGCAGCATTCCTTGTGGACTTTGGTAAAATTTGTTGCCAAATTAGAAATGGTCACAAAGTCAGCAAAGGGAAATTTCTGGCTCAGGCGAACTATAAACCTAAAAAGAAAATTCCCCCATCACAATTTGTTAACATCCAATATTTTATGTGAAAGCACTAGGAAAATACTACTTATAGTAAGAAAACTCAGGGTAAAATGAAATATAGAAGTAATTCGTAAAATTATCAGTTCTTATTTTAGTGCTAGTTCTGAGCCAAATTATCTTATGCCAAAATGTTTCCTTAGGGCAGAATTATCCATTGTAAGAGTGTGTGGCGGGTAGAAAGAAGTCAGCGATTCACAAAACCAGAAATCAAAGAGGCATTCTGAAAGAGGTGACATCTGAGAAGCATCAGGTTTGGAGCCCATATCTGATTTCCAGGTCTGACTTTACTGCTCATTCGCAGTGTGATCCCCAGACAGTTACTTAAATTCTCTGAGCTTTAGCCTTGGAGAGACACACAGCATGCTGCATCAAACCATTGTGGTGAGAATTAGACTAGATGATGCATAGGAAAACATTTTTTAAACTGGAAAGGGCCACACAAACTCCAGTTATCTTTGTTACCAATAAAAAGCCTTCTTCCTGAGTTCCAAAGCACACTGAGAAAAGAAATTTCATAACTTTTCAAAATTAAGGAGTTTAACATATTTTTTACCATGAAATTAATCCAGCAAAGTCTCTAAGCCCAATGACAAGATATGAAAGGCTAATATCCACAAGCTTTCACAAATCATTTCAGACTTGTCTAACTCTGATAAAAGATACTTCTTCCCCCAAACCAGTCACAGCCTCTTTAAATGTGTATTGTTTCACATTGGGGTGGTTTTGTTTAACTATTTGCTTGATTTTGTTGTGTAGGTGATAGAGGTAAGAGGCAAAGATAGTTCAAATGATGGTTTCTGGACATCTTGCAAAATATGTCATTTCATTTTATCTTTTTTCATGTTGATTAATTGTTGACTAGCAAGTAAATTGGTGATAGGAAGGGGTTTCTTGACTCAGATGTTGAAGGATATTCCTAGAACAAGGCAAGTTATATAAAAATAGCAGTCCAGAAAAAAAAACAAGAAATTAAGAACAGAGTTGGAGCTATGAGAAAATGAGAAGTAACCTTGATGGCCCAATTTAATTATCAGAACATAAAAAACAAGCAGATAGTTTTATATAATTACAGGGGACTCGGGGGCGATAAAATAAAATAACAAACCTGACTACAATTGTATAAAAATCATGGACCATTAGAATAAGATCCCTAGTCTTTATAAATAAACAGGAGTTTAAATACCTGGTCCAGAATGACAAAAAAGATATCCTCTAAATTTTTTTACTACCTTGAAAAAACACGATTAAAGGAATGACAAATTGTCATTTGTGCTCTGATTTTCCACTTCTGTCAAATTTCTACCTTTTAGATAACCAAAAAGATGTACGTGAAAGCACTGTGTAAAAACTCATAAAAATGTACAGTTCTGTCAACGGAACCATCACCCTTACATCATTATAAAGTACAAATCTAATTTTAAAATACCATTCTATTAAAGCACTTTCTCCGCTGTTTTGGAGCATGGAGCACTTGAATTTCTCTATGAAAGCTGAACTCAGTATTTTTTCTTGCAAGGCATTCATCTGCAGAAAGAAATAATTTTAAAAATATTTTTTAAAATTCAACATTAGAGGAAAAGAAGAGAGAAAAGAAACACATGGACATGGACAAAGTGTGGTGATTATGGAGGGTATAAAGTGGGGTGGAGGTGGAGGAGGGTATAGGGGGATGAATGTTGATGGAAAAAATAAAATAGAAAAATATTCTATATAAAACACTCCCTCATAAGTTCAGATGAGATTATGACAAATTAAATTTTAAAGACATATTGTACACCTAAATTCCCAAGTACTCACCCTTGGCAAATAATTAATTTGCTGTGTAGTGAGAGGAAAAATCAGTCTGGTCATAGTGGACGCCCCTAGGTAGTGAACAACCAGCATGGGGGCATGGTCAGGGAAGAGGGAACTGAAGAGAATGGTAGAAGAACAGAGTACACTAACATCCCAGGGAATATAATTTTACTGATTTCTTAATTTTGCATAAATTCATTTCAATCCCTCCTTCACCAACTCTCACATCAATAAACTGCCTAGAAAAGATGATGAGTACATAATAAATATTTATGGAATGAATGAATAAACCCAGGTTTCTAGAAGCAATGAAATCCTCCACTTTGAATTCCTTCCCCAATAAGAAAGGTCCACGAAAAGATAAACAAAAACTGTGGCCCTCTGCTCTGCATTTTTACAAATGAGTTTCTGTATTTCACTATAAAAGACAAGGTTATTTAAACACCTACACAGTGGTTCTCTGTGAGATTCACGGGGGTAAAACTTAGAAGGAGGAATGAGGATGTCATAGGCCTTCAAAGAGGATAAAGAATCTTTGGGTTAGGTAAGAGTAAGGAAGGCTTTTTGAAGGTAAAGAAGTTTATGTCAGAGACTTAAGTGCCCTCCATAAGATGTCCCAAATCTGAGGTTTGAGTCTGCACTGGCTCTTCTGTTCTGCTGGACATACCTTTGGGCCCAGGCAGGCAGCTTTATCAGCAGCTGCGCAGCATTCTGTTAAAACTCCTTTATATTCTTGAGTAGAGTAAAGGAGCTCTGGGCCATAAAAGAAAGGATGTCTCCTGGCAACTTCATATATGTGCCTACATTTTTAAAAAGAAGAAAAGGCAGTCATTTTTCTGTAGCAGACAGGATTACAGAAATAATTATTATCAACAATTTCCCTAGAAACTCCAAAACCCAAAGACATCAAACTTACCAATTAAACTCAATTTGCACATGACCTTGCCTTTGTCATTTTTTAAACCAATAACAAGGTTAAATATATATACATATAAAGTATATACACCATATAAAATAGTTAAATATTGATGATATAAGATTACTGACTAAAATGAAGGTAATTCTGACAATCTTCATAATATTTTAATATGTGTTAATGTTTTTCATACAGATGATATCCTGTTTCAATGAATTCCAACAGATCACTGATCAATATTTATTGTGTAAATTTTTATAGCATTAAACTAGAGGCCCAATGCACAAAAGTCATGCAAGAGTAGGCCTTCTTTCCCCCAGCTGCCGGCACCAGCTTCCCTCTGGCACCCGGGACCCGGGTTTCTCTCCCAGCCCCAACTTCATCTGGAAGGTCGTCCAGAAGGTTAGCATATTACGCTTTTATTATTATAGATCATATTTCTTTCAATTTGTCATTAGAACAAAAGCTTTTAAGTCTTAATGTTGAAAATATTTTATAGTAATTGTTATAATGAGTCTTAACTTATTTCGTAATTTTTAATGTTGAAGCATAAACATCTGATTACTTACGTTTCTAACAACGTCTGTTCATTTGCCTTAAAGGCAGTGCACGTTGCATCAGAATCTATTGTCCCCGCTGGAGGGATGGTTAGCTCATCACCTTTGTGTTTCACGAAGCACTGGTATCTCAAAGGTGCTTCTGCTTCACAGCAGTCGGCCATGTCATCATAGTTCGCAGGAAGAGATGTAAGGGAACACAATTTAGCTGTAAAAGGGGTGTCCTAAAGGGAAGACAGAAGTCTTCAAATTCCTAGTCTCATTTTATTTCCTCTATACCCAAAGAAAAGTATTTAAAAGTGTAAGATACCAGTAACCCTTGGTGAAGAAAGCATATAAAAATCTACTTTTTCCTCAGGTTTAGAGAGTTTCCCTTGATTTGACCATCTATGTGCAATGTTTTAAGAAGTAACTGTCACACTGATAGTTACAGTGGATAAAAGGACAAAAGGACAGTCGATGGTTTGATGAATGAATGCTACTCCAATTTTCACCTGAGGCTAAAGACGAGGAACAATCATAATAACACTCGAAGGAAAATAATCCTGTAAGTAGCAGGTGAATTCACTTTAGAGAGGAAAGTGTTAGGAAAGTTTCTCATTTGATCTACCTTTTTTCTGAACGGTACAAATTCTTAGTACATACTATTTAAAAACTCAGAAGTAACACAATTCACTACATACTAATTGTTACTGCATTAAAATATGGATCTTCTTATTCTAGAAACATTTATCTCAAAACACATTGCATTAAATGAATTCTTTCAACCCCCATTAATTTTATTATGAAAATAATTATAATACCAAGGGAAATATATTGCTCAAGACAGAATTTATTAATTTTTTTAAAAACACATTTTTTAAAAAAAATTCATATTTAGAGCCATAATGCTGTGTGAAGTTAAAGTGCTGATTCCAACTTCAGGGCGAGAGACATATAAAAGAAAAACAGAAGGAGAAAAAGCTTCAGTAAAAAATAAAAAATGGACTTGCCACCGAGAAAGTATGTATAGATTAAATGATGGGAGCAACATTCACCTCCACTTGTATTGAAGACCTATCTGGAAACAACAAAAGCTCAAAGACCTTTAAAACAGGTGAATGCCCCAATATTTCATTGTAAAAGTATGAATATCCCTAAAATGGGGATTATAGAGCTGTACTCTCATCTTACCCAGCTAACAAAATTAGCATGAAAATCGCCCAAGTGCTTTCTGAATATTAAAAACCATGCTATTACTATCAGCCTCTATGAAAATAATGCAAACTTCAGATTTTAAAAGAGACACTATTACAAATGACAAATTTCATTTAAATCCACTAGGACCATTGTGTGTGGTCTTAATAAAGAAATGATTTAGAACTGTGGGCATAGCTAGAATGTTTCTATCATAGAAGAAATGATAGCTCTACCCATTTGTGAGTGTTGCTTACAAATATGGTCACTTAGAAATCATTAAGAAAGCCAAAATGGGATGTTTTCCCTTTGAATTGCTCAAGATTATTTAAAATAAGAGGAAATAACATTCAAAATTACAATGTACTTACAAGTAACTTGCAAAAAACGGCACCTAACTTGTCAAGAGCGCATACTCTTGCCAATTCAGTTATTTTATTTGTTATTTTTATAATATCCTCTAATGGGTACTTCCGGAGGAACTGAGAAAAGGTAACCAGCACCCTGGAACACAGGACACAGGAAAACATGGTATAATAAAACTTTAATATAAAGTATGTTGCTATACTAGAGAACAAATTGTGTTTTCAGGATGTGTTCTATAGTATTTTGTGCATCGCATTATTATCAGAAAGACTATTCATATCAGCAATTATCTCAGACCTAACCATGTATGTGTGGTTTTCTAAGCAAAGAGGACATGTATTTCCACCATATTTAAGTATATATATATGTAAGTAGATGAACACATACAGAACAAGCAAGCAACATGCATTCTAGGTATAATTGTTAAGATGAGGGGCATTACATAGACCTTTGGACTATTTAAAAACACACACACACACACACACACAAACATCTCCTTTAATCGGGCTATAGAATAAAACTGATCTTCAAAAAATAAACTATTTCCTCATTTTCGACTGGATTAAAAAATATTAAAATGCTCTGGAGAAACCACCGATCTATTTGCTAGGTAAAGGAATTTGAGTGTGTGCTGGGAAAGTCTTTCCCCTCAATCAAGTTTATATAAGAATTCCAGAGCTGCTACACTTTCCCATACAGTAGCCATCACCCATGTGTGACTATATAGTTAAATTAATTAAGATTACATACAATTGAAACTTTTGATCCTCAGTTGCACTTACCAAATTTAAAGTGCTGGCCAATATAGTAGCCACTGGCCAGTGGCTACTATATTGGCCAGCACTGGAATGGAATATTTTCATGACTGCAGAAAATTCTATTGGACAGTGTTGTGCTAAAGTCTGGACTCTGATGACAGGGGAATATAAGAACTTCAGAATAATAACCAATGCTGTTAGAAGCATTAAATTTGACTCTTCAATATTGTAACTTACAGGTCTCTGAAATATTCTTCTCCCAAATCCACATACCGATGAGCAAGCTCACGCTTGTCTGGGGGGAAAAAAAAGATTTTAAATTCTGAAGAAAACCACTGGTTATAATATTACTTTTTACGTTTCTCTCCATTTCACTAAGGTATTCATTTGCTCCTAAGTATTGGGCTCTGATCACTTCAGAAAATTTTAGGATGATGGTGAACTATTTCTTCTGCTTTTAAACAAATGTGTTATTCAATCACCAATAATACTATTTGAAAAATCATTAAAATTATTAAATATGTATAGCTTTATATTCAAACTTGGATAAAATCTAATGCTCTTAGTATATATTAACAGCTACTGAGAGGACAGTATGAAAGAAAAAATATAAAAACCTGTTTTATTTATAAGACTAATAACACAGGTTTTTTGTTGTTGTTTTAATTCATCAAGGTGCAATGGATAGAGCATTGGAAATTTTGAGTTATGAATTCTATTTTCAACTATATTCTGTGAAGTTTAAGTCTATGCTCTTTCATGTGCAAAAGGAAATTACAGTTACTAAACAATGCTCACCTTTTTTTAACTTAGGATGTTAGAAATATATTAAGATAACTTTCAATACAAAATTTCATCACAGTCTAGAAATTAATGATAAAAGAAAACTTCCTTCTTTAAAGATCAGTGTTTACTGAAACTTTCTTTTACAAGGAAAATGAAATAAATTTGAACAATAGAAAAATAGAATTCTTACGTGTATCTGGAGGAACCACACCGCTTACAGAGCTAAGAAAGAAAATGCAAATGAAGGTTGCCCACTTCATCATGCCAAAGACTTACGGGGTTGAAAAAAAGAGAAAAAGTAGGATGAATAGAGAGAAATTGGCACTAATATACTTCTTTAACCAATTATTGTAGATTATTAACTAGACTCAGCTTTGTATTTTAATGGCCCTCAACTGATTATAAAATTCGTAATGTTCTTGCCAAGAAATTGTTTGACTAATTCCTTTGCGTATGTTTGCCATCTGGAACTGTTTTCTCCATGAGACCTCATCAATTTATTAAAGTTATGTAAAACATCTTATCAAATTTTACCTCAGAGTTTAAAAGATCTGTGCTTTTAGGTGGGGCAACAGTAGGTTTACAGTTGTGAGTACATAAATAACAAAGTCAATTCTTCTATTATTATTTACTAATTATTGTATTTCTTTCTTTTTATCTTTAATGTTCAAAGTATTACATATGTCCAATTTTTCCCCACTTTGACCCCTCTCCGTTCCACCCCTGTCTCCTGAGACCTACCTATTGTCTATGTCCATGGATTATACATAAAAGTTCTTTGGTTAATCACGTGCTGTGACCCTCCCATTTCTTTCTTCCCTCTGAGATTCCTCATTCTGTTCCATGCTCCCATGTCTCTGGATCTTTTTTGTTTATCAATTTATTTTGTTTGTTATATTCCACATATAAATGGGATCATGTGACACTAATTTTTCTCTGACTGGCTTATTTCACTTAGCATAATACCCTACAGATCCCTCTATGCTGTTTCAAATGGTAAGAAATCTTCTTTTTTACACATGCATACTATTCCATTCTGTAAATGTACCACAGTTCTTTTTTATCCATTCATCTACTGATGGGCACTTGGGCTGTTTCCAGATCTTAGCTATTGTAAATAATGCTGCTTATATTCTTTCTGTTTGGTGTTTCAGGGTTCTTACGATATATTCCTAGAAGTAGGATCAATGTGTCAAATGGCAGTTCCATTTTTAATTTTTTTAATTTAAATTCTTTATTGTTTAAAGTATTACATAAGTCTCCTTTTTCCCCCATTGACCTCTCCCCAGCCACTCCCACCCCCCAGCACATGCCCTCACCCCTCTACTGTCTGAGTCCATTGGTTATGATTATATGCATGCATATAAGACCTTTGGTTGATCTCTTATCCCCCTCTTTCCCCTGCCTTCCCTCTTAGGTTGGATGGTCTGTTTGATGCTTCTATGTCTCTGGCTCTATTTTTGTTCATCAGTTTATGGTGTTCATTATATACAACGAATGAGATGGTGTGATATTTACCTTTCTCTGACTGACTTATTTCACTTAGTATAATGCTCTCCAGTTCCATCCATGCTGTTGCAAATGGTACGAGTTCCTTCTTTTTTACAGCAGCATAGTACTCCATTGTGTAGATATGCCACAATTTTTTAATCCACTCATCTGCTGATGGACACTTAGGCTGTTTCCAAATCTTAGCTATGGTGAATTGTGCCACTATGAACATAGGGGTGCATATATCCTTTCTGATTGGTGTTTCTAGTTTCTTGGGATATATTCCTAGAAGTGGGATCACTGGGTCAAATGGCAGTTCCATTTTTAGTTTTTTGAGGAAACTCCATACTGTTCTCCACAGTGGCTGCACCAGTCTGCATTCCCACCAGCAGTGCACGAGGGTTCCTTTTTATCTGCATCCTCACCAGCACTTGTTGTTTGTTGATATGTTGATAATAGCCATTCTGACAGGTGTGAGATGGTACCTCATTGTTGTTTTGATTTGTATCTCTCAGATAATTAGTGACTATGAGCATGTTTTCATATGTCTCTTGGCCTTTTGTATGTCCTCTTTCAAAAAGGGTCTATTTAGGTCCTTTACCCATTTTTTTTTGGATTGTTTCTCTTCCTTTTGTTAACTTGTGTAAGTTCCCTATAAATGTTGGAGATTAAACCCTTATTGGAGATAAGATTGGCAAATATGTTCTCCCATGCAGTGGGCTTTCTTGTTGTTTTGCTGATGGTTTCTTTTGCTGTGCAGAAGCTTTTTATTTTGATGTAGTCCTATTTGTTAGTTTTCTCCTTAGTTTCCATTGCCTAGGAGCTGTGTCGGTAAAGATATTGCTATGATATATGTCTGATATTTTGTTGCCTGTGGATTCCTCTAAGATATTTATGGTTTTCTGTCTTACGTGTAAGTCCTTTATCCATTTTGAGTTTATTTTTGTGTATGGTGTAAGTTGGTGGTCTAGTTTCTTTCTTTTCTTTTCTTTTCTTTTTTTTTTTTTTTTTGTATGTATATCTCCAATTTTCCCAACACCATTTACACCATTTATTGAAGAGACTGTTTTGATTCCATTGTATGCTCTTGCTTCCTTTGTCAAATATTAATTGAGCATAATGGCTTGGGTCTATTTCTGGGTTCTCTGTTCAGTTCCATTTGTCTATATGTCTGTTCTTGTGCCAGTACCAGGCTGTTTTGAGTACAGTGGCATTATAGTATAACTTGATATCTGGTATTGTGATCCCTCCAACTTTGTTCTCCATTTTAAATTTTTTAGGAACTCCACACTGTTTTCCATAGTGGCTGCACCAGTTGCATTCCCACCAACAGTGTACTAGGGTTACTTTTTCTCCACAACCTCGCCAGCACTTGTTTGTTGATTTATTGATGGTAACCATTCTTGCAGGTGTGAGGTTGTATCTCAAAATCCTAGAAGAAAATGTAGGCAACAAAATATCAGATTTCTCACATAGAAGAATTTTCACCAATACAAAGGAAAGAATAAACAAATCGAACTGCATAAAACTAAAAAGCTTCTGCACAGCAAAAGAAACCAGCATCAAAATGAAAAAGGACCCCGCCAGCATGGCTCAGTGGTTGAGCATAGACCTATGAACCAAGAGGTCACAGTTCAATTCCCGGTCAAGGCACACACCCAGTTTCGGGCTCAGTCCCCAGTGTGGGGCATGGAGAAGGCAGCTAATCAATGATTCTCTCTCATCATTGATGTTTCTCTCTCTCTCCTTCTCCCTTCCTCTCTGAAATCAATGCAAATATATTTTTTTAATGAAAAGGGAACCCACTGTATGGGAGAACATATTTGCAAATGATACATCTGATAAGGGGTTAGTTTCAAAATTATAAAAAGTACTCATAAAACTCAACAAAAGGAAGACAAGCAATCCACTTTTAAAATGGGCAGAGGATGATCAATGCTTCTATATCCCATCATTGATGTTTCTTCTCTCTCTCCCTCTCCCTTCCTCTCTGAAATCAACAAAACTATATTTTGAGAAATTGACAGAGGATACCTAAATAGACACTTCTCCAAAGAGGACATGCAAATGGCCAAAAGACATATAAAAAATGTTCAACATCAATAAATATCAGAGAAATGCAAATTAAAAGGATAATGAGGTATTGTTTTCCATACAAGCAACTGTAAACCTACTTTTGCCCCACTGGGTATTATTCATTAACATGTTATTTGTGTGTGATTTACCATTTGAACATTTTAGTTTATAATATTTGTAAAAATTTAGCCAAATCAATGACCTAGCATGGAAAAAAACATATAAAAAGAGCTAAGCCTTGAACTATACAGTATAGATTACTAATTCCAAATATGCTTTTAACATGAGTAATGGAGCCAGACTTGTCTTTTAGGCCACAAATGCATAGGAATGAAAAGAATGTATGTCTATAGAATTATTTCCTTTGGAAAAAAACTATTTTTGTTACCCCAAAACTTCAATTAGAAAAGAAAACTATTCTAACTTCCTAAACAGAGAAAACAATTCCTTTTTGGGTAAATTATGTCGGCACCCTCTAGGAAAGAATAAGCACTTCTTTTTTTTAAGTCAATTTCTAACCTTAGCCTTTTTTTAATGAGTTTCCAGGAAGACTTCATCAAATATGCCATTATAATAACTGGGTATATTTGTATTTCTAATTTACAAAATTAGGCCTTTGTCATGCACACATATGCTTTCTGCATATTTTTCATTTAATAAATGACAATACTAATATCTGTTTCCCCATCTATTTTGCACTGCAATATCATAGTTTAATACAATAGTAAATATAGAAAACCAAAAAAATCAAATTTATTATTATTTTAGAAACAGAATTGATTTTCCTATATTTCATGAAGATCTCAGAGCTCTAAAATATAAAAACATAGTAATAGTCTAAAAACTATGCATGGTGTCAGATGGGTGCCAGATTTATCAGGATGCTAACTTATTAAGTTATATAACATTTAATCATTTGGGAGTACACCTGAAACTAAAATAATAATGTATATCAACAGTAATTGAAAATAAAATGATAAAAGAAAAAAAAACAACAACAACAACAACAACAAACCAAGCAGTGAAGAGTAAATCTTACAGAGTACCCCAGAGAGAACTATGGTTAAAAAGTAAAAATTCTTAGTGATTATTCAGAAATAATTTACCCATTTACAATCTTCCATATACATGGAAGTATAAATGCATTTGATATTTTGGTAGAAATTGCAAATGTGGTTTCCAGAATATGTATGAAAATGCCCATTTTCCTGAATCCCCTATAAAACTATTGTTTTGTTTTCTTGATCTGATAAGTGAAAAATGGTTCCATGTTTTGCTTCAATATTGAGTGAAATTAGCTATGATATCTTGTGCTTAAAAGCCATGTGTATTTTCTTTTTTTTCTGTAAATTGCATTTTCATGCCCTCTAGCAGTTTTTCTGTTGGGCTGTTGATCCATTTAAGAATTGATTCGTACAAACAAAATATAAATAAAATAAGTTTTTAAAAAAAGGAAACACTGAATCATTCCCTACAGTACCAATAGGTGTTTTCCATGTGTGTATCCTTAGTAAAGATTAGTAGGTGGTTAGTAAATTAAAATATTTAATTCTTAACACTATCTGAATGCTTAAAATGTATCTTAATTAGTAAGCAACCCTTTAACATTCGCATTTTGTGGATTCCCAAAGTAAGAATTCCAACATTTTTCTTCTATTAATTCTGCACACACATTCTATACTAAGAAGAATAAGCCGTGGCCAGTTTGGCTCAGTGGATAGGGCGTCGGCCTGAGGACTGAAGGGTTCCAGGTTCGATTCTGGTTGGGTGCGTATACCTTGGTTGTGGGCACATCCCTAGTAGGAGGTGTGCAGGAGGCAGCTGATCGGTGTTTCTCTCTCATCAGTGTTCCTAACTCTCTATCCCTCTCCCTTTCTCTCTGTTAAAATCAATAAAAATATATTCTTGAAAAAAAAGAAGAAGAAAACCACATAAATGTTAATCATTTCTAGATACTCTGTCCTTCAAGCTTTTAAGTTCTAATGTTACCCAAGGACTCTGATATGAGAATAAATGCATACATTTAAACCAAGAGTTATAAACATGGCTTACAGAATCTAGTTTCTAAGTAAATAGGAAATGAGTTCCAATGATTTTCAAATGTTTTCCATTTTATGGGAGAATAGTTAAGAAAATTCCTTCTTACAAAAGAATAGTAGTACACTGATTATTTAGAAGAGAAAAAAATACCTAATTGAAATATAAATATAACTGGGATTTAAACCTGAGTCTTTATCCCTTTTGTCCTTTGTTTTCCATTTAGTTTGACAGGATGGAAAAGGTATAGTATTGAAGCAGGTGAAATATCTCTTTGGACCAGTCCTCCACTTCTTTGTATTGTGAATCATAACCTTAAACCTACACTCTTCTACTACCGTTGGGGTTCCTGAAGCTTCTCACCAAGTCATTCAAACCATGTTTCTCTCCATCTGGCCATCTACTTGGTCCAGCCCTTTTGAGGTCCCTTCTATGATAGACTACTACTTCTGAGTCACCTTCTCTTAGAAATAAAGTGAAACATATGCATAAGAATGTGACAACAATCCTATATAATAAAGATGTAATATGCAAATTGACCCTCACAACCTTGCACAAAATGGCCACCTCCATGTGGTCAAATATGGCTGCCACAAGATGGCCAGCAGGGGAGGGTAGTTATGGGTGACCAGGCCGGCAGGGGAGGGCAGTTGGGGGTGACCAGGCCTGCAGGGGAGGGCATATGGGGGCAACCAGGCCTGCAGGGGAGGGCAGTTGGGGGTGACCAGGCTGGCAGAGAAGGGCAGTTGGGGGCAATCGGGCTGGCAGGGGAGCAGTTAGGCGTCAATCAGGCTGGCAGGGGAGTGGTTAGGAGCCAGCAGTCCCAGATTGTGAGAGGGATGTCCAACTGCCGGTTTAGGCACAATCCCTAAACTGGCAGCCGGACATCCCCTAAGGGGTCCCAGATTGGAAAGGGTGCAAGCTGGGCTGAGGGACACCCTCCTCCAGTGCATGAATTTCATGGGGATTAACAAAAACAAAACAAAACAAAAAAATAATAACGGTATCTAAAAGCAAATATTGTCATCCTGGCCGGGTGGCTCAGTTGGTTGGAGTGCCAGGAATTATGCTAAAGTTGTAAGCACCACTCAGCTGATCAACAGGCACCAGACACTGGGCTCATGGCTAGTGAGCACAGCTGTTGCAGCACGAGCCTCTCCCACAGCCACTCCCCCTGTGCGCCCCTCCCCCATCTGGACCAGGACCAGGATCAGGACCAGCATTGGGACTGACTGGGCACGAGCCTGTGGCCACTTCTCAGTCATTGGTGCACAGGTATCATCCTAGGATGGGCACGCGAAGACTGCAGTGGAGCGGCAGCGAGCCTACTGAGAGGTGGTGGTGGCAGGCATAGCATGGCCGGGATGAGTGGGAGCGGCATGGTGCCCATGCCTGGGCTCAGGCTCCTCCCCAGCTGCCTGCCACTATACACATTACTACATCCCTCAGGGAATGTAGGACTGCTGGTTTGGGCCTATCCCCACAGGCCAGGCCGAGGGACCCCACCAGTGCACAAATCAGTGCACCAGGCCTCTAGTATCTAATAATAGCTACAGTATTTTAACAGAGACTTTCTAGTGACAATCATTTAACCCAAAGTCTTTAGAAAATAGGGGAAATTTGATTTCATTTGGAGAGAAAAATAAAACAGGAAAATCTATCCTTAACATTCTCCCTACTGTACTATGGACATATGCAGATCTTACCTACCAATGAAGGGCCTGGGCTGTTTTCAAAAAAATACAGAAGGTATAAAAGTGAAAGACTGTCAAGCATCAAACTACCCAATTAAAACATGGTAAGCTATTTAATTTCTTATTTACTTGTGAAGATACATTTTCCACCCCCCATTCCTCCCTTCCACTCTCTCTAAAAAATAATGGGGATTAACAAAAACAAAACAAAACAAAAAAATAATAATGGTATCTAAAAGCAAATATTGTCATCCTGGCCGGGTGGCTCAGTTGGTTGGAGTGCCAGGAATTATGCTAAAGTTGTAAGCAAAATGCCTTGTTTTCAATACACCATGATTGACTAAATAAGCAGTAAATATTTTCAACTTGTACTTTTTAACCTTTTCATAAAATTCAGTGTGTGAGTAGAGATTATAGTGACATGTGATTACACTACTAGAATTCTGTAGTCTGTAAAAATCTTGGGAAATTGAAGATGCAGGTGAAATTTTCATTAATTTGAAAACACAATTCCATAGAAATCATGCTTAATTTGTTTCTTTGTAATTATTTATCTTTAATGAAATTGAAATGAAACAAAAATTTATGATATCCTATTCCATTCAATTTACATTAGCCTTCCATTTTAATATGCCATAAGTTTTAGATGTAATTTAATAATAACTTTGGGAAGGGGGTAAAGAAGGATAAAAGAAACACATCATTTAAAAAAAACACATATCAATTGCAATATGCTTCCTAATTTCAGAAATGTTACAATGATAAAACAAACGTTCATCTTAGAGTAGGAAAATATGGTATTTTAAAGGCCATATTTTAAAGGTAGTATTTCATTTCCATTCAGCAGGATCTTTTGTGCTAGTACATTGTGTGTAGAGAATATAAATCTAAATGGCCCTGTTCCTTAAAAATCAATAGACATCTTTTGTCAGAGAAACATCTAGCAATATAGCAACCATCACTGCTTCAAATAACAAATCTTTTTGAAGCTATCAAATATTACCAGAATTTATCAGCTTATTTTAATACCCAAGAAATCATACATACCTTCTCATATACTCTGTTGATTCTGAATATGCATCAAATTTATAGATCATTGTTGTATCTGATATTCTGGTCTAAATTTAAGTTTTCCAAATAAATTGTAGCAATTTTATGTTTATCATCATATACCATAGCAAGTCTACTATGCCAGTGGTCGGCAAACTGCAGCTCACGAGCCACATGTGGCTTGTGAGCCACGGTTGCCACTCTGTTGACTAATGAGATTGCCGACCACTGACCTAGACTCTCGATTCCAATAATTATAGGCTGTTGTTGTTCCTTGTGATTAAGCCCCTATCCCAGTGGTTGGCAAACTCATTAGTCAACAGAGCGGCAAACCACGGCTCGTGAGCCGCATGTGGCTCACGAGCTGCAGTTTGCCAACCACTGTACTATGCCAACAGAGAAATTACCTTACCTAATAATAGAGAAACATGTAAATTGGCCATACCTCTGCTACATCCACAGCCAATCAGAGTGAGTATGCAAATTAACCCAACAAAGATGGCGGTTAATTTGCATACATACCTGGGTCCCGGGAACCTCCTCAGCACCCAGGTCACTCCCAGCCAGCCATCGGGCGGAGGCTTTAGGCTTGGGAAGGGGCCAAGCCTGTGATCAGAGGGAAGGGGAAAAGAAATCAATGAAAACATATCCTCAGGTGAGGAGAAAAAGAAAAATAAAGAAAGAAATGTCATATCCTATGAAAGACACATCTTGAAAATTCTTAAAGAAAGTTGTCATTTTTTCATGGTGAAGGGACTGGAGTCTGTGTTAATGAAAATACCTTGGTGGCTGCAGTGACTGGCAGTGGCTGCAGCAGTGGGGTGATGGGGCTGGCACCTTCCCCTGATCAGCCCGGTCGCCTCCCGCAAAGGGAGGCCAGACTGTGACTTAGGTCCGCTCCCAACGGGAGCGTGCCTAAGCCATCAGTAGGACATCCCCTGAGGACTCCCAGTATCTGAGAGGGGGCAGGTTGGGCTGAGGAACCCCTCCCCAGTGCACGAATTTTATGCACCGGGCCCCTAGTACAATATAATTCTACAAATATAGCTAATACCATAAAGACATGTTTTAAAAGAATTAATTCAATTTGATTCAAAATCACACAAAACATGGTATTCTAAGTAACTGGAACAAATAAAGAAATATGTGCTTTCAATCAAATAATTAGAGAATCTAGCCACGTAGAAATAATATATCACACCTGTTCATCAGACCCTTTCATATGAACTATTATAGATTGAAATATATGAGAGAATTGTCTTCTTAACTCTGAAATTTGCTAATACCACAGTAATGAGTTACTAGACAAAGCCATCCTATAAAATAAAAGCCTATGTGGTCGTGACACCCTCACGCTGTAATGCCTGATCACCAGGAGGCTGCGTGCATAGCAGGCGCATGCGGGTGGGCAGGGCTGCGTGTGTCGCTTGGTACACACGGGTGGGCGGGAGCTTGACACTGCATCCCTGTGGGCACTGGCAGGCGGGACTTACAGGTCCTGCAGCCACCATGGCGGGAAAGAGGAGGGAAGTCTGGGTCCCAAATGCGGGGGCCGGGGCAGAGGCAGTTAGGGGCGATCAGGCAGGCAGGCAGAGTGGTTAGGGGCAATCAGGCTGGCAGGTGAGTGGTTAGGGGTGATCAGGCAGGCAGGCAGAGTGGTTATGGGTGTTCAGGCAGGCAGACAGGCCAGCAGTTAGGAGCCAGCAGTCCTAGATTGCGAGAGGGATGTCCGACTACCAGTTTAGACCCAATCCCTAAACTGGCAGTCGGCATCCCCCAATGGGTCCCGGATTGCAAGAGGGTGCAGGCTGGGCTGAGCGACCCCCTGCCCCCATGTACAAATTTCATGCACTGGGCCGCTAGTGAAAAATAAAAGCCCACAAAGCAATATCAAACTATATATGGAGCTGGCTAGACTTCCTAGGTGATGGGCATATGGTAAAGCATAATAAATATTTGTACAGTGAATGAAAGAATTAGTGAGTGACTCACTCCACATCCCAATATCCTCAAGAAGCAAGTTCCCAAGAGATAAGGCTGGGTAGCATCAGTAAGTGGAAATGAGTCTTTACTCCCAAAAAGAAACACATTTAATAGAACTATGAGAGACCAGTCCCTGTTGTAAGCACTTAACACATATGCAAGCATTTAATCCTCACAACTGAGGCAGGTACTATTATTATGCCCACTTAACAGATGAAGAGATTGAAGTATCAGGTTAAGGAGCTTAACTAATTTATGAGTTGACAGCTAATAAGCAGTTGAGTCAGGATGCAAAGCCAAAAAGTTTGCCTTGAGAATGAGTGCTCTTAACCACTCCACTCTCCTGCATACCTAAGAATCATGGACACCACAGACTTTATCCATATAATTAAAACATTATTTCAGACTCATAGAACTCCTCCAGGTTCCCTACATATCAACCAAGGTCAGGGGGCAGGGCTGACCATATGGGTGTTGCTGGAGCTCTGGAAAGAAATGTCACCCAAAACTCCTGCTACTGCAAATTTGCCTTAACTATGTTTAAAATTAAACTGTCCTCGAAATTCCACTCAACATTATAATGATATTTGCTGTTACAACTGAAAATGAAGTTCCCATGAAGAATTCATATCTCTTGAGCATCCTCCTTATTATAGTCTGAATTTTTATCCTGCCTTTTGAAGGTTGTCTGGCTCTTCACTCTTAATTACAAAACAACTCTCACTCTTGACTGTGACCTCCTTGAAAACTGAGATCCTCTGTCTTGATTCTCACTCTATCCCCAGTGAGTAGAATACTAGACATTCAATAAGTATTTGTTAAATGAGTGAGTAGATATCCAACAATGTTTGCTAAATTAATCATATAAAACATGTAAAATTATTTTAAGACAACTAATCAATTTTCTTTTATTTTCTACTAGAGGCCCAGTGCACGAAATTCATGCATGGGGGGGGGGGGAGGATCCCTCAGCCCGGCCTGCACCCTCTCCAATCTGGGACCCCTCGAGGGATGTCAGACTGCCCGTTTAGGCCTGATCCCAGTAGGATCCTACTGGGATCAGGCCTAAACGGGCAGTCGGACATCCCTCTCACAATCCAGGACTGCTGGCTCCCACTGCTCGCCTGCCTGCCTTCCTGATTGCCCCTAACTGCTTCTGCCTGCCAGCCTGATCACCCCCTAACCACACCCCTGACACCTGATTGATGCCTATCTGCTCCCCTGCCAGCCTGTTTGCCCCTAACTGCCCTCCCCTGCAGGCCTGGTCACTCCTAACTGCCCTCCCCTGCAGGCCTGGTCCCCACAACTGCTCTCCCCTGCAGACCTGGTACCCCCTAACTGCCCTCCCCTGCAGGCCCGGTTGCCCCCAACTTCCCTCCTCTGCCTGCCTGGTCACCCCTAACTGCCTTCCCCTGCAAGCCTGGTCCCTCCCAACTGCCCTCCCCTGCAGGACTGGTTGCCCCCAACTTTCCTCCTCTGCCGGCCTGGTCACCCCTAACTGCCCTCCCCTGCAAGCCTGGTCCCTCCCAACTGTCCTCCCCTGCTGGCCATCTTGTGGTGGCCATCTTGTGTCCACATGGGGGCAGCCATCTTTGACCACATGGGGGCAGCCATCTTGTGTGTTGGAGTGATGGTCAATTTGCATATTACTCTTTTATTAGATAGGATTCTGAGGACAAAATAAATACATTCAATACCGTATTATCCCCAGTATTTTATTGATCAATTTACTGCTTGCAGAACCAAATTATTTGATCCCTATATATGGTAAATCATTGCCTGAATTTTCTGAGATAAGTTGATTTTTATTAATGTATAGTTAACATACATTAGTATCACTTCAGGTGTACATTGTAGTGATTTGTCATTTAAATATCTTGCTATGTGAACACTACACTAAGTCTAGTAACCATCTGTCACCAGGCAAAGTTATCTCACTATTATTAACTACTAGAGGCCCTGTGCACGGATTCATGCACCAGTGGGTTCCCTCAGCTTGGCCTGCACTCTCTCACAATCCAGGACCCCTCGTGGGATGTCGGACTGCCGGATTCGGTCTGATCCCTGGCAGTCCAACATCCCCTGAGATGTAGTAGTGTACAAAGCAGCCAGGGAGGAGCCTGGGCTGGGTGCCACGTTGCTCCCACTGGGCCTGCCGCTGCCATTGCTCGGTTGTGCTGCAACAGAAGCAGGAGAGACTCGAGCCACTGCAGGTGCGCTCACCAGCTGTGAACCTGGAGTCTGGTGCCCATCCGTCAGCTGAGCAGTGCTCCTGCTGTGGGGACACACTGACCACCAGCAGGCAGCTCCTGCATTGAGTGTCTGCACCCTGGTGGTCAATGCCCGTCATAGCAACCAGTCGTTCGGATGCTTAGGCTTTTATATCTACACTAATAAAAGAGTAACATGCAAATTAACCATCACTCCACTATGCCAAGCCACACCCACCAGCCAATCAGGACCGAGTATGCAAATTAACCCAACCAAGATGGCAGCCGGCCACAGACCTGGAGCAAGCAGAAGGCTTGGGTTGCCCCGGCAATGGAGGAAGCCAAGCTTCCCACCCACGCTGGCCAGCCCTGGCCTCCACTCAAGGCTACAAAGTTTCAATTATAAAAGATAAATAAATCCCAACAAAAATGGTGGCAGCCACGAGCTGGAGAGAGCAGGAGGCTTGGGTTGCTCCTGGCAATGGAGGAAGCCAAGCTTCCCACCTTCCTGGCTGGCCCTGGCCTCTGCTCAAGGCTTCAAAGTTTCAATTATAAAGGATAAATAAATCTCAACAAAAATGGCAGCAGCCATGGAGCTGGAGAGAGCAGGAGGCTTGGGTTGCCCCAGTGATGGAGGAAGCCAAGCTTCCTGGCCAGCCCTGGCCTCCGCTCAAGGCTATAAAGTTTCAATTATAGAAGATAAATAAATCCCAGATACCAGGGCCTCCACTTGGGTCGCCAGGGGGTGTGGCCGGCCTGCAAACCATGACAAGCCCCTTGCCCAGGCCACCCCACACCACAAGGGAACTCCCACCCTGATCCGGGACACCCTTCAGGGCAAACCAGCGGCCCCCACCTGTGCACCAGGCCTCTATCCTATCTAATAAAAGAGTAATATTCAAATTGACCATCACTCCAACTCACAAGATGGCTGCCCCCATGTGGTCAAAGATGGCTGCCCCCATGTGGACACAAGATGGCCAACACAAGATGGCCAGCAGGGGAGGGCAGTTGGGAGGTAACAGGCCTGCAAGGGAGGGCAGTTAGGGGCAATCAGGCCTGCAGGGGAGGGCAGTTAGGGGTGACCAGGCCAGCAGAGGAGGGAAGTTAGGGGCGACCGGGCCTGCAGGGAAGGGCAGTTGGGGGGGACCCAGGCCTGCAGGGGAGGGCAGTTAGGGGGGAACAGGCCTGCAGGGGAGGGCAGTTGGGGGACCAGGCCTGCAGGGGAGGGCAGTTAGGGGTGACCAGGCTTCAGGGGAGGGCCATTAGGGGCAAACAGGCTGGCAAGGGAGCAATTAGGCATCAATCAGGTTGGCAGGCAGAAGCAGTGAGGGGCAATCAGGAAGGCAGGCAGGTGAGCAGTTGGGAGCCAGCAGTCCTGGATTGTGAGAGAGATGTCCGGCTGCCCGTTTAGGCCCAATCCCAGTAAACAGGCAGTCGGACATCCCTCGAGGGGTCCCAGATTGGAGAGGGTACAGGCTGGGCTGAGGGACACACACCCCCGTACACGAATTTCATGCACCAGGCCTCTAGTATATAGATAATCCCCTTTACCTCTTTCACCCATCCCTTCACTTCCCTTTCTTCTGGCAACCATAAATTTGTTCTTTGTTTCTCTGAGTCTGTTTTACTTTTGTTTCTTTCTTTTTTTTGATTTTTTTAAATTCCACATATAAGTGAAATCATACAGTATTTCTTTTCTCTGTCTGACTTATTTCACTTAGCATAATACCCTCTAGATCCATTCATGTTGTGGCAAATGGCAAAATTTCATTCTTTTTTATGAAAAGAGTAATATTCCATTGTGTATATGCACCACATCTTCTTTATCCATTCATCTATTGATGGATACTGAGATGGCTTCCATATCCTGGCTATTGTAAACAATGCTGCAATAAACATAGAGGTACACATATCTTTTCAAACTAATGTTTTGTTTTCTACAGATAAATGCACAGAAGTGGAAATGCTGGGTTATATATTAGTTTTATTTTTAGTTTGTTTTTTTTTTTTTTCAGGAATCTCAATACTGTTTTTCATAATGAATGCACCATTTTGCAGTGCCACCAATAGTACATGAGTGTGCCCTTTTCTCCACATCCTTGCCAACATTTGTCATATGTTGGTTTTTTGGCAATAACCATTCTACCTATTGTGAAGTGGTATATTACTGAACTTAGAATGGCATTTCCCTAATGATCAATGATGCTGAGTATCTTTTCCTAGGACTGTTGGCCATCTGTGTGTGTTCTTTGGAGAAATGTCTCTTCATGTCCTCTGCCCATGTATTGATTAGATTATTATATTTTTGTTATTGAGTTGTATGAATTCCCTATATATTTTGGATATCAACTCCTTATCATTTATCATTTGTGAATATCTTCTCACATTTAGTAGATTATCTCTTCATTTTGTTGATTGTTTCCTTCATTGTGCAGAAGTTTTTTGGTTGATAAAGTCCCATATGTTTACTTTTCTTTTGTATCCCTTGCTTGAGGAGACATTTCCAAAAATATATTAACTAAGACTAACACTGATGTTAAATAGTTTGCTATCAATGTCTTCCAGGACTTTTATGGTTTGAGGTCTTACATTTAGGTCTTTAATCCATTTTGAGTTTTTCTTGTAGCTGGTGTAAAAGAGTGGTCCAATTTCAATTTTTGCATGTTATCTGTCCAGTTTTCTCAGTACTACTTGGTGAAGGGATTGTCTTTTGTCCATTTGATATTCTTGCCTCCTTTTTCTTAGGTTAATTGACCATATAAGCAAGGGTTTATTTCCTGGCTCTCTGTTCTACTCCAGATTGATTTTTATTTAATATCATTCTGTTCAATATTATTTTTGCCTAAAAGCATAACTGAATATAATTTAATTTTATGTATTTAAAGGCTTGCCCTTCAAATCCACAAATAAAAAGAAATCATTAATTCAAAATGTAATCCACATAATTTGATTGAATAAGCACTAGTCTTTCATTTCAGAACATAATAATGGTTGCAATAATGATATATAACAATGCAACATAATATATTGAATAATGTTAAATATAATTCTTCCAACAGCACTGGGAGACAATGAGAATAGTCCAGAGAGAAGAGAAAACTGGTGTAAGGTTAAAATGTGAATGAGTGTAGACCAGGACACATGGTTCTTCTAAGTCGGGGTCTAGTAGCTTTCTATTATGCTAGTCTTCATTTAAAATACCTAAAATAGATCATCTATGAAAGAGGAGGAAGATTTACCAACTACTAACACAAATACCCAGAAAAAGAAAACATGGCTTGCCAGGGCTAACCAGATGAACAGATTACTCCGACACAGTTTCACTGTGGGGAGAGGGCTATGGAATGGCACGCTGAAGGAGCCAGGCCACTTCCACGGCCTGCCTTGTTAGGCCTTTATTGGAATTTTTATCTTTAGATACAATCAGTAGGGTGAGTAATCTTGGGAAGACACATGTGTTTACATTGTCCTCTAGGCAAGGACATCCAGGGTTTAAGCTTAGGAATTCCAGTAAACACCTGGAGGTTAGTATATTCACAGACTTGTTTGGAAAGGTCAAGGAATAATTAGGGGCCCCGCCTTCAACACTCCCCTAAGTCTCCCCTAAGTCAGATAATTTGCATATTACCTCTTTATTATATAGGAGGAAGTAAAAGAAAGTCAAAGTGGAAATTACATGTGTATTGTGTGTATAATTATGGTCTTTTAATAAGTAGATATATGAGGGAGAGAATGTAAACTAGAAAGCAAAATAGTGATAAGATTAGATTTCTAGAATTGAACAGAATTTTTCTCCCACTGAAGTTTCCAGATATTCTATAATGTAGTTATAACACTTCTGTAGAGAAATATTATTTTTAAAATAGAAAAAAAATGTAAATTCTAAGGACTTTCTTAGTGTAATTTCCTAATTTATTTGTTTTTCATTTCATCTGGTGTCTCGTCAATATACAAATGATTTCCTATGTTTACCATTACACAATGTACACCAAGAGCTCCAGATGGCTTCTTACAAAAAAGTATCTTGTTTCTATCAAACACGCTCCATAAAATACTTCAAAAGTTAAATTATGTGAATATATTTTGACAGGAGACCAAACACTTTAGAATATACAAGTCTTTTATTTGCTTTCAAGGGTATGTGGGAAGGCTCTATAACACTATTCAAAAGGTAAAAAAAATTCTGTTGAGTATGCAACAGAGATTAAACAGGGAATTGGGGAGCCTGAGTTTTTATTTATTTAAGTTATAGTTGACATACAATACAATACTAATTTCCGGTGTACAACAGTGATTAGAGGGGTGGGCAAACTTTTTGACTCGAGGGCCACAATGGGTTCTTAAACTGGACTAGAGGGCCGGAACAAAAGCATGAATGGAGTGTTTGTGTGAACTAATATAAATTCAAAGTAAAGGAGTGGAGGGGAGAGCAAGAGAACCGGATAGAACAGCTGGATCCAGCCCGCGGGCCATAGTTTGCCCACGGCTGGTAGACATTTATATATTTTACAAAGTGATCATCCCAATAAGTCCAGTATCCATCTGACACCATACATAACAATGATATTGACTATGTTCCCTATGCTGTACTTTGCATCCCCTGTGACTATTTTTTTTTCTTTTTTCTTTTTTATGAGTTTTAATCTCTGTTCTGCTCAAAATTGCTCTGCAATTTAGTACATTTTTCAACCTATCTGAAGTTTAGTCAGCCTCTGTAAAACCTAAAGATTATCATCAGGCTGTCTCATAGCACAATGCTGGTAGGCAGACAAACTTAGAGTGCATTACTGTCATTTTAATACTATTGAGTGTGAATCAAAATTCCAAGGCAACTGAAACTATAATTCTAGAAAGTTTCTGATTAGCAGCAATTTCACATCTGAATAAAAATCTGAGTTTAAGAGAAAAACAGTAAATTTAGTGATAAAGTGATAAGAAAGAAAATGCCACAAAGTACTCAAAAGAGGCATGTAATTCTTCAGAAACATTAGCTATAATTAACCAAAAAAGTGTACATTAATTACCTATTAGTAGACTATGTTGGGCCATATAATTCCTCTCTAAGAATTTGCAAATCCTATATAATAAAGAGGTAATATGCAAATTGACCATCACTTCAACACACAAGATGGCCGCCCCCATGTGGTCAAAGATGGCCTCCACAAGATGGCCGGCAGGGGAGGGCAGTTGTGGGCGATCAGGTCAGCAGGGGAGGACAGTTGGGGGGAACCAGGTCAGCAAAGGAGGGCAGTGGGAAGTGACCCGGCTGGCAGGAGAGGGCAGTTAGGGGTGACCGGGCCAGCAAGGGAGGGCAGTTAGGGGCAACCAGGCCTACAAGGGAGGCCAGTTAGGGGTGACTGGGCCAGCAGGGGAAGGCAGTTGGGGGTAACCAGGCCTGCAGGGGAGGGCAGTTAGGGGCAATTGGACTGGCAGGGGAGCAGTTAGGTGTTGATCAGGTTGGCAGGGGAGTGGTTAGGGGTGATCAGGTTGGCAAGCAGAAGTGGTTAGGGGCAACCAGGCAGGCAGGCAGGCAAGTGATTGAGAGCCAGCAGTCCTGGATTGTGAGAGGGATGTCCGACTGCCCGGACATCCCTTAAGGGGTCCTATATTGGAGAGGGTGGAGGCTGGGCTGAGGGACACAACCCCCCCATGCACGAATTTCGTGTACCAGGCCTCTAGTTAATTTTATAAGATTCATGTATTCATATACCTAATCTTTCATAAAAATGATAAAAATAATGCCTCAAAGTTTTTCTTGAGTCACTTAGAGTATGCTATATAGTAAAGAGGTAATATGCAAATTGACCATCACACCACACACAAGATGGCCGCCCCCATGTGGTCAAAGATGGCTGCTCCATGTGGACACAAGATGGCCACCACAAGTTGGCCAGCAGGGGAGGGCAGTTGTCGGGGACCAGGCCTGCAGGGGAGGACAGTTAGGGGCAACCAGGCCAGCAGGGGAGGGCAGTTAGGGGTGACCAGGCCTGCAGGGGAGGGCAGTTAGGGGCAATCGGGCTGACAGGGAAGCAGTTAGGAATCAATCAGGCTGGCAGGGGACTGGTTAGGAGGTGATCAGGCTGGCAAGCAGAAGCGGTTAGGGACAATCAGGCAGGCAGGCAGGCGAACAGTTGGGAGCCATCAGTACTAGATTGTGAGAGGGATGTCTGACTGCTGGCAGTGATCGGGCCTAAACGAGCAGTCGGACATCTTTCGAAGGGTCCAAGATTGGAGAGGGTGCAGGCTGGGCTAAGGGACACACACCCCCCCCATGCAAGAATTTCATGCACTGGGCCTCTAGTTATACATAATCAAATATTGTTGCCACTGTAACAAGATTAAGAACCAAACTTATTTTGGAAATCAGGCAAACATCTAATACACTCCTTCATACATTTGCTGCACTGATGCCCTTAATGGAGGTTTAAGTTGGTGTGCTCCATCCTTTCCAGCAATATATGTGCAGGTAGTCTTTTGACTCATGGGTGCTGGTACTGTTTGCAAAGCTCTTTGGCCTCTTTTAGGTGCTCAGATTATATTTCTGGAATAGAATTGAACTTATCACACATATCTTTGATTGTCACTTAGTGTATAGGCTTGTTCAAGGAAAGTGACCCACTTTTCAAAGGGGCCAAGTGTCCAGGAGAATTGCTGTGCCTGCTTGCAGACAATTATTGAAATGTCTAAAACATTTCAAGTGGTACATAAATTATAAAGCAAGAAATATACAAGCAGTGACATTTACATAAAACAAAAAGGAAGTACAGTAAACATTTTTCTTTGATTTTTATGAATCAAAAATCCTTCAAGGTAAATATAACCCATATATTTATAATATAAAAATATATTTTTCTCCACTTCTTAGATACCTAAGAAAGAACTTAAAAGCAAACATATTACACATTTAAAAAGACTGATTTGCATTGCCCTTGTGCACCATTAAGCAACTCAAATTACTTTGTCAGCCAGCCAATATTTCAAACACCTGTCGCTTTCTTGGTGTTTATCCAAATATTTGTGGGTGTCGTGTTTTTTTGTTTGCTTGTTTCTGTGGGTTTTTTTGTGTGTGTTTTTTTTTCATGTAATGTCATTGCATGGTCATGGAAGCTTCTGAACATTAAGTTCTTCCACCTATGGACTTGAGGGAATTAATACATGATAGACATTTCTGCAATGTTTTATGAAAAATAATATCTTCCATAGAGGTGGGATTTATGTGTTTACAATAAAAAGCTAGAATTTGTTGAGCACGTATCATGTGCCCAGAACTGACTTTCACAGATTATTTCATTTTAGTCCTCACAGCAGATAAGGAAATTGACCCTGAGAGAAGTTAGATAACTTAACCAAGGCCATGACCTGGTTGGAAAGTAAGCCAAGATACAAACCCACATCTGATTTAAGCACCTGTCTCTTAGCCTTCACCATGCTGTTGTGAAAGAGCAATTCATTATATCTTGCAGCAAATGCAGTGTTTCAAGAATGCTATGTATACTGAGAGAGATGTGAGTAGTGTATTTTTTTAAATATATTTTTTATTTATTTCAGAGAGGAAGGGAGAGGGAGAGAGAGAGAGAAACATCAATGATGAGAGAGAATCATTGATCGGCTGCCTCCTGCACGCCCCCTATCAGGGATCAAGCCCACAACCCGGACATGTGCCTTTGACTGGAATTGAACCGTGACCTAGCCACTGAGCCTAACAGACAGGGCAGTAGTATATTCTTGATTGCCACTTAGTGCATAGGCTTGTGCAAAGAAAGCTACCCATTATTTTGTTTTTTGTTGTTTTTAAAACTTTATTGTTGAAAGAATTACATATGTCCTATTTTTTCCCTACTGACCCTTTCTAGACTGCCCCCACCCCCTACCCAGGCTTTTATCTGTGTTCATCAGTTATGCATATAACTGATCTCTTCCCACCTCTCCACCCACCACAACCCCTTCCCTCTGAGATTTGACAGTCTGTTTCATGCTTCTATGTTTCTGGATCTATTTTGTTCATCATTTTATTTTATTCATTAGATTCCACATATGAGTGAGATCATGCAATTGTCTTTCTCTGATTGGCTTATTTAGCTTAGCATAATTCTCTCCAGGTTCATTCATGCTGCGTCCCAAAGGGTAAGAGACCCTTCTTTTTTACAGCTGCATAGTTTTCCATGGTGTAAATGTACCACAGCTTTTATATCCACTCAGATACTGATGTACAATTGGGCTGTTTCCAGATCTTAGCTATTGTAATTAGTGCTGCTATGAATATAGGGGTGCACATATTCTTTCTGACTGATGTTTCGGGTTTCTTACTATGTATTCCTAGAAGCGGGATCACTGGGTCACATGGGGGATGTGGGATTGCCAGTTTAGGCCCGATCCCTCTCACAATCCGGGACTGCTGGCTCCTAATTGCTCACCTGCCTGCCTGCCCGATCGCCCCTAACCACTCTGCCTGCCAGCCTGCTCGCTCCCAATTGCCCTCCCCTGACAGCCTCATGGCCCCCAACTGCCCTCCCCAGCCGGCCTCATGGCCCCCAACTGCCCTCTTCGGCCCGCCTCATGGCCCCCAACTGACCTCCCCAGGTGGCCTTATGGACTCCAACTGCCCTCCCCAGCCAGCCTCATGGCCCCCAAATACCCTCCCCGGCTGGCCTCATGGCCCCCAACTGCCCTCTCTGGCTGGTCTACCTGGCAGACAACAATCCTGATGCTTTTCACAGGAGATGTTATGTGGGTACCTTTCTCAGTTCTGATGCTCTGGGGTGGGAAGGCCAGCTTGGGGTTTAGACCCCAAAGTTCTCAGTGGAAACCCCGCACAGCTGAGATATCCCTCTGGATCTTCAGCTGCTGTCTGTGGCCCAGCTGACCAGCTCTCTCTTGCCTCCACACTTCCTACCAGTTTCTATGTGGTCTCCACTTTCCATCTTTGGTTATCCAGTTTCTCTCCAGCTAGTCTTCAATTGATTATTCAGGATGGTTTTGCTGTATTTTACTTGTAATTCCAGTTTGTTCTTGGGAGAGTGTCAGTGTAGCTTCCATGTACTCTGCCACCATTTTGGAACCCCTCTATCCAGTTTTTATATAAAAATATCTTATTTCCCCAATTATTAGATACCTAAGTAAGAACTTAAAGCTAAGGATATTACATATCTAAATAAACTGGTTTGCATTGCCCTATTGCACCATTAAGCAACTCGAATTACTTTGTCAGCCAGCCAATATTTCAAACAACTGTCACTTTCTTAGTGTTTATCCAAATATTTGTGTGTATGGTGTTGTGTTTTTTTCATGTAATGTTGCTGCATGACCATGGAAGCTTTTGAACATTAAGTTCTTCCACCTTTGGACTTCAGGGAATTAACATATGATAGACATTTCTATAATGTTTTGTATGAGAAAAAATATCTTCCATAGAAATGGGAATTGTGGGATTAGAATAAAAAGCTAAAATTTGTTGAGCACTTATCATGTGCCTAGAACTGACTTTCACAGATTATTTCATTTTAGCCCTCACAGCAGATAAGGAAATTGACCCTGAGAGAAGTTAGATAACTTAACCAAGGCCATGACCTAGTTGGAAAGTAAGCCAAGATAGAAACTTACATCTGATTTAAGCACCTGCCTCTTAGGATTCACCATGCTATAGTGAAATAGCAATTCATTATATCTTGCAGCAAATGCAGTGCTTGAAGAACGCCATGTATATGGACACAGACTTGGATAGCTACTCTCTGATTGCCACTTCATACATAGGCTTGTGCAAAGAAAGCTACCCGGTTTTGACAGGGCCCAAGGCTCCAGGTGAATTGCTGTGCCTTCTTGCAGACAATGTCTAAAACATTTCAAGTGGTAAATAAATTTTAAGGCAAGAAATATACAAACAATGACATTCACATAAAACAAAAAGGAAATACAGTAAATATTTTTTTCATTGATTTTTAGGAATCAAAAATCCCTCAAGGTGAGTATAACCTATATAGTTATGATATAAAAATATTTTTTTCTCCACTTCTTATATACCTAAGAAAGAACTTAAAGGCAAATACATTACTTATATAAAGGGACTTGTTTGCATTGCCCTAGTGCATCATTAAGCAACTCAAATTACTTTGTCAGCCAGTCAATATTTCAAACACCTGTCACTTTGTTGGTGTTTATCCAAATATTTGCTTGTGTGGTGTTTTTTGGTTTTTGTTTTCCTGTAATGTCACTGCATGGCCATGGAAGCTTTTGAACATTAAGTTATTTTGGACTTCAGGGAATTGATAGATGATAAACATTTCTGCAGTGTTTTATATGAGAAAAAATATCTTCCATAGAGGTAGGATTTGTGTGATTAGAATAAAAAGCTACAATTTGTTGAGCACTTATCATGTGCTCCAAACTGTCTTTTACAGAATTATTTCATTTTAGCCCTCACAGCAAATAAGGAAATTGATGCTTGGAGAAGTTAGAAAGTAAGCCAGGATACAAACACATCGTATTTAAGCACCTGTCTCTTAGCATTACCACGGTGTAGTAAAGAGCACTTTATTATATCTTAACAGAAAATGCAGTGTTTCAAGGATGCAAATGAAAAAGGCTTAAAGAGCATAAACTTCCCAGTTCTTCTATATGTAACCATCATATTACCTGTGCCGACAGCCATAACACAAGAAGACAGAGGAGGAGAGGAAAGATTTTTAAAAATAAGTAAATTTTGTATTTTTCTTCCCTGAAAAATAAAAGTTAGATTCCAAAAAATATTATTTTTTATTTTATTAGTTGGTTCTTAAGTGATTTTCTCTCATGTCCAAATGCATTATTCTTTTCTGCTTTTTATAAAGCTAGGACTATGATTATGAAAATTGCATTTCTTTTCTGTCAGCTAATTTCTATTAAATTCTATCTGAGGACTTTAGAAGGAAATTTAGAAGGCAGGAGGAGGAGTAATAAATGTGAAAAATAAAATATGTAGATAAGAGCAGAAGTTAGTGAAATAGAAAAGATAAAACAGAAATTCATTACACACAAAATATGGTTCTTTAAAAATATTAATAAAATTTTCAAACCTCTGGCTCAATTGATCAAGAGAAAAAGAGAGAAAGCACAAGAAATTTGAATTGAAAAGAGAACACACACCCAAAGTTACAACAGAGATGAAAAGAAATAAAAGTAGGAGGTTTCTGTTTCCAGCATAACAAACTAGATTATTTAGATCTCACAAATCTATAAAACTGAAAGCCAATAGAAAATGGGCTACAAACAAAGAAAAAAAAATGTGCGATAATAAGACCATATAAAAGTAAACTTCAAACATAAACTAATAAAAGGATAGTACAATGAATCTTTGGGGAAGCTGGGACTCAGACATCTGAGGATAGGGTACTACAGATGCTCATATTTCTAAGCCAGCACAGTAAGGCTACTTCTAGGAAGATATAAAGAAGGTGGAAACTGGAACCAATTGCTATTTGTCAGAGTAGAAGGCCATTGATAAAGCTAAGCTGACCTATCAGCCAACTAACAGGAAACAGAAAGCAAACACAAAGCATGTGGCATTGGTGTATAACAACCTTTCTGAAGGCAATGTGGCGATATGGATCTAGAACTATAAAAATGTTCATACCATTTGACATAGTAATCCACACTTTGTAGCTTAACCAAACACAAGATTTAGAGATGTGCCCAAACATTTATATTCATGATGGTTCATGACAGTATTAAAATTTACCTACATGCATAATAACTACATGCATAAACATGTCTTATGCAGATAGGGTTCTCCTTTTCACCCCAGTTCTTTCAGTACTTGTATTAAGTAAATATTACATCCATAGAAAGTCTTTACGTCAGCTCCTGATAAAGCAATTTCCAAACCACTAAAATGTTACAAAAAAATTAACAGAAAATTAAGATCATAATGGTCATTCCAAATACAGAAGAACAAAAACAGTCCACAGATTTGTCCAACTATTTGTGAAATAGAATTTGCTGATATCCATGTTAAGCAACCTAATAAAACATAATTAAGAATTAATAAGGTAAATAAATTCAATAAAATTCAATATACATGAATTTGTACACAAAAAAAAATCTTGTTCTTCTATACACTAATAAAGAACTATCAGAAAGAGAAATTAAGAAAACAATCCTATTACAATTACATAAAAAAATAAAATAGCACCCTAGCCAGTTTGGCTCAGTGGATAGAGTGTCAGCCTGCAGACTGAAGCATCCTGGGTTGGATTCTGATCAAAGGTATATGCCTGGGTTGTGGGTTTGATCCCCAGTAGGGAACATGCAATGGTTCTCTCTCATCATTGATGTTTCCATCTTTCTCTCCCTCTCCCTCTCCCTTCCTCTCTGAAATCAATAGAAATATATTTTTAAAAATAAAAATAAAAAATAAATAAAATAGCTAGGAATAAGTTTAACCAAGCAAGTAAAAGACATGAACATTGAAAAGTATAAACCAATGATGACATTAATTGAAGAAAATACAAATAAATTCAAAGGTATTCTGTGTTTATGAATTGGAAGAGTAAATATTATTAAAATGTCTATACTACCCAAAGCAGTCTGCACATTCAATGCAAACTCTATCAAAATTCCAATAGCATTTTTCACATAAATAGAAAGTAAGTTGTAAAACTTGCATGGAACCACAAAAACACCAAGTAGCCAAAGTAATATTGAGATGAAAAAAAAACTGGAGACATCACTCTCCCTGATTTAAAAATTGTATAACAAGATGATATTGGCATAACAACAGACACATGGATCAAGGGAGCAGAATAGAGAACCCAAAAATAAACCCACACATTTATGGTCAATTATTTTATGACAAAGGAGCCAACAATATACAATGGGGAAAGGACGGTCCCTTTCAATAAATGGTGTTAGGAAACCTGGACATCCACATGCAAAAAAATGAAATCAGATCACTATCTTATAATGCACACAAAAATTAACTCAAAATGGGTCAAAGACTTGAATGTAAGACCTGAAACCATAGAACAACTAGATGAAGCCTGGCCAGTGTGGGTCAGTGGTTGAGCATTGGTTCATGAGCATGGTTTGATTCACAGTCAGGCTACATGCTAAAGTTGCAGGCTTGGTCCCCATTGTGGGTGTGCAAGAGGCAGCAATCTATGAATCCCACTCATCATTGATGTTTCTATCTCTCTCTCCCTCTCCCTTCTCTCTGAAATTAATAAAAGCATATCCTAATATATAAAAACCCTGGGTCTGTAACAACCAGAGGCTCAACCAGATGCCAGGCTAGGGATCTGAGGGAGCTGGAGCTGTGGGCCAGTGGCCGCCCATGTCAGCGGCTGGGAGGAGGGAGCTGTGGGCCCAAACAACCAAAGGACCAGTTCAGCTCTCATGGGTGGGACTGTGGAGGTTGAGGAGCCTCATGGTGAGGCGGAGGAGAGTTGCGGGGCAGTGAGGTGGAGGAGAGTCATGGGGCAGGGCTGTTAGCATGGAACTTCCCCAGGTGGCTGAGGCAGAGGAGAGTCATGGGGTGGCAGAGGCAGGGCGGGGGGCTGTGAGCCTGGAGCATCGCAGGGCTGCTGAGGCAGAAGAGGCAAAGGAGCCTCGTGGGGTGGGGGCTGTTAGCATGGAGGTTCACGGGGTAGGGGCCACGGAGGTGGAGGAGTGACGCTGGGCAGAAGACATAGCCCTGATTGCAGCTAGGCCTAGGGAACCCGCACAATTTAATTGTGTGCAGGGCTACTAGTTAAAAAATAATTACAAACTTGGGAGGAAACAAGATGGCGGCATAGGTAAACACCTGAGCTTGCTGCCTTGCACAACCACATCAAAACTACAACTAAAAGACAAAATGGATACCATCCAGAACCATGGGAAGGCTGGCTGAGTGGAAATTATATAACTAGAAGGAAAGAGAAAAGTTCACTGAGACTGGGAGAAGGAGCGGAGGTGTGGAAGTGAAGTGCGGAGGTATGGAAGTGCGCAAACGGGCTGGCAACTGGGTATGCTGTTGTCTTTTTCAATTGGTAGAGAGATACAAGCTCTGGACTGCTCTGAACTCCAGTTCAGGGCGAGACTCTGGGGACCCAGACTCATACAGGGAGAAACTGGACTGTCTGGCATTGGGCTGGAACACAAGGGCAGTTTTCTCTCAGAGGTGCTTGCAGCGATCATTGTTTCTGCACGGTGTCACAGGACACAGAGACTCAGGGACCTCTTCGGGGCAGGGATTATGGTCAACCATTGTTGTTTGCTCCACCCTGGTGATTCCCTAAGACCCAGTCCCTCCCAATTTACAACCCCACCCAAGCTGTGCACAGAGGCTTTTGCATATGAATGGCCTGGCCTTGTGCAATCTAAAACCTAACAAACCAACTGGTTCAGAGAGCTCCAAAAGAAGGCCCAAGGCTGGACAGCAGCTTGCATTGCTTCACAGCTGGGCCTCATCTCAGCACCTCTAAACCCCAAACAAAGAGGAGGAATCTGCAGCTCTCTCTGTAACTCCTGCTGGGTGGCCTCAGGCAGTGGCTGACTTTGCATTTCCTTGGAGATCCAAGAGCCAATGTACCCAGTGGTCAGAGTGAGACCATCCAGATTACAACTCTTCGCATCAATAAGAGACACACTCAGGGGGCAGATTCAGTGAGCACCAAGGCCCCACTGAAGCAAGTCTTGCCCCATAAGGGTGTCTCCAGCACAGAAGTTCTCCCAGCGTAGACACAGCTGATCCTCACAGCCAATTGGCCTGGAGGTCAATTCCTCCCAGTGATACCAACAACAATCAAGGCTTAACTACAACAAGACTGTGCACACAGCCCACAAAGGGGTGTGCCAAAAGTGTCCACCTCAGGTAGTTAGGGAGGTTGAGCCACTGGGCCCTATAGGACACCTAGCACACAAAGACACTCTATCAACTCAGGGAAGCAGCCAAAATGCGGAGACAAAGAAACAGGTCACAAATGAAAGAAATGGAGGAAAGCAAACTACTGGATATAGAGTTCAAAACCACGGTTATAAGGTTACTCAAGAATCTTCTAGAAACCTCTGAGAAATTTAGTGAGACCCTCAAGGATATGAAAAAGGACCAACTAGAAATTAAGCATACACTGACTGAAATTAAGAATAATATACAGAGATCCAACAGCAGACTAGAGGATCACAAGAATCAAGTCAAAGATTTGAAATATGAAGATGCAAAAAACACCCAACCAGAAAAGCAAAAAGAAAAAAGAATCCAAAAATATGAAGATAGTGTAAGGAGCCTCTGGGACAACTTCAAGTGTACCAAACCCGAATTGTAGGGGTGCCAGAAGAAGAGAGAGAGCAAGATACTGAAAACCTATTTGAAGAAATAATGACAGAAAACTTCCCCTACCTGCTGAAAAAAATAGACTTATAAGTCCAGGAAGCGCACAGAACCCCAAACAAAAGGAATCCAAAGAGGACCACACCAAGACACAGCATAATCAAAATGCCAAGGGCAATAGACAGAGAATATTAAAAGCAGCAAGAGAAAAACAGTTAGTTACCTACAAGGGAGTACCCATATGATTGTCAGCTGATTTCTCAACAGAAACTATGCAGGCCAGAAGGGAGTGGCAAGAAATATTCAAAGTGATGAATAGCAAGAACCTACAACCAAGATTACTCTACCCATCAAAGCTATCATTCAGAATTGAAGGTCAGATAAAGAGCTTCACAGATAAGAAAAAGCTAAAGGAGTTCATCACCACCAAACCAGTATTATATAAAATGCTGAAGGGTATTCTTTAAGAAGAGGAAGAAGAAGAAAAAGGTAAAGATAAAAATTATGAACAACAAAGTGACAACAAATACATATCTATCAACAGTGAATCTAAAATTCTAGTGAATAAAAAATCTGATGAACAAAATAAACTGGTGAATATAATAGAGTCAGGGGCATAGAAAGGGTGTGGACTGACAATTCTCGAGGGAAAGGGGGTGTGGGGGTGCAGGAAGAGACTGGACAAAAATCGTACACCTATAGATGAGGACCGTGCGGGGGGGTGGGTATGGGCAGGGGTTGGGGTGGGAACCAGGTGGAAAAAGAGGAACACCTGTAATAATCTGAACATAAAGATTTATTTAAAATAATAATAATAATAATAATAATAATAATTACAAACATAAAAAAAATCCCTACTAGATAAAACATAAGAGGTAAGCCCCTTGACATGGGTCGTGGCATGTCAAGTTGTGGGTTTTTTTTAATTATACACCAAATGCAAAGGTAAGAAACGCAAAAATTAACAAGTGGGAGTACATTAAACTAAAAAGCTTCTGCACTGCCTGGCCAGTGTGGCTCAGTGGTTGAGTGTTGACCCATGCACCAAGAGTTCATGTTTCCATTCCAGATCAGGGCACATGCCCAGGTTGCATGCTCAATCCTCAGTAGGGGGCATGCAGGTCGCAGCTGATCGATGTTTCTCTCTCATCTATGTTTCCATCTCTCTCTTCCTTTCCCTTACTCTAAAAATAAAAATCATATTTTTAAAAAAACTTCTGTATAGCAAAAGAAAAGATAAAAAAGCAACATGCCAAATGGTAGAAAATATTTGCAAAACATATATCTGATAAGGAGTTAAAATCCAAAATATATGAAGAAGTCACAGGACTCAATAGCAAAAATAAATAAATAAAAACAAAATCACAATCCATTTTAAATATGGGCAATGGATATGAATAAAAATAATTCCAAAGAAGGCATACAAATGACCAAAGGGTACCTGAAAAGGTGCTCAACATCACTAATCAAAAGGGAAATGCAAATAAAAAGCACAATGAAATAGCACTTCACACCTGTTAGAATACCTATGGTCAAAAGACAAGAAATAACAAGGGCTAGCAAGGATGCAGAGAAAAGGCAACCACGTACATTGTTGGTAGAAATGTAAATTGGTACAGCCACTATGGAAAATAACTTGGAGGTGCCTCAGGAAATTAAAAATAGAGCTACAATATGATCTAGCATTTCCACTTCCATGTATGTGATGAAAATGAAAACACTAACTCAAAAAGACATCTGCAGGCCCATATTCATTGTAGTATTATTCAAAACTAGAGGCCCGTTGCACAAAGAGATTCGTGCAATAGGCCTTTCTTCCCTTGGCTTCCAGCACCGGTTTTCCTCCCGCACCCGGGACCCAGGCCTTCGCTCAGGCCGGAGTCTGCCGCCTTTGCTGCAGACTCCGGCCAGAGTCTGCCTTCTTCGTCTTCTCTGCAGACTCCAGCCAGAGTCTACCGTCTTCACTGCAGACTCAGGCCAGAGTCTGCCGTCTCTGTCTTTGCTGTAAACTCTGGAGTCTGCAGTCTTCATCTTCACTGAAGCCGGAGTGCCACTCCTGTAGATCCCTTCGCCCCTGCCCTCCCTCTCATAGCAGGCGTCCTGCCCCATCCAGCCACTCTGTGCCTGGAGCAGCTGGGCGGCTGCCATCTTTGTCCTTCTAATTTGCATATTCCCTCCTGATTGGCTGGTGGGTGTAGCAGAGGTAAGGTCAATTTATATGTTTGTCTATTATTAGGTAAGATGACCAAGAGATGGAAACAACCTAAGTGTCCATCAATGGATGAATGGATAAAGAATATGGTACTATATATTATACCATGGACTATGATTCAGCCATAAAAAATAAGGCAGTCTCATCTTTTAAGACAACATGAATGGACTTTGAGAGCATTATGCTAAGTGAAATAAGATAGACAGAGAAAGACCAATACGTATTATCTCACTTATATGTGGAAACTAAAAATAAAAATAAAAAAAAACAAGCTCATGGATTCAAAGTTCAGATTGGTTCCAAAGAAGGAACCTATTATATGTTGCCAGAGGGGTTAAAAGAGGTGTGCAAAATGAGTGAAGAAAGTTAAAAATTACAAAATTCCATACATAAAATAAATAAGTCATAAGGATATAAAGTACAGCCTAATAACTATAGCAGTAAAACTATATTTATATTTTAATGTTGCTGAGAGAGTAGAGCTTGAAGTTCTCATCACAAAAAAAAAAATTGGAACTATGTATACAATGATGGATGTTAAGTGGACTTAATGTGGTCACTATTTTCAATATACACAAATATCAAATTACTGTCCTGGCCGGTGTTTCCCCGTGGTTAGAACATTGGCCCACACACCAAAGGGTCATACCTTAGATTCCTGATCAAGGGCATGTATCTGGGTTGCAGGTTCGATCCCCAGCCCTGGCTGGAGCACATGTGGGAGGCAACCAATCGATGTGTCTCTCTCACATTGATGTATATCTGTTTTCTCCTCTCTTTCTCTCTCTTTTTCTTTCTCTCTCCTCCTCTCTTTTTATCTCTCTCTTCCTGGCTCTGCCCTTCCCTCCCTTCTACTCTCTTCAAAAACCAAAGGAAAAAGTATCCTCAGTTGAGGATTAAAAAATAACAACAAAACAAATATCAGATTATCATGTCTCAGACCCAAAACTAATATAATGTATGTCAATGATATCTTAGTTCTAAAATATACAACTTACTAGTAAAAAAAAAAGAGTACATAGATATCTACTAAATTTTAAAAAGAGTTAAGAATGTGAAATTGGAAGAGAATATGGAAAAGAAAACTCATAGACACATCATTAATTATAAATCTTTGAAGGGTTCAATCAGAGTTAAATAAACATGAAGAAAGGAGATACAAATGATTACACTTGACCAAGGAGTCTACCCAAATCACCTCTCCTAGGAAGCCTTTCAGACAACCTGTAATCTGGGGTAGCCATCCTGCCTGTGAGCTACTATTATCCCTCTCCCTTTCTGTAATTCAGTCCTTACAGCGCTGTATAAAGTGATGGCTAATTTATTTCTCTTATCCCTCTCCCATCGTGTGATCCTTGAGAGTAAATGTTGTGTCTTTATTTCTGTACCCCCAGAACCTGCTTAAGGAAGGATTTAGTAAATATTGATTGAATGAATTTGGAGTAGAAAAAGTAGACAGAGAGGATAGTCTTTCATGAAAAGGGAATGACTTGTGGACAAGACAGTACAGGAACAAATGTACTTTTCTTTTAATAAACAAAAAGAATCACTATGTTTCCCTGGTTATGGAGAAGAAAAGGCCTGTGCTGAGTTCCTCCCACTTCTCCAGATCCATGCTACATGCCCTTCTCAACTCTTATCTATGACACTAGAGGCCCAATGCATGAAGTTCGTGCAAGAGTAGGCCTACCTTCCCCCAGCTGCTGGCACTGGCTTCCTTCTGGCACCCAGGACCAGGCTTCCCTCACAGCCCTGGCTTTGTCCAGAAGGTCATCTGGAAGGACATCCAGACGTCCGGTCTAATTAGCATATTATGCTTTTATTATTATAGATAGGAGGCTAACCTTTGTGAACTGTATCAACTGAATCCCTCTGGGCACTGATGTGGCCCTCTTAAAAATTATACATACTTCTCTCTGATACATCTCTTCCTGGATTTGGAGATTAACAAAACAGAGGAAGGCCAAAGAGAAGTTAGGTAGAAGTTAGTTGAATACTAAGTTAGGTAGCATGACCTAAATCACAATCTCAGTTCCCCTAAGTTTTCTGCAAGTTTAAGGGAGTGAGGTCTGATAACAACAGGGTATGTGGCAGGTCCGCTAGTTCCTCCAAAAGTTGTGCTAAAACAGTGGTTTTTAACCTTGGTCGCACATTAGAATCATCCAGAAAATTTTTAAAATACCAATGCCTGGGCCCCACGCTTAGGAATTTTGTTTCAGTTGGTCTGGGTTGGGGCCTAGGCATCTGTTTCTTTTAAATGCTTGCCAAACTAATCTAAGACTATAGTTGAGAACCTCTACATTAGTGAGAATTCAAGTCATACGTACAAGATGGACATCTTTGATGATATTACTATGACTACTCATCACATCCTAGTATAGATGTGTATCAGTAGGAATGTTTATACATGAAAATATACATCAAATGCTCTGTTAACTGCCACTGGGAGTGGCAAAACCAACAATAGTAACCCATTCAGGTGGTGTCCACCTGAGTCTAAGTGGCACTAGTCACCTGATCTGCCTAGTATGCACCCCAGGAGGGTGAATCGTGTTGATTAGATCCACCTGGGTTTAGATAAGCCTCCTCATAATACCTGTGGCACTTCATTTAACACAGGACTTTATAAAATAGACAGGAGGTTTAGTTAGAAATGACCCAACTCTGTGGAATGCCTATGATATCTCTTGGTATGACTATTCAAAGGCCTTACTTCACAATTATGCATAAGAACTTGAAAGGATACTAATTTTACATTTGGCAATAGGATCCTCTAATGGTTTTTCGTTTGTTTTTTGTTTTGTTTTGGGGGTTTCTTGTGTTTTTTTAATTCCTTATTGTTTAAAGTCTTACATATAATATTACATATGTCTACTTTTTTTCCCATTGACCTCTCGCTGGCCACCCCCACCCCCCCAGCACATGTCCTCACCCCCCTAGTGTCTGTGTCCATTGATTATGCTTATATGCATGCATACAAGTCCTTTGGTTGATCTCTTACTCCCCATCCCCATCCTCCCCTGCCTTCCCTCTGAAGTTTGACAGTCTGTTTGATGCTTCCATGTCTTCGCCTCTATTTTGTTTTGTTTCTTTTTTAATCTAAATATTAAATAATAAATATCAATAGGATCTTCTGAGGTAGTGTTAACTAGCAGAAGAGGGCTAAAATATTTATTGTGGGCAAGAGTCAATGCATTTGGAAATTACTAATATAAACTATAGTTAGAAAATAGCAGAAAACCATCTGTAAGTTATAACCCAGGGAGAAAAAACACTATTATTACCAAATTTTCCCCATAGCAATGATGAAATTTATCCTTGACATTTTAAAGAATAATAAAATATTATGAATTACTATACAATAAGTTTCTTCATTATGCTATCCATTTCTATACTCTATCCTCCCAGTGAGTACTAAGAAAGTGCTTACTGAATGAAGTAATCAGGAAGATCACACACACACACACACACACACACACACACAGAAAATGTCAACTTGCACTTGCATAAAGGGGACTATTAACTAGCATTCTGTTCACTACCTAACAATAAAAACATAACAGACCTGAAGATGGTTTAAGAAATAGTAAATACTCATGCATAAATAAATGAAAATGATTGGTATGTAAATAGACTAAAATAATTGGACTGGTATAACAGAAACAGATTGCATTTGCTACCATGCAGTCAGGCACTTCACATATACTTCAATCCTCACACTCTTGCCCAGTGTAAATGGTCAAAGAAGACTTATAAGAGGAAGTGATGTCTGTGTTGACACAGAATGGAAGAGTAGGAATCATCCACAAAGATGAAAGGACAAAGAAAGTCCTAAGTAGAATGCTATCATACACAATAAAGCAGATGCAAAAGAGCAGGATGCATTTCAGGAACTTCAGACACCTTAGTAATGAAGAAAGAGGAAGGATTGGTAGTAGATGGAACTGGATTTTATCCTGAAGATCATGGGGAGCCACTATTTCTACCTAGAAATGTCATTATCTAATAATTGTCTTGGGCATGTGTAGGGAGCACCAGTGAAAAGATGATTGTTATAAAGTTTAAAATAAATAATGAAGGTAACTAATGAGTGTACTATTAAGTACTTTAAGACACTAGTTCTTAATTTTCTTTGGTTGTTGCTCTATGATGTTTTGCCCCTCCCCCCCGCCCCCCCGCCCTATTGTACCAGTCCACTTTCTCAAGCCCACAAATGGCTGGCTCTGTGCCCAGTTACTGTTCCGACTGTCAGGCAGACTCCCAGTGTTCAGACCACCACATCTCTTGAAGTGGTGCATCCTTTGACTAATGAATTGCTCTATATCACTTACTGGGACAAGAGTGCCACCTTGTGTTGCATCGCTGACTGTTCACCATCACCAACTGCTTTTTTTTTTTTCACTTGAGCTACTTATTTGTGGATGAAGCCACCAAATTTTCCCTGCAGGAGTAACTTGGAAAAGAAAATTGTTAACAAACGTGTTGCCAAATACAACAGAAAGGGATCTCAGGCCCTTTTTAAACATAATAGCAGTGCTACTGCCTGAGCTTAATAGACTGATGGCTACATGCTGGAAAATGCTTAACCTATGTCCTCTGAACTCTTTAATTCATTGTATTTAACAGATTTATGAGGTTTTAAAACTTAAGTTTAAAAATACAACTGAAATTATGATCTAGGACTGAAATAGGTTAAGCAAAAACCTACCCTGCGGTCTCCCATAGAGGCCCGTCTCAATAATAAATTCTGAGAAAGGATTCCAAGACGTTGTTTGAAAGTGCATTCCTTGATGTCTGCAAAGGAGGCTGTAAGCCTTTGCAGACAGACCAACTATTTAAACTATTTTTGAAGAATTATTGGAGAAAGAAATTTCCTTAAATTCCTGGAGAAGGACCACGCATGAATTCTTTCTGCCTCCTCCTCCCCACACTTTTTCACAGGCAGTTTGCTTTACTTTTCTCCAATTCTGGCTTCACTTTTTTTCTCAGATTTGTTGAAAAATAAGCTTCCAGTACCTGAAAGTCTGTTGTTATTTTCTTAGGTGAAATGGACAAATTCCTGGAAATATGCATTCTTCCAAAACAGAATTAGAGAATATGAATAGACAAATTACAACTAGTGAAATTGAAGCAGTAATCAATAAACTCCCAATAAACAAAGTCCTAGACTGGATGGCTTCACAGGCAAATTTTACCAAACTTTCAAAGAAGAACTAACACCTATCCTCAAACTATTCTAAAAATTCAAGAGGAGGGAATATTCCCAAGTTCATTTTACAAGGCTAGCATTATTCTAATTACAAAACCAGGTAAATACATAACAAAGAAAGAAAATTATAGGCCAACTAGAGGCCCGGTGCACAAAATTCGTGCAGGGGAGGGGGTGTGTCCCTCAGCCCAGCCCACACCCTCTCCAACCTGGGACCCCTTGAGAGATGTCCGACTGCCCATTTAGGCCCGATCCCACCGGTGGTATCGGGCCTAAATGGGCAGTCAGACATCCCTCTCACAATCCAGGACTGCTGGCTCCCAACTGCTTGCCTGCCTGCCTGCCTGATTGCCCCTAACCGCTTCTGCCTGCCAGCCTGATCACACCCTAACCACTCCCCTGCCAGCCTGGTCCCTCCCAACTGCCCTCTCCTGCAGGCCTGGTCCCTCCCAACTGCCCTCCCCTGCTGGCCTGATTGCCCACAACTGCCCTCCCCGGCTGGCCATCTTGCAGCGGCCATCTTGTGTCCACATGGGGGCAGCCATCTTTGACCACATGGGGGCGGCCATCTTGTGTGTTGGAGTGACGGTCAATTTGCATATTAATCTTTTATTAGATAAGATATCCTTGATGAACATAGATGCTAAAATCCTCAGCAAAATATTAGCAAACCAGATCCAGCAACATATTAAAAAGATCATACACCATGATTAAGTGGGATTTATTCCAGGAATGCAAGGTTGGTAAAATATCCACAAAACAATAAATGTGATACACCACATAAACAAAATGAAGGTAAAACTACATGATCATATCAATAAACGCAGAAAAAGCATTTGATGAAAGGCAGCACCTATCATATCTAATAAAGAGGGAATATGCTAATTGACCCTCACAACATTGCAAAGATGGCGGTGCCCACAGCCAATAAGGAGGGAATATGCTAATTGACTGACCCGCCCTCAAAGATGGTGGCGCCCACAGCCACAAGATGGTGGCGCCCAGTCTTCTCAGCCCCATCAGGGCAGCAGGTTCGTGGCAAGGCCAGGCCAGCCCCCAGGTGGGCCCAGCTGCTCAGCGCGCCTGCCTCTGGAGTCCTTCAGTTCCCTCAGCCCCCCAGCCACCCAGGGCTGGCCCGAGGCACAGGCAAGCCTCAGATGGCAATTGCCCAGCCGCCCAAGGGCTGGCCCGAGGTGCAGGCAAGCCTTGGATGGCAGCTGCCCAGCCGCCCAGGACCGGTTCAAGGCAGAGGCAAGCCTCGGATATCAGCTGCCCAGCTGCCCAGGGCCAGCCCAAGGTGCAGGCAAGCCTCAGATGGCAGCTGTCCAGCCACGCAGGGCCAGCCCGAGGCATAGGCAAGCCTCAGATGGCAGCTGCCCAGCTGCCCAGGGCTGGCCCAAGGTGCAGGCAAGCCTCAGATGGCAGCTGCCCAGCCACCCAGGGCCAGCCCGAGGCACAGGCAAGTCTCAGATGGCAGCTGCTTAGCCACCCAGGGCTGCCTGAGGTTCAGGTAACCAGGGCCAGTCAAGGCTTGCACTGCCAGCAGTGGCGGCAGCAGAGGTGTGATGGGGCGTCGCCTCCCACCCCTGAGGGCTCCCGGACTGTGAGAGGGGGCAGGCTGGGCTGAGGGAGCCTTCGCTCCAGTGCATGAGTTTTCATGCACCGGGCCTCTAGTTTATGATATAAACTCTCAGAGAGTGGGAATAGAGGGAACATACCTCAACATAATTAAAGGCTAAACATGACAAACGCACAACCAACATCATACTAAATGGGCAGAATCTGCAAGCATTTCCCTTAAGATTGGGAGCAAGACAGCGTGTTCACTTTCACCACTCTTATTCAACAAAGTACTGGAAATCCTAGCCCTAGCAATCAGATAAGAAGAAATAAAAGACATTTAAATTGGAAAGGGAAAAGTATAACTGTCATTATTTGTGGACGACATCATGTATATAGAGAACCCTAAAGATTCCACCAAAACACTGCTAGAACTGATAAATGAATTCAGTTATGTAGAAGGACACAAAATAAATATTCAGAAATCAGTTACAATTTTAAAACATATTTTTATTGTTTTCAGATAGATGATGGGGGAGGGAGAGAGAGAAAGAGAGAGAAACATCAATGATGAGACTCACTGAGCGACTGCCTCCTGCATGCGCCACACTGGGGATCAAACCTGCAACCCAGGCATGTGCCCTGACCAGGAATCAAACCTTGACCTTCTGGTTCATATGTTGATGCTCAACCAGTGAGCCACACCAGCTGGGCTCAGTTACATTTTTTTAAAATATATTTTTACTGATTTTAGAGAGGGAGGGAGAGAGAAATAGAAACAGCAGTGATGAGAAAGAATCATTGATTGAATGCCTCCTGCATGCCCCCCCACTGAGGGATCAAGCCTGCAACCCAAGCATGTGCCCTTGACCAGAACTGAACCCAGGACCCTTCAGTCTGCAGGCTGATGCTCTATCCATTGAGCCTAACTGACTAGGGCTCGGTTATATTTTTATACACCAATAATGAGCTATCTGTAAGGAAACTAAGAAAAGAATACCATTCACATTTGCTTAAAAATAATAAAATGAGGAGAAACCAAGATGGCGGCATAGGTAAACACCTGAACTTGCTGCCTTACACAACCACTTCAAAACTACAACTAAAAGACAAAACGGGCATCATCCAGAACCACAGGAAAGCTGGCTGAGTGGAAATTCTACAACTAGAAGGGAAGAGAAAAGCACTCTGAGACTCAGAGGAGGTGCAAAAGTGAAGTGCAGAGGTATGGAAAGGGCTGGCAACTGAGAATGAGGTTGTCTTTTTCAATTGGGAGGGAGATACAAGCTCCCGCCTGCTCTAAACTCCAGTTCCAGGCGAGACTCTGGGGACCCAGACTCATACGGGGGGAAACTAGACTGTCTGGCATTGGGCTGAAACACGAGGGCGGCTTTCTCTCAGAGGTGTTTGTAGCGATTACCACGGGACACTAAGACCCAGGGGCCTCTTAGGGCAGGGCTGAAGGTTAGCCATTGCTGTTTGCTCCACCCTGTTGATTCCTTGAGACCCCACCCCACCCAATTTACAACCCCACCCCAGCTGTGTGCAGAGGCTTTTGCATATGAATGGCCTGGCCCTTTGCAATCTAAAATTACCTAACAAGCTGAAGCTGGGTCAGAGAGCCCCAGATCTTCCAAAATAAGGCCCAAGGCCACAGCAGCTTGCATTGCTTCACAGCTGGGCCTCATCTGGGCACCTCAAACCACAAACAAAGAGAAAAAGTCAATATACAGTCATAATTTTTAAAAATACCAATCTAAGTCCTGGCCAGTATGCTAAGTAGTTAGAGCAGCTGCCCACACAACAAAGGGTCTTGGGTTCACTTCCTAGTCAAGGGGTCATACCTGGGTTGCAGGTTTATCCCTGCCCCTGTCAGAAGGCAGTCAATCAATGTGTCTCTCTCACATAGATGTTTCTCTCTCTCTTTCTCTCTTTCTCTCTCTCTCTCTCTTTCTCTCTCTCTCTCTTTCTCTCTCTCAAGCCTTCTCTCCCACTCTCTCTAAAAATCAATCTCTAGTGAGGTTGTAAGGCAGTAGCAGTTTGCTTCCACATGGTATCAGCAAATCAAGTAAGTTAATCTGTTAATCAGAATAAAATATTTAGAAAACTAGAGGCCCAGTGCACGAAAATTTGTGCACTTGGGGGGTGGTGTCCCTCAGCCCAGCCTGCGCTCTTTCACAGTCTGGGAGCCCTCAGGAGATGTCCTACTGACAGCTTAAGCGGGCCTAAGCCGCAATCTGGCCTCCCTCTGTGGGAGGCGACCAGGCTGGCCCATCAGGGATGGCAAGGGCTGGCACATCCCCATCCTACCAACATTGTGCCGCCGCTGATGGCGCCACCTTCCACCCCCCTCCATTGTTGTCCCCTCCCTCTGCCCACTGGCATGTGCCTTGGCTGACCTGACACTGCCTCCTTGCCGACCCCACCCCCTGCTGATTGGTCATTCCACCATTCAGTCAATTTGCATATTACACTTTTATTATATAGGATAAGGAATTCCCCCTGAGGTCTTAAGTGAGGGTGAGGGAGAAATAACCATGTAGTATAGATAGTACGCTCAGAAAGTGAGTCATCTGCATGTGCAACTTAGATACTTTTAGATTCAGTTTGATAGGTAGTACTTCCTTAAGGATGGACTATTGATAAACATGACCAACATTTTGATTATTTTGATTTGATAACATGTGGTTCATCATGGGTAACTTGACCTCACAGTTAGGATTTGTTGTCTGCTATTATGGTAATCATACCAATTTGCCTCTATTGATTAAGTGCTTCTAATTAGCTTCTGCTAATCTACAATGTTCTTATCTTCACTGGAATTAAGGGAGTCATAAGATGCTGGCATTCTCCTCTCCAATGATTTCTCAAGGTCTTAGCGAAGGGGTTGTCTTCTGGACCCACTTGAGTAATAAATTGAGTGAGGAAAGCAGAATGTACATGACAAATTAACCCAACATTTCTATGTCTCAAATCTTTTCATTCTTTTCTCTTTTCTTCCTTATGGTATGTCAATGTCTTTTTTTTTTTTTTAATTGGGATGACATTAGTCAACATGAACATATTGGTTTCATGTGTGGATTACTAATTTACAAAATCTGTATATAAAACCATGTGCCCACCACCCAAAGTCTTCTTCTGTCACCTCATATTAGGACCCTTTTTTCCCCCACCCCCCTCCCTCTGGCAACCACCACACTGCTATTTGTGTTCATAAGTTTCAGTTTTATAATCCACATAAGAGTGAAATCATATAGCTCTTAGCTTTTTCTGTTTGACTTATTTCACTTCGCATAATGTTCTCAGGGTCTATCCATGTTGTTGTAAATGACGCTATTTCATCCTTTCCTATGGCTGTGCAGTACTCCATTGTGTATATATACCACATGTTTTTAATCCAGTCCTCTGTTGTAAGGCACTTTGGCTGTTTCCAATGTGTATATATACCACATCTTCTTAATCCAGTCCTCTGTCGTAGGGCACTTTGGTTGTTTCCAACTCTTGGCCCCCATGAATAATGCTGTAATGAACATAGGGGGGACATATATCTTTGCATATAAATGATTTCGAGTTTTGGGATATATACCCAGGAGTGGGGTTGTTGGGTCATATGGTAGCTCTATTTTTAATTTTTTGAGGAATCAGCAGTCTGCTTTCCATAGTGGTTGTACCAATGTACATTCCCACTAGCAGTGAATGAGGGTTCCCTTTTTTCCACAACCTCTCCAAAAGAGGTTGGCTACACCTGCTTGTCTTATTGATAATGGCCACTCTAACAGGTGTGAGTGGGTATCTCATTGTAGTTTTAATTTGCATTTCCCTGATTGCCAGTGAGGTTGGACATCTTTTCATATATCTATTGGCTGTTTGTATGTCTTCTTGGGAGAGGTGTATTTTCAGGTCCTCTGCCCACTTTTTTATTGGATTGTTTATTTGTTTGGTGTTGAGTTTTATGAGTTCCTTATATATTTTGGAAATTAAACCTTTGTTGTAGCTACTGTTTGCAAATATCATCTCCCATCTGGTTGGCTGCCTGTTTATTTTGTTGTCCATTTCTTTTGCTGTGCAGAAGCTCTTCTTTGATATAGGCTCATTCATTTATTTTTTCCTTTACCTCCCTTGCCTTTGGGGTCAAGTCCATAAAATGTTCTCTACCACCGAGGTCCATAAGTTTGGTACCTATATTTCTATCTATGTGACTTATAGTTTCAGGTCTTATGTTTAAGTCTTTGATCCATTTTGAATTAATTTTTGTACATGGGGACAAACTGCCATCCAGTTTCATTCGTTTGCATGTGGCTTTCCAGTTTTCCACATGCAAACGAATGAAACTGCATCATTTATTGAAGAGACTATCTTTATTCCAATGTGCATTTCTGGCTCCTTTGTCAAAAATTATTTGTCCATATACATGTGGTTTTATAGCTAGGCTCTCTATTCTGTTCCATTAATCTGTGTATCTGTTTCTCTGCCAATACCATGCTGTTTTGATTATCATAGCTCTGTAGTATACTTTGAAGTCAGGTAGTGTGATACCTCCAGCATTGTTCTTTTCTTTTCTTTTTTCAGGATTGCTTTGGCTATTCTGGGTCTTTTATAGTTCCATATGAAACCGTAGATTTCTTGTTCTATTTCTTTAAAAAAAATAACATTGGAATTTTGATGAGGATTGCATTAAATCTGTATATTGCTTTGGGTAAAATGGCCATTTTAATTGTGTTGATTCTTCCAATCCATGAACATGGAATATTTTTCCATTTTGTTGTGTCTTTTTCAATCTCTTTTACAATAATGTTTTGTAATTTTCATTATATAGATCTTCCACATTCTTTGTTAAGTTTATTCCTAGGTATTTTATTCTTTTGGTTGTGATTGCAAAAGGAATTGTTTTCTCCATTTCTTTTTCTGAAGTTTTGTTTTTGGTATACAGGAGGGCAATGGATTTTTTGCACATTGATTTTGCATCATGCAACTTGACTGTATTTGCTTATTGTTTCCAGTAGTTTTTTGGTAGAGTCTTTATAGTTTTCTATATACAGATATAGGTCATCCACAAAAAGTGACAATTTAACTTCTTTCTTCCCTATTTGGATGCCTTTTATTTCTTTCTCTTATCTTATTGCTCTGGCTAGTACTTCTAGTACTATGTTGAATAAGAGTGGTGGGAGTGGATATCCTTGTCTTGTTCCTGATCTTAGAGGGAAAGCTCTCAATTTTTCACCATTGAGTATGATATTGGCTCAAAGTTTATTATATTTGCCTTTATTATGTTGAGGTACTTGCTTTCTATTACTATTTTATTGAGCATTTTAATTATAAATGGATGTTGTATCTTAAATGCTTTTTCTGCATCTATTGACAAGTTCATATGGTTTTATCCTTTCTTTTGTTAATATGGTGTATTACATTGATTGATTTGTGAATATTGAACCATCCTTGTGCCCCTGGAATGAATCCCACTTGATCGTGATGTATTATTTTTTGGATGTACTGCTGTATTTTCTTAGCTAATATTTTGTTTAGGATTTTTGGGTCTGAATTCATCAGTGATATTGGTCTGTAGTTTTCTTGTTTTGTGTTATCTTTGCCAGGTTTTGGTATCAGGGTTATATTGGCCTCATAGAATGTGTTAGGAAGTATTGCCTCTTCTTCAATATTTTTGAAGAGTTTGAAAAGAATAGGTTTTAATTCTTCCTTGAACATTTGGTAGGACTCACTGGTGAAGCCATCTGGTCCTGGACTTTTATTTTTTGGGAGGTTTTTCATGATTGTTTCAATTTCCTCAATGCTGATCAGTCTATTTAGATTTTCCAGTTCTTCATGATTTCGTCTAGGAAGGTTATATATTTCTAGCAACTTATCCTAGAAATTTCTTCTAGGCTATTGAATTTGGTGGCATAAAGGCTTTCATAATATTCTAGTATAATCCTTTGTATATCTGTGATGTCTGTGGTGATTTCTCCTCTCTCATTTCTGATTTTATTTATATGGGTCTTTTCCCTTTTTTCCTCAGTGTGTCTAGTCAGGGGCTTGTCAATTTTATAAATCTTTTCAAAGAACCAGTTCTTTGTTTTATTGATTTTTTGTATAGTTTTTTGTTCTTTATTTCATTTAATTCTGCTCTAATTATTATTTCCTTTCTTCTGCTAACTTTAGGTTGCTTTTGTTCTTCTTTCCCTAGCCTTTTAAGGTGTGATGTTAGATTGTTTACTTGGAATTTCTCTTGTTTCTTGAGATAGAGTTGTAGTGATATAAACTTCCCTCTTATTACAGCTTTCACTGCATCCCAGAGGTTTTGATATGTTGTGTTATCACTCTTGTTTGTCTCTATATATCTTTTGGTCTCATCTTTTTTTTCTTCTTTGACCCCGTCAATTTTTAGTAGTATGTTGTTTAATGTCCATGTATTTGTAGATTTTTTTAATCTCCTTTTTGCAGTTGATTTCTAATTTCATGGCTTCGTGGTCAGAAAATATGCTTGGAATAATTTCAACCTTTTTGAATTTGTTGATGCTTGTTCTGTGACCCAACATATGGTCTATCCTTGAAAATATTCTATGTGCATTGGAGTAGTCTGATGTTCTGGGATGAAATGTTCTGTAAATATCGATTATATCCATTTGGTCTAGTGTTTCATTTAATGCTGATATTTCTTTATTAATTTTTTTTTTGTTTGGTTGATCTGTCTAGGGCTGTCAATGGAGTGTTAAGTTCTCCAACTATGATTGTGTTTTGATCTGTTTCTCCCTTTAGTTCTGTGAGTAGCTGTTTAATATATTTCAGTGCTCCCTGGTTAGGCACATATATATTAAGAAGTGTTGTGTTTTCTTGATGTAGTTTCCCATTTATCATTATAAAGTGTCATCTTTGACCCTTACTATCTTTGTTATCTTGAGATCTATTTTGTCAGATATAAGTATGGCTACACCTGCTTTTTTGTGGATGTTATTTGCTTGGAGAATCATTTTCCACCCTTTTACTTTGAATCTACCTTTGTCTCTGCTGTTTAGATGTGTCTCTTGTAGGCAGCATATGGTTGGTTTTATCTTTTTATCTACTCTGCTACTCTGTGCCTCTTTACTGGTGAATCTAGACCATTTACATTAAGGTTAATTATTGATGTATGAGGATTTCCTATAGCCATTTTATCTTTTGTTTTCTGGCAACTCTGTTCCTCCATTGGTTCTTTTCCTTTATGCTCCTATCTGTTGTTGTTTTTGTTTTCTGTGGGGGGTTTTTTGTTGTTGTTTTGGTTTTTTGTTTTGTTTTTGTTTTGTTTGTTTTTTAGTGGTATTCCATACATCTTTCTTCTGTTTCCTCTGTTTTTAAGCTATATGTCTTGTTTGGGGAATTTCTGTGTGTGGTTGCCATTAGTTTTATAGAAAGTGAAGTTGCATATATACCATAGTTTTTCCCTTTTGAGTGCATCTGATCTTCATTTTCCTTTGCCTGTTCATACATGTCCCTCTTCCCCTTGTATATTTTTATTGTCACAAATTATCCCTATTTATGCTGTGAGTTTTTGGCAATCCTACCTGTAGTGTTATGACCTTATGTTCTTTGTTCCAGGTAGAATAACTCCCTTGAGTATTTCCTGCAATGGAGGTTTTCTAGTGACTAAATCCCTTAGCTTCTGTATGTCTGGGAATGTTCTTATTTCTCCTTCATATTTCAAGGATAATTTTGCTGGATATAATATGTGTGGCTGGTAATTTCTCTCTTTCAGACATTTGAATATTTGGTTCCACTCTCTTCTGGCTTGTAGAGTTTCTGCTGAGAATTCATGTGAAGTTCTGATGGGTTTTCTTTTGTAGCTCACTTCCTTCTTTTCCCTGGATGCTTTGAGGATTTTTTCTTTGTCACTAATTTTTGACAGCTTCATTTCCAAATGACTTGGAGAAGGCTTCTTTGGGTTGAGGTAACTAGGTGTTCTGTTTTCTTCTTGGATTCGAGGATCTAGTTCTTTCCATAGATTTTGGAAGTTCTAATCCACAATTTGTTTTAACAGACTCTCCATTCCACTCTCTCTCTTCCTCCTCCCCTATGCCTATGATTCTGATGTTTTGGGGTTTTTTTTGTGTGTTTTTTTTTTTAATGAAATCAGAGAGGTTTCGTAGGGCTATTTTGTATTTCTTTATTCTCAGGTCTCTCTCTTCTTCCCTCTGCATTATTTCTTGATTCCTATTTTCAATATCACTAGTTTTTTCCTCTAACTGGTTGGTTCTGTTTTCTATGCTCATCAGCTCACTCTTAATTTCTTTAATTGCCTGCTTCATTTCCAGGATTTCTGCTATATTCTTTTTTTAAATTTAAATTTCTTTGGAGAAATAGTCATTTTGTTCATTGATTTGTTTTCTGAGTGCACTGATTTGTCTGTCAGTATTTTCTCACATCTCATTGAGTATTTTCAGAACTGCAATCTTGAAATCTCTGTCATTCAACTTGCATAATTCCATGTGTTCCAGCCTGTTTTCTGGGGATTTTTTTCATTTTCTTTCTGGTCATCTTTGTTGTGGTTGTCCATGGCATGCGCTGTTCTCCTTTGTTTTCCCATTTATCTTTGAGGAGGTCTTTCTACTCTGTTCCAGTAGATGGCACTGAATTTGCAAGATTTTTTTTTATCCTCTGTGGCCTCACAGTTTTGAGCCTTTGAGGCTTCCTTAAGGCTGCTTGGGGGTGAGGTTTGTTTTTCTCTCATGGTAATGGCAACCCCTGACCTCCAAGGGTCCAGTCCAAGCACCCCTCCTGGGATTCAATCACACAGGGAAACTGTGTTTCTACTGTAACTGCTCTTGGCCCACAGATAATACACTCCTGTAGCCAACTCCAAGGGCAACGGGAGGCGGGAGGCGGGAGGCGAGATTTGGGAGTCTAATCAGTGGCAGGGCTCTGGGATTTATTTTCTTTGCCTGAAAGCCTGCAGCCAGGCCCAGCCATGGGGAGGAACTCTGTAGGGAGGGTGTCTGCTGACTCGCAGCTCACACATGCAACTCAGACCCCATTCACAATGCGCCCCCACGATTCGGACACTCACTGTTTGTGTGCGCAACCACACGATGCCACCACTCCAGTGGCAACTCCAACAGCCAGCCACTTGCCAGGTTAGCTCTCTGTTCATCCCGACCATTCGTCCAGCTTCCCGACCAGCTGAATAAAGTGCCCGTAACTGCTGCTGCCAGTTCCCAGCTGCTGCGCTGTAACCCTGTTCGACTTCCCTCCCTTCTTGTCTCCCCGGTTGTTCCAAGAAGCCCACCTTAGTTTTTCCAGTGGGCAGGTCTCTCAGGTGTGCATCCATGTTGAGCAGACACTTCTCTGTTGAATTATAGGTGGTTATTTTGTTGAAATGTTAGGGGGAGAGGATACACATACCCTTGAGTCGCCATTCCTCTGACATCACTCCTGTCAATGTCCTTCAATGTGAATTGTTGTCTAGATTTGAAGACAATTAAAACCACTCCCAGATACAATTAAAACCACTCCCAGATACACAAATTCTGATAAGAATACTCTTGTAGGTAAATTCAGTTAAATCTTCAATTGTATTATTCCTTTTTATTGGTCTATCATGCTCAGATTCCCTTACATTATGAATTGGTCAGATTTCTTTTAGCTAGTTTTCAATCTATGCCTAAGTTAACATTTTGAGAAAGTCATTCGTTTGTTTTTGTTGTGTGTGTGTTTTGTTTTGTTTTAACTGTTCAGCATATTTAGAAACAACATTCCCAGCTCTCTCCTGGTGCTCATCTATATCAGTCAGCATTTTTAGTTAGAAACAAAGATAACCAAGATCATTTGATTTAAGCAAAATATGAAATAATTAAAGTAATTTTGGATAGCTCACAGAATCATTAGGAAGCCAAGACAATTAGAGACACGGCTTTGCACCAAAATCACACCATAGTATTGGTCAAGTGAGAACCCACTCTGGCTCGCACCAGACAGCTACTGAATCCTGCATTGAAAACAAAGCTGGCTCAGAATACTAAATGACACCAATAGTATTGGCGCTATTACTGCTACAAAGTTTAATCTTGTTGCAATAACCTGCATAGCTCTCCAGAGTTCCTCTTATCTGATGCACTGACTCGCAATTCTAAGGACAGAGCCAAGGTTATGTGTCCACATCCTGGGTGAAAGGGAAGCTGAGAAGCATTTGACCTTTTCGGTGTTTATTATGGAAAGAAGCCTCTGCCTCCCACCATATTTATAAAATGGGAAGTCTCCAAAACATAGGAAGGCAAATTAGTTGATGAGCACCCACAATGAACAACAAATGTCAACTATGATTAAAGTTACATGTACTATATGTACTCTATGATCCACAAATTCTGCCTCTAGAACTTCTAAAGAAATTGTCACACATGTACAAGACAGGAATAAGTATGCTTTTCGAAGTGTTGTATGTGATAAAAAAAATGTGGAGAACTCAAATGCCACTGGTAGAAGATTAGATAAATATGTTGTGATATCTTAATATCATGTCATTTTTTTTAATTCAGGTATTGAGAAACTACAGTGTCAGACACAACGCCAAGCACTGTCGTCAGAGACTAGGATGAAATGGAGAGAGGGTTACAAATAAAAAATTTTTAAAGACTGCCTTTGAAATGCTCCCAATGGAGCAGGAGGATAGACACATAAGTACATCAGTAGCACATCAATAGTATACAAAAGCTCAAGTGAAATTATGTCTATGGTGCTGCGAAGGTACACCTGGAAGAATATAACTGCCTGCATTAATGGAAGAGGCATCACGAAGAAAAAGATACACATGTAAGTTAGGCTAAAATATGTAAAAGAGAATAAGATGTAAAGGAAAAAGAGGTTAATTCCAGACAGTACAAATTTTATTTATGAAGTCACAAAAGCTTGTTCTAGTAGTGTTTTTCTGAAAAGTGCTATAAAAATATTTGTCACACTTGATATTAAACAAATAGTGCTTCATATCAGTACTGTAGCATTAGGGAAAACCTCCAGGATGAAATTTTAAGTTTCATAAGATCTCATCTTCAACTGCAAACTAATGTAAAACATAATGTGAACAGATAGAAGAAGAATATAATACTCCAATTCCTGTCCATAGCTATATTACACCATTGGAAAAGTTCCCTACAAATAAAGCAATTATAATTTGACCAACCAAAGATAATTTCTTCACAGAAAACCAACCAATAAGAAAATTGATGCGAAAAAATCTCAACAAATTAGGTACAGAAGGAATGTACCTCAACATAATAAAAACTATATGACAAGCTGCAGCTAACATACTCAATGCTGAAAAGCTAAATGCTTTTCTGCTAAGATCAGAAAAAAGACAAGAATGCCCATTACATCCTATTCAACATAGTACTGAAAGTCCAAGCCAGTTAGGCATAAAAAGGAAATAAAAGACATCAAAATTGAAAAGGAAGAAGGCTTTTGCCTCTATTTTTAGATTATATGATACTATATAAAAAAACCTATAGACTCCACACAAAAAAAACCTGTTAAAACTAATAAGCCAATTCAATAAAGTTGCAAGATACAAAACCAATATACAAAAATCAGTTGCTTTTTATACACTGACAACAAACTATCATAAAAAATAATTAAGAAAACAATCCTATTGTCTGGACTGTGTTGCTCAGTGGTTGAGCGTCGACCCAGGAACCAGGAGATCACGGTTCAATTCCCAGTCAGGGCACATGCCTGGGTTTCAGGCGTGGTTCCCAGTAGGAGGCATGCAGGAGGCAGCCAATCCATGATTCTCTCTCATCATTGATGTTTCTATCTCTCTCTCTATTTTAAACATTTTTTAAAATCAAAACTTAAAAAAAAGAATAAAATATCTAAAAATTAATTTAGCCCCGGTTTGGCTCAGTGGATAGAGCATCAGCCTGTGGGCTGAAGGGTCCTGGGTTGTGGGCTCAATCCCCAGTAGGGGGTGTGCAGGAGGCAGCTAGTCAATGATTCTCTCTCATCAGTGATGTTTCTATCTCTCTCTCCCTCCCTCTCGCTTCCTCTCTAAAATCAATAAAAATATATTTTATTAACAAATTGTGAAGATATAATGTAAAATATGGTGACTCTAGTTTATAACACTGAATTGTATAGTTGGAATATGCTAGGAGAGTGAAACAGAAATGTTCTCACCAAAAGAATAATTAAGTAAGTAATGGATGTATTAATTAACTAAATGAGGGGAATCCTTTCACAATGTGTACATTTATCAGTCCGCCATGATGTATACTTTAAGTATCTTATAATCTTATTTGTCAATTGAACCTCAATAAAGCTAAATTTTTAAATAAAAATAAAGTTGAGTTACTTTTCCACCTTAAGTAATAAAAACTTGAAAATGATGCCATCTAGTGGCATCAAACTTTCAAAAAATAGCCAGTAAATTAGTCAACCTTTCCTAGGAAAAGTTTCCTTAGCAGTTTCAAATAAACAAATGTTACACTGTGCCTCTGTTTTAAGAGAAAGCACTCCACATTTACCCTGCTGGGTTTTAAAATTTGGCTTCATCATTTACTAGCTGACTGACCATAAGCAAGTGGCTCAATCTCTGTAAAATGCACATGAAAATAGTAGCTACCTCTCAGAGTTGTTAAAATTAATGAAAAAATCCATATAAAGTTGTTTGGCACAGAATTGGGCTCATAGTATACACCCAATAAGTAGTAATTATTACATTACTTGATGGGGGAAAGTTCTGTCAGTGAGACTGAAGTTGGAATGATATATCACTTAAACTACGGTACTTTATATTTTCAATTCTGGTTAGAGTATTATACTCTTTCCTTAAAGCAGAAGAAATGTTGTATTGGAATATGCTTGCTATCTAGAGAGTAGCTATTAATGACTGGGATTGTCTTATTTTGACAGATCCCCAAATTAAGCTATGATTGTGATTTACTACAAAAGATTTATAAAATATAATTTACCCCTGATTTGGTCTATTGACTATTCCACAAGATAATATAAATCTTGCTATGAGAGCATAAATGGAAGTGGAGAAAAGAAAGCTTCACTAGATGGTTTTTTAAAAATCTAGGCCTCTATTCTATGCAATCAGCCCTAAAACTGCCTGTTCTGAAGGTAAGGATGGAATTGGTTCTATTTCTGACATCCTTTGAGCTACAGCATTGCTATGACTTATTTTACAGTCCTTAAAACTTATTTTAACTTGATCTCACCTGTCCAATGAAGCATAAGTAGTGTGATATTTAAAATACTAGAGGCCTGGTGCACGAAATTCATGCACAGGGGGAGGGGGTCCCCTCAGCCCAGCCTGCACCCTCTCCAATCCGGGACATCCCTCTCACAATCCGGGACCACTGGCCCCTAACTGCTCACCTGCCTGCCTGCCTGATCACCCCTAACTGCCCCTCCTGCCAGCCTGATCACCCTAACTGCCTCTGCCTGCCAGCCTGATCACCCCTAACTGCCTCCCCCTGCCAGCCTAGTCGCCCCTTAGTGCCCCCCCCCCTGCCGGCCTGGTTGCCCCAACTGCCCCCCTCTGCCAGCCTGTTTCCCCTCACTGCCTCCCTCTGCCAGCCTGATCGCCCCTCACTGCCCTCCCTGCCAACCTGGTTGCCCCCAACTGCCTCTCCTGCCAGCCTGGTTGCCCCCAACTGTCCCCCACTGCCAGCCTGGTCGCCCCATGCAGCCTGCTGTTCAGTTGTTACTGTGAGGGCGTTGTGACCAATTTGCATATTACCCTTTTATTTGTATAGATGTTTGACCAAAAAAAAATGTCTCCTAAAATCTGCAAGAACATGATGATAAAATGTTAGTCCAATGGCTGCACTATTGAGAATTTACATCTAGGCAACCAGTAATATTCACAGTATTTTTGGAAGAGATTAACCACAGTATTTTTTAGTGGACAGGAATTAGTTTGGGGGTCGAGGAAGCATATCACAAGATTGTCATGAACACCACTTCTTAAATATTTTTATCAAAAACTTGGGTGAATAAAGCATGCTTTAAGTTACAGAAAACTCTGAATAGATTGATGTGGTAGGCAGCCTCTAAGACAATCTCAAAGATTTCTGCTTCCTAGTATTCACACCTTTGTGTTATCCCCTCCCTTGTGTTCAAACTGGTCCTAATGACTCAATTCTAATGAATATAATACAGCAAAAGTGATGGGACTCACTTCTGAAATTAGGTTACAAAGAGACTATGAGTTTCATTCTGCATGTTCTTTTTTGCTCTCTCATGCTAAGACAAAGGCACCCAAATAAGCCATGCCCTGGATTCCTGACTCATAGATCATAATGTGAGATAATATTGTTAGGTATTTTAAGTAACTAAGTTGTGGGATAATTTGTTATACAGCAAATGATAACCAATACAGTTGATCAGGGGTCAGCAAACTATAGCCTGCGGGCCAAATCTGGTCTCAGGGCTGCCAATGTACAGTCCTTGAACTAAGAATGGTCTTTACACTCAAAAGAGTTTTTTGTTTTAAATAAATAAAAAGTATTATATGTAACAAAGACGTATGGCCCGCACAGCCTAAAATATTCAGTATCTAGCTTTTTTTTAAAATATATTTTTATTGACTTCAGAGAGGAAGGAAGAGGGTGAGAGAGATAGAAACAACAATGATGAGAAAGAATCATCAATGGGCTGCATGGAGGATTGCGCCTGCAACCAGGGCATGTGCCCTGATCAGAAATCGAACCTATGACCTCCTGGTTCATAGGTCAACACTCAACCACTGAGCCACACCAGCTGGGCACAGTATCTAGCTTTTTATAGAAAAAGTTTGTCAACCCATGCAGGAAATAATATAACCAATAAGAGAATCAAGATTCAAAATTGCCTTAACTGATTACAATTAAAAAAAGTGATGTAAATTATATAAAATTTGGCAGTCATTAATAAAAAAGTTCTGAAGTTCAAAAATGCAATCTCAGAATATAGGATAATGATCATGTGAAAAAGATTAAAGGGTTTTAGTGGATCCCAGGCTCAAAAAGAACTAAAATATTATGTGAGTGCTTTAAAGAGAACTAATATAATCCAAGATTGCATTAACATTAATATAAATCCAATTCATAGAGAAATATAACTTCAAGAGTACCTGCATTAAACCATGTTTTAAGATGGACCATTTAAAAACTATCTATAGCCTGAGTTGGTTTGGCTCAGTGGATAGAGTGTCTGCCTGTGGACTGAAGGGTCCCGGGTTCATTCCCAGTCATGCACATGCCTGGGTTGCAGGCTCGATCCCCAGTAGGGGGCATTCAGGAGGCAACCAATCGATTCTTTCTCATCATTGATGTATCTGTCTCTCTTTCCCTCTCCCTTCCTCTCTGAAATCAATAAAAATATTTTTTAAATAATAATAAAATAAAAACTGTCTATAGACAATGGGGAAGGCTTTTGTTTATTTCAATAGAAAAGGTTTTTAAATGTATTTCCTTAACTAATTGAAAGATTTTTTTTTTTTTTAAATAACATTATAGCCGAAACCGGTTTGGCTCACTGGATAGAGCGTCAGCCTGCGGACTGAAGGGTTCCAGGTTCAATTCCGGTCAAGGGCATGTACCTTGGTTGCGGGCACATCCCCAGTAGGGGGTGTGCAGGAGGCGGCTGATCGATGTTTCTAACTCTCTATCCCTCTCCCTTCCTCTCTGTAAAAAATCAATAAAATATATTTTTTTAAATAAAATAAATAACATTATAGGTGGAACCACTAGTATCCAAAGCTATGCATTTTGTCTGTATTAATCTCTCCATTTTTCATGTAATTCTTCCTCTGATGCCTACTTGTTTTTTATAACATGTTTATGTTTTTCTTACTATGGTTAAAGGGAAGGGAAAGACATTGTTTCTAAATTCATGTAGAAACAAACAAAGGTCAAATAATTTTAAATTAACTTTAAGTTCACATTTATACATTCTATGAATAAGAAGCATACAGACTAACCAAATGTTTCTACTTATTTGAGTTTGAAGTGTTTTTGAATCAAAATAGATTAAAGACTTAAATGTAAGACTCAAAACCATAAAAGCCCTAGAAGAAAATATAGGCAGTAAAATCTCAAACATTTCCTGTAGCAATATTTCTTCTGATATATCTCTTGGGGCAAAGGAAACAAAAATAAATAAATAAACAAATGTTAGTACATCAAACTAAGAAGTTTTTTTCACAGCAAAAGAAACCAACAAAATGGAAAGATAACCCACTGAATGGGAGAACATATTTACCAATGATACCTCTTAAAAGGGGTTAATATCCAAAATTTATAAAACTCAACACCAAAAAAAAAAACACACACACACAAAAAAAACAATCCAATTTAAAAATGGTCAAGGAACCTGAATAGATATGCTCCCAAAAGGATATGCAGATGGCCAACAGACATATGAAAAGATGCTCAACATCATTAATTATCAGAGAAATGTAAATTAAAACCACAATCAGATACCACACCTCACATCTGCCAAAATGGCTATTATCAATAAATCAACAAGTATTGTCAAAGATGTGGAGAAAAGGCAACTCTCACGTCCTGTTGCTGGGAATACAGATTGGTGCAGCCATGTGGAAAGCAGTATGGAATTACCTCAAAAAATTAAAAATGTAACTGCCTTATCACCCAGTGATTATAATTCTGGGAATTTATCTGAAGAAACCCAAAACACTAATTTGAAAGATTATATGCACCCCTATGTTCATTACACTGTTATTTACAAGAGCCAAGATTTGGAAGCAGTCCAAGTGCCCATCAGTAGATGAGTGGATAAAGAAGTTGTGGTACATTTAAACAATGGAATACTACTTGGCTGTAAAAAAGAAGGAAATCTTACTTTTTGTGGCAGCATGGATGGACCTGAGGAGTATTATGCTAAGTGAAATAAGCCAATCAGAGAAAGACAAGTACCATATAATTTTACTTAAATGTGGAATCTAATGAACAAAATGAACTAACAAGCAAAATAGTGACAAACTCATAGATACAGAAAACAGACAGACAGCTATCAGAGCGGTGGAGGGGGAGGTAGGGGCTGGGTGAAAAAGGTGAAAGGATTAAGCAAAAAAAAACACAAAAAGACCTTATAGACACCGGCAATAGTATGGTGATTACCAGAGGGAAGGGGGGTTGGGAAGGTAAAAGAGGGTAAAGAGGAGATAAATGGTGATGGAAGGAGACTTGACTTGGAGTGGTGACATACAATGCAATATACAGATGATGTGTTATATAATTGTACACCTGAAGCCTATATAATTTTATTAACCAATGTCACCCCAAGAAATTAAATGTAAATAGATAAAAACACGAAGTGTACCTATAGATGAAATCAGCTTTATACATTCCTTATGTACTATAAAATCTACTTTGTCATTGTTTTTCTAGAAAACTACTGTAGTTTATTTTACCTTTTTAGTCCACGATTTCTTGTTGTTTACTGTTACCTCTGAGAAATTGTTGATTGTGGTAAGCAGCTCCAGTGGCTTCTTCAGCTTCCACACCAGCCAGGGGGAATACAATCAGGGAGTAGCAATGTTAAGAATAGCTTTTGGGGGAGGGGGTGGTCCGGGAGAAGTCAATGGGGGTAAAGGAGACTCATGTAATACTTTAAACAATAAAGAATTTTAAAAAAGAATAACTTTGATGCTAAACCCTGGTAAGCAGAACTGTGGTGACACTAACAAAATTTCTCTTGGGGAGAGTATTTCCTCCTCAACAGGAGAGAAAAGTGACTGCTCTTTTCATACTCTAAAATGAGGTGCAGACTTTCACTAAGCTGGCTCAGTGGTGAAAAGACAGAAGAGACATCAGAAGAAAAGAGGAACACAAAGGAAAGGAGAGAATTGGAGCAATAACACTTCGGCTCATATTGAATCACTATTTGAATGAAACTGCCTAAATACTTAAGATAAATTTAAATCTCAAACTTAAATTTGTGTAATGCTCACATTTGACTGTATTTTGTATAAGTCCAATACTGGTAGCCCTCAACAATAAACTTCATTTAATATTTAAATCATAGATTATGATACTCTATACAATAAACTTTTAACTGCTAAGAGTATAGATGGAAATCATCATTATGATAAGCTTCTTAATTATGAAGGTCTTCATAATAATTTACTAATGAAGTAAACCAGTAACTTAACCTACTTGCTAGAAAGGAAATTGCAAGCATACTATATATAGCCAGCCTTTCTATTTGTATATTTATTATAAAGTAATTTTCCAGAAATTATTCAAAGAATTCAATATGTTTAGAAGATGACTAAATGCTCAATATACTTTCACTTGTGTAAGAATTAGAAAGCCCCATGTCCAGAAAATATCCTTTTTTTATATGAAGTATATAGTTATGTGCCTATTGCACTTTAATTTTGAATTTGAGTTTTTTGTTACCATGTATTGGCCATAATAGATACATGGGTCAGCAAGAAATGAAAATGCCTATAGAATTAGTATTTTTTAATATGTATTATAATTTAATTATTATTAAACTAGAGGCCCAGTGCACAAAATTTGTGCACTGGGGGAGGGGGGTTGTCCCTCAGCCCAGTCTGCACCCTCTCCAATCTGCTGGGACCCCTCTGGAAATGTCCAACTGCCTGTGGGATCGGGCCAAAACAGGCAGTCGGACATCCCTCTCACAATCCGGGACTGCTGGCTCCCAACCTCTCACCTGCCTGCCAGCCTGATCACCCCTTAACCACTCCCCTGCTAGCCTGATCAACACCTAACTGCTCCCCTGCCAGCCCAATTGCCCCCAACTGCCCTCCCCTGCTGGCCTTGTTGCCCCTAACTGCCCTCCCCTGCTGGCCTGATCGCCCACAACTACCTTCCCCTGCCAGCCATCTTGTGCCAGCCATCTTTGACTACATGGGGGGCGGCCATCTTGTGCGAGGGCGTGAGGGTCAATTTTCATATTACCTCTTTATTATATAGAATATGCTACTATTTATACTATTAAATATCATAAAATTTTATATACATATAATGCAGAACTTTGTTTTTCTCCTGATATTTATGAAGTAAACAAAATGGCAATAAAGAAAAATAAATATTCTTGACATGCCCTTTTCTACAGTTACTTTCTTTTCCTTTGTTCCCTTATTATTGTGCCCATATTCATGTATATTTTAAATGGTTGCTTTCATGATAGACAAAATGTTATGCTTTAACTTTTTCACTTAAAATTACATCAAAACTGTTTTTCTACTTGCTCCATGGATTCATATTTATCATCTTATTGTGTAGATACTCAAAGACTTTGTAAAATGAGATAGGGTATCACCTGTGGAAGGCCACATAACTAGTATGTCCACAAGGTGTCACTCACCTTGGTAAACTCTTCACTGTCCTTTAATTTTACAGACTGGGATACTCAATTTGTTTCCTGCTAGAACTGATTGAATACAGAATATCAATTAATTCTAACATACCTCAAAGAGATTGACATATGATGAAGCCAAGGTAGCAATTTATTAATCCTATCTAATGAAGAGGGAATATGCTAATTGACACTCATGTCATCGCAAAGATGGCAGCGCCCACAGCCAATAAGGAGGGAATATGCTAATTTACTGCCCTGCCCTCAAAGATGGCAGCACCCACAGCCAAAGATGGCAGCGCCCAGTCCCCTCAGCCCCATCAGAGCAGCAGGCATGCAGCAATTTATTAATCCTATCTAATAAGGTAGCTACGCATGCCTGCCTCCGGAGTCCCCCAGTCTCCTCAGCCCCCCAGCCACCCAGGGCTGGCCCGAGGCACAGGCAAGCCTCAGATGGCAGCTGCCCAGCCACCCAGGGCCGCCTGAGGCTCAGGTAAACAGGGCTGGCCGAGGCTTGTGCTGCCAGCAGTGGCAGCAGCAGAGGTGTGATGGAGTGTGGCCTTTCCCTGATTGCCAGGTCGCCTCCCGCCCCTGAGGGCTCCTGGACTGTGAGAGGGGGCAGGCCGGGCTGAGGAACCCCCCCTCCAGTGCATGAATTTTCATGCACCGGGCCTCTAGTTTACAATAAGAAGTAAAGGTACAAGACTACATCCCCATATTTGCTTTCACCTATCACATTGTGTCCCTCTGAGCAAGCTACATAGGATGGCTAATGATAGGGAGGTTGCCTGATTAGAATGAACTACTTACAGTGCTGGCCAGTGTGGTGTGGTTCAGGTTGGTTGAATATCGACCTGTGCACAGAAAGGTCTCTGGTTCAATTCCTGGTCACAGCACATGCCCAGGTTGCAGATTCAGCACCCATTTGGGGCTGCATATAGAAGGCAAGTGACCAATGTTTCTCTATCACATCCAAGTTTCTTTCTCTCTCTCCCTCTCCATTTTTCTCTCTAAAGTCAATAAAACCTTATTTTTTTTAAAAAAAAAAAAAAAGAATGAACTACTTACAAACAGAAAGGGTGCCTAATGCAATATGAATGCCTATTCCATAATAACCTCAAGCACTCCTAAACAAGGTAAGGTCCTAATCAGCACTGGATGGACACACCTGTTTTGTCTTCAAGACTTCTCCTTTTTCTGTTGTTTCCATTGCTGAGCTACCCTATCCGCATTAATAGTCTTTCATTAAATGTATCAGTAAGTTTATTCTGTTATAATAATTATACTATGGACTTGGAAGCCATTCTCCTCTTCTGCCCTGATACATTAAGCTTTGATTGTACTGCCTCACTCTTACAGAATATTTTTTTCTTAAATCTTAGTTATTGAGAAATATCTTACTATTGTCCGCACGTATGCCAAATACCTCTTACAAATGGCAGCATAGTATTCTACTGAGTTCCTGCACATTATTTATTTAAGCAATTCTCTATCATTGGCCTTCCCTGACCTTTGAAATCATAATGCATGTCATTTTATTTTGTTTGGAAGTTTTTTCTAATTTTTTTTCTTTATTGATTAAGGTATTACATGTGTCCTCACCCCCCCCCCATTGCCCCCCAAACCTCACCCCGCTGGTGTATGTGTCCATTGGTTAGGCTTATATGCATGCATACAAGTCCTTTGGTTGATCTCTCCCTCTTACTCCCACCCTCCCCTATCTTCCCTCTGAGGTTTGACAGTCCGATCGATGCTTCTCTGTCTCTAGATCTGTTCTTGTTCATCAGTTTATGTTATTCATTATATTCCACTAATGAGTGAGATCATATGATATTTATCTTTCTCTGACTGACTTATTTCACTTAGCATAATGCTCTCCAGTTCCCACTTCTAAGAATATATTCCAAGAAACTAGAAACATCAATCAGAAAGGATATATGCACCCCTATGTTCATAGCAGCACAATTTACAATAGCTAAGATTTAGAAACAGCCTACTAGTAAGTGCCCATCAGTAGATGAGTGGATTAGAAAACTGTGGTACATCTACGTGATGGAATACTACACTGCTGTAAAAAAGAAGTTTTTTCTAATTTTAATAGAATAAATTTTTGTGAATATTAGAAAATCAAAAGGAGAAGATACTGTATAACCTTTTATATTTACTGGCAAATAATTTTATAAAATGGTTTGAGCTATTTATACTGATACCAGAAAAATATAAATATTTCAAAATAATTTCACCATTAGTCATTTTAATTCTCCAAAAGTTTTAGTATAGGAATAAAATTATAATATGTTGATATTTAAAAATTGCATTTTTCGTTACTACTGAAACTGGTCATTCTCTATGTCCCATTACTAATGTTTTCTTGTGAAATGAAGCAAATAAATTGTATGTTCATTTTTTTTTTTGAGAATGTGGTATTTAGCTTATCACTTTATATGAACTCTTTATATGATATAGAAGCTAATATTTTCCCAATTTGTGTTTTAATTTAAAATATCCAGATATATTCCATATATTGAAAGCCTCTTCAAATTGTGTTCAGATTAATCAATATATTTTAAAGTTTCCTTTTTTGATAAAATCTTCCTCATTCACTTCCCCATTGTTTCAAAATACCTGATTTGTCATATGTTAAAATCTATATATATCAAAGCCTAAGCAACAGGCCAACTGGCCAACAGGTTGGTAGCTATGATGCTCACTGACCACAAGGGAGCAGATGCTCAACTCAGGAGCTGCCAAGAGACAACAACTTTGCAGAGTGCCCTCTAGCACTCCAGGACCCCTCGGGAGATGCTGGGCTGCCTGTTTCAGCCTGATCCCAAAAGTCCAGGCTGAGGGACCCCACCTGCTGGAAGGACCTCGCTCACTCCCTTCGAGCCAAGGTGCTTCCCCAGATGTGGCCAGCCAGGGAGGGACTGCAGGAGGTTGGCTCCAGGGCATGTCTGGCCCCTCTCACCCAGTCCCGCCCAGTCCCACCCCACCAGCCACCTTCTAATTAATTTACTTTCAATGTGCCGGAATCCATGCACTAAGCCTCTAGTAATAAGTAATTATGTAGAGCTAGTTTTCCTCTCCAGTATTGTTTAGGAGATTCATCAACCATCCTTAATAATGAATAAATCCCTACAGCCTCACATTCCACCATATACAACATAGAGGTGCCCCTGAGAGAAGCAACTCAATGACAAAAATCAAAATTACTTCCTTTGTGAATTTTGATTGAGGCTGATATTCAAAATTCTCGTCTGTTTTCTTTATTCAGGATGTTTTAATATGTAAGACCTGTCTCTCACTACTGCAGTAACACAGGCCTCAATTTCAGTTGTTCCAGAGAATTACTGCCTATCTTTTTGAAATGCTCTCCACAAAGGGATTTCTAGATGCTCCTTGACTTATGATGGGATTACATCCTGATAAACCCGTTGTAAGTTGAAAATATAGTAAGTAAAAAATGCATTTAATACACCTACCCTACTGAATATCATAGCTTAGCCTAACCTACCTGAAACATGCTCAGAACACAATGCCCATAAAAGAACACAATGTCCATAAAACACTGGCAACATGGTACACTGTGTGCTGCAAGAATTTTTAAAACATGCAATACCTGACTATTGGGGCACTGACTGACCTCTTTTCCCTTAGATTATCAAATTAAACAATGACAACAGCTGCCTGGCCGGTGTGGCTCAGAGGTTGAGCATTGACCTATGAACCTATCAGGGCATAGGTCCTGGTTGTGGGCTCAGCCGCCAGTGCGTGGTGTGCAGGAGGTAGCTGATCAATGATTCTCTCTCATCATTGATGTTCTATCTCTCTCTCCCTCTCCCTTCCTCTCTGAAAGCAATAAATGTATATATATATATATATATATATATATATATATATATATATTTTTTTTTTTTTTTTTTTTTTAATGACAACAGCTAACACAACAATAGCTGTCTGGTATGACTAAATCAATATTATACCTATTTTTTTGTCAGATTGGCAAAAAATATAATCTTTTTTGGTGTGTCGTGGAATTTTAATAATTAGTTTATGTGTGCCAAGAGATGCAAAAGGTTGAAAATCGCTGCTGTAGAGTGTAGGTTATTTACCCTTGTGACCACATGGCTGACTGGAGCTGCGGCTTGCTGCCACTGCCCAGCATCATGAGAAAGTATCATAGCTCCAGATACCTAAACTCAAATTTTGAAGTACAGTTTCTACTGAATGCCATGACTTTTGCACCATCCTAAGTCAAAAAATTGTAAGTTAACCATCGGAAATCAGGGACCATTTATAGTTAGACTGGGTATTCCTGGGTTTCCTTTTCAGAGTGCATATCATATCATATTATATTATATATTACATTATATTTTTGGTCACTTAATTATTTTGCATTTTGATTTGCATTTCAACAGTCTAAGGGTAATCTAAAACTAATAATTACACATATTAAAATAGTTTAAAAATGATATTCTTCATAGTATAATAAATACTCTCTGTTACATACATCAGCTATCAAACTCTGAAAACAGAAAACTAAAGAAGAGAAAGAGAGTTATAGTCATATAACTTTTTGTAGCATATAAATTAAAGCACAAATTGTATTTCTGGTATTGTTTATAAATGACTGCTGTTTTCACTTCCAAGATACCAGGTTCTCCATCATTCCTGAGAATAAATACTATCCTATGTTTCAATCACATTTAGATATTCTGTAAGGTATGATTTTTTTATATCTTCCAACCCTTATATTCCAAAATTCTAAAAACAGGAATGTGTATTTAGATATACACTGCCCAGGGCAACAAAGAAAATCTTTCAACTATGCAGACAAGTATTTTCCTGTTAGTCTGGTTTCATCTGTTTCACTAAAACTTTTATGTGTATTTCTAGGTTGTCATAATGTTCATCAGTGGTGTATGGGAAAATGGAAAGCAAAAAAAAAAAAAAAAATGTAGTGTGAAAGATCCCAGGTTAAGGGCTCTGAAATAATTAAGGCACTTTGGGGTGACAACAACTAGCATTTGTAAGAGAAAGATAGTGCTACAATTTCTCACTCAGTGTAATATGAGTAAAAAGGGGAGGAGAGGTGGAGGAAAAAATCAAGTATTAGGATACATACACTATTCCTGGGTAAGCCCCATGACTATGTTTAAAAGATCCCTAGTACTCAACCAATCAATGTATTCAAATCACTTTGGAGGACAATAATTTTTAAGTCTTTACCACCCTCAAACATACTTGAAGGTGGAATTTAACACAGAGATTAACAACAAAGTTTTCCAGTTGAAACATTTGGGCCAATAGATGGCTTTGTCTGCAACAAAAAAAGTATTCCTTGCCATTTGAACATGCAACCAACTAAAAGTATTGAAAGTTATAGATTGTCACAATTGATTTTTTAAAGATTTATTTTTCAATTACAGATTACCTTCAATATTATTTTTAGTTTTCACAGTTGATTTTAATATTTTGGATTTAACATGAATCCTAAAATCCTAATTGAAAGAAAAGATTTTAAAAGAGGAATCTGTCATCTATACTAATAAAAGTCTAGGTGGTCCTCACGTGCAATGTTGTCACAAGATGGCCGCCACAAGATGGCCGCGTGCACAGTGGAGGCGGGGCCCAGTGGCTGCTTTGCATGGTGAGGCCTGGGGCTCCGCATGGCACAGAGGAGGCAGATCCCAGCAGAGGAGGTGGGTCACGACAGGGGAGGGCAGTTGTGGGCGATCAGGCTGGCAGAGGAGGGCAGTTGGGGGTGATCAGGCCAGCAGGGAAGGGCAGTTGGGGGTGATCAGGCCAGGAGGGGAGGGCAGTTGTGGGCGATCAGGCTGGCAAGGACGGAAGTTGGGGGATCGGGCTGGCAGGGGAGGGCAGACTCAGTGAGCACCAAAGCCCCACTGAAGCAAGTCTTGCCTCATAAGGGTGTCTCCAGCACAGAAGTTCTCCCATCGTAGGCACAGCTGATCCTCACAGCCAATTGGCCTGGAGGTCATTTCCTCCCAGTGATACCAACAACAATCAAGGCTTAACTACAACAAGACTGTGCACACAGCCCACAAAGGGGTGCACCAAGAGTGTCCACCTCAGGTAACTGGGGAGGCTGAGCCACTGGGCCCTATAGGACACCTAGCACACAAAGACACTCTATCAACTCAGGGAAGCAGCCAAAATGCAGAGACAAAGAAACAGGTCACAAATGAAAGAAATGGAGGAAAGCAAACGACTGGATATAGAGTTCAAAACCACGGTTATAAGGTTACTCAAGAATCTTCTAGAAATCTCTAAGAAATTTAGTGAGACCCTCAAGGATATGAAAAAGGACCAACTAGAAATTAAGCATACACTGACTGAAATAAAGAATAATATACAGAGATCCAACAGCAGACTAGAGGATCACAAGAATCAAGTCAAATATTTGAAATACAAAGAAGCAAAAAAGACCCAATCGGAAAAGCAAAAAGCAAAAGGAATCCAAAAATATGAAGATAGTGTAAGGAGCCTCTGGGACAACTTCAAGCGTACCAATATCTGAATTATGGGGGTGCCAGAAGAAGAGAGAGAGCAAGATACTGAAAACCTATTTGAAGAAATAATGACAGAAAACGTCCCCTACCTGGTGAAAGAAATAGACTTACAAGTCCAGGAAGCTCAGGGAATCCAAAGAGGACCACACCAAGACACATCATAATTAAAATGTCAAGAGCAAAAGACAAAGAGAGAATGTCAAAAGCATCAAGAGAAAAACAGTTAGTTACCTACAAGGGTGCACCCATATGACTGTCAACTGATTTCACAACAGAAACTATGCAGGCCAGATGGGAGTGGCAAGAAATATTCAAAGTGATGAATAGCAAGAACCTACAACCAAGATTACTCTACCCAGCAAAGCTATCATTCAGAATTGAAGGTCAGATAAAGAGCTTCACAGATAAGAAAAAGCTAAAGGAGTTCATCACCACCAAACCAGTATTATATGAAATGCTGAAAGGTATTCTTTAAGAAGAGGAAGAAGAAGAAAAAGGTAAAGATAAAAATTATGACAACAAATACATATCTATCAACAAGTGAATCTAAAAATCAAGTGAATAAAAAATCTGATGAACAGAATAAACTGGTGAATATAATAGAATCAGGGGCATAGAAAGGGAGTGGACTGACAATTCTCAGGGGGAAAGAGGTCTGGGGGTGCGGGAAGAGACTGGACAAAAATCATACACCTATGGATGAAGACAGTGGGGGTGGGGGTAAGGGCAGAGGTGGGGTGGGAACCGGGTGGAGGGGAGCTATGGGGGCAAAAAGAGGAACAACTGTAATAATCTGAACAATAAAGATTTATTTTTTTAAAAAGACAATCTGACCATATTTCAGTTTGAAAATTAATGGCTGCAGGGTAGAGAATAGATTGGAGAAGAAAAAGACAAATAGGATCATCTTTTGTGCCCTACAATCATGACATGCTTTACTATATTTCAAAGGCCAGGTAAATACCATAGTCATTGAAAAGGATTTATTTACTGCTTGAGCTCTCATTGAACACTTTCTTCCTTCTAAATTCCAATAGAATTTTTTTTATTCTGATAATACACTTTTAACTATAATCTCATCATAATGCTAGTATCTCAGGAGAGGAAGGTTGAGGGAGTATTATTCATCTATCTTTCCAAGCACAACTCTAAGAAAGACTCACAAGGTATACAGGTGCTGTATGTTGGATTCCTATAAGGTACATTCTGAGATTAAGTTTAGTGTATGAGGAGTGCTCATGGGGCAAAGGAGTATTCATGGGATCAACATCTGTGGAAGGGAAGGATAGGAAACAAGAGTGGGGAGAAGTCAAGCAACAGCTTTAACCAACCCCATGAAAAGCTTTGGAGCTAGAATGGCCTTTCAGATGGCAAGGCCCTTATTCTCCACATCTATTAGCTCTTGGGGATAGGACTTCCTGTGACTCTGTAACTGAGGCAATCTCTGAAGATGCTGAAAGCTGAAAGCTATCAGTACATAGCTCCTTCAGTAGCTGAGGCTTTATATTTCATTGAAGAAGACCCAGGTGGCATATCCCAATGTCACTATACTGGGACAAGATAGCCTGGACTGCTTATCCAAAAAACCAGACCAAGCTGATCAAAATATCAAACTTCACCCTGGCTCGGTGTAGCTCAGTGGTTAGAGTGTCTGCCCAAGTACAGAGGGGTTGTGGGTTCAATTCCCAGTGAAGGGAATATACCTGGGTTGCAAGTTTGAGCCCTGGCCCTGGTCAGGGCACATGTAGGAGGCAACCAATTGATGTATCTCTCTCACATTGATGTTTCTCTATCTATCTATCTATCTATCTATCTATCTATCTATCTATCTATCTATCTCTATCTCTCTCCCTTCCACTCTCTCTAAAAAGTCAATGGAAAAATATCCTCAGTGAGGATTAACAACAAAAAATTAAATTTCATACATAGCAACCTAATCATACCTTTTAGTAGCTATAACCTTCTTCACAGAAGAAGGATGAATTTCCACTGTAAATAGACAAGTAGAGAGGAGGACTGTGGAAGAGAAGAAAAAGAAGCTAAGTTGTACTGAGCTCCAAACTGAGCTAGAAAATTTTGGATGAACAAGTCTAGGCATACATGTTAGGCATCTGCTGTTAGAAGGCTATTATCAACTAACAGAGATAAACATGCTATAAACTGAAGTAATTTGACACAACTTCACCTGAGTCTAGTATCCCACAAGTCATGGGATAACCATTTTACCCAATGCTTTCATTCTTGAGTATATATATGTGTATATATACTCACTCAAGATATATCTAGAATAGATGATATATATGTACATATATATATTATGGTGCTCTTAAAACTGGAAGCAGTATTAATTGTGAATCAACAGTTGGCTGCATAATCTATTTAGCATCTGTGGCTCAAATCCAAAAGAGAAAAATAAAATGTACTCCACTCTTTCAAGGTTTCTATGTCCTTTAAGATTCCATAGATAAAATATCTATGGAAACCTCTCAAACCTCTTTGCTTTTTTTGCTGGGGCCCTGGTATTCTTTAAGAAAAAAATGAGAAAGCCCAATTCTGCCTGGAATTATCGCAACTGTGAAGCTGTCCTGGTATGAGACTGCTCGTCCCCAAGGCCTTAAACTAAATCAGCAGGAGCATAAAATCTAAATCATGTTCAAGAGAGCATTATCAGGCCCTGGCCAGGTAGATTAGTTGGTTACAATGTTGTCCCAATATACCAAGGCTGAAGATTCAATCCCCAGTCAGGGCACATACAAGAATCAACCAATGAATGTATAAATAAGTGATACAACAAATATGTCACTCTATCTCCCTCTCATCAATAAAAAAAAAAATTAACAAGAGGGTGTTATCAGAGAAATGGTCTTCTACGTACTTTATGATACTCCCTTAGACACTGGAACACTCAATTGGTTTTTTTGATTATCCATGATCTAAACATGTCCAAAAATGTAGCCTCATATGATTCCCTGATTTTGGTTTTTTTTTGTGGCCCTAGGACTACTGTACCATCTCTACCTCTGAGGTAACTCCTACAAGTGTATCTTTAAAAGCTTTGGATTTGAATGTCTATGCTGGATTGTGTTAGGTTAGAGTTCACCAAAAGAAGAACTGCATATAATTTGGAAGGCAGAAGTCATTACTCTCAGAAAGTCACTGTCAAAGTGACAAACACACACAATATTAAAAAGTCCTCACTTGTTCTCCCCTGCATTTGGTTCATTTTCCCAGATGCTGGCCCTGTTGGCCAACAGTGACCCCAGGCCCTCCACCAGGTGCTTGACTGTGGACCTACCAAGGCAATAGCTGCATGCAGTAACAACTTCCAAGAGGCAGCAATTTCCATAGACCTTACCACAAGTCCCCCTTTGCTATGGTACTCTGACAGCCTAAAGGAGTTGACTTCATGCTTTTCTCTGCAAGCTTTGACTTGTCCACCAGACAGGTATTTTAAAGTACTAATTGGTGATGATTTTTCTGAGGCTCTGACTCCACTCTTCCAGAATTTCATTTCCACAGCTCTTTTCACATTTAATAAGTCCCTTATCCCCATACATTTTATAGTGGCTCTATTATCCTCACAAAGTCCTAAATGATACCCTTTCCAGCCAAGCAAGTTAAAGGAATCAGATATCAATGGTCTGCAAATGGTAATTACTTTCAAAAGTAGAAGAGTTTCTTTACCTCAATCACACTCTGTCATCCATTTCCTTTTCTCATCATAAAAAAAGAAGCCTCCATCATCTCCATGGAGGAATGAATGCCTGCCATAAGGTACCTCAGGATGAGGTAAATTCTGCCTGTGTACATATTTCTGGAAAAAGCTGGATATGACAATAATTATTTATACAATATACAAGACTGGACATGATCACTGTAAACAGCATCTTTAAGGCCTAAATCACTTACTTGAGAGACCTTAAAACTCTACCATGACCTAAGTTCTTAATAAGGAACAGCACAAATGACAAGAGAACTAAGTAGTATGTCATATTCTTCTGGGAAGTCAAACTCCATATCATGTATATACCAGTTACATATACAGCAAGAAGACCTTAATTTATTGACTGACAAGGCTATCAATGTCTGAGAGTCTTTGCTCAAAGACTGACATGGCCCTACAACTACAGATAGAAGTAAATGGCTTCATCATGGGGCAACAAAAGCAGACACTTGGGCCAAGCAGCATCTGAGGGGCTCCAGAATTACTGCAAGCAGACTTGAAGAATCAAGATGTTGAAACGGAGGCATGCAATATATCAGAAAAAGAATTCAGAATAAGGGTCATACAGTTCATAAACTGGATAGATGAAAAAATCAACAACTTATGTAAGAATCAAGAAGAAATAAAGAGTGATATAGCTGCAATAAAGAACACCATAGAAACTTTCAACAGTAGACTAGGAGAAGCAGAGGACTGAATTAGTGAATTAGAAGACAGGCAAGCAAAACACACCCAAATTGAACTGCAGTTGGGAAAAGAATTAAAATACAGGAGGAGAGCCTAAGGGAGCTTTGGGACAACATGAAATGAAGCAACATATGAATAATAGGGGTACCAGAATGACAGGAAGAGGCACAAGTCTCTTCCTGTTAGAAAACCTATTTGAAGAAATAATATCAGAAAACTTCCCTGATGCGGGGAAGAAAAAAGTCACACAAGCACAGAGAGTCCAAACAAGATGAACCCAAAAAGACCCACACCAAGACATCGTAATTAAGAAGGCAAAGGTTCAGGACAAAGAGAGGATCTTAAAGACTGCAAGAGAGAGACAGAAAGTTACCAACAAGGGATCTCCCACTAGATTATCAAATGATTCCTCAACAGAAACACATCAGAACAGAAAGGAATGGAAGGAAATTTACAAAGTGGTGCAAAGCAAGGGACTGAAACCAAGAATACTCTATCCAGCAAGGCTATCATTCAAAATTGAAGGGGAAATAAGAAACTTCACAGACAAAAAAAGGCTAAGGGAGTTTATCACTACCAAGCAAACAATGCAAGAAATGCTAAAGGGACTGGTGTAAAAAGAAGAAATAAAAAGGGAAGAAGGAACACAGGCACAAAAAATAAAAATGACTACAAACAAGTACCTATCAATAATAACTTTAAATGCAAATGATCTAAATGCTCCAATCAAAAGACATTGAGTGAAGTGGACAAATCAATAAAAAAACATGACCCATATATATGCTGTCTACAAGAGACCCACCTCAAAACAAGGGACTCACACGGACTGAAAGTGAAGGTATGGAAAAATATCTTTCAGGCAAATGGAAAGGAAAAAAAAGTCTGGGATAGCAATACTTATATCTGACAAAATAGACCTCAAAGTGAAGTCCATAACAAGAGATAAGGAAGGCCACTTCATAATTCTAAAGGGATCAATACAAGAGGATATAACCCTGGTAAATATATATGCACCCAATGCAGGAGCACCCAAATACATTAAAAAAAAAAAAAAAAACTCCTGGAAGATATCAAGGGAGAAATTGACAACAATACAATCATAGTAAGGAACTTTAATACCCCACTGAAATCACTGGATAAATCCTCTAGACAAAAAAATCAGCAAAGAAACAGCAATCCTCAATGACTCACTAGATCAGATGGAATTAATTGACATCTTCAGAACATTTCACCCAAAAGCCAAGGAATATACATTCTTCTCAAGTGTAAATGCTACATTTTCAAAGATAGACCACATATTGGGTCACAAGCAAAGTGTCTCCAAATTCAAGAAGATTGAAATCATATCAAGCATCTTCTCAGACCACAATGGCATAATATTAGAAATCAATGACAATAAAACAATCAAAAAATTCAAACACTTGGAGGCTGAGTAGCATGCTATTAAACAATGATTGTGTTAATAAAGAGATCAAAGAAGCAATTAAAAATATCCTGGAAAAAAATGACAATGAAAACACAACACTCCAAAATCTATGGGACACAGTGAAAGCAATCCTGAGAGGGAAGTTTATAGCTCTACAGGCTTACCTCAAAAAAAGAAAGAAAAAAATCATCTAACTGTACAAATTAAAGAATTAGAAAGAGAGCAACAAGAAATCCCAGACTGAACAGAAGGAAGGAGATAATAAAGATCAGAGCAGAAATAAATGACATAGAGACAAAAACACACACACACAAAAATATATACAAAAGATCAATAAAACCAAGAGCTGGTTCTTCAAAAGGATAAACAAGATTGATGAACCTCTAGCCAGGCTCACCAAGAAGCAAAGAGATAGGATCCAAATAAACAAAATCAGAAATGAAAGAAGAGAAATAACAACAGACGCCACAGAAATACAAAGGATAGTTTAAAAATAATATGATCAACTCTATTCCAACAAACTAGACACCCTAGAGTAAATGGACATATTCCTAGAAAAACTCAATCAGGAAGTATCTAAAAATCTCAATAGGCTGATAACTATGGAGGAAATTAGAGCTGTAATCAAAAAGCTTCCAGCAAACAAAAGCCCGGGGCCAGACAGCTTCACAGGGGAGTTTTATCAAACATTCAAAGAAGAACTAAAACATATCCTCCTCAGACTATTCAAAAAAATTCAAGAGGAAGGCACACTTTCAAGCTCATTCTATGAAGTCAGAATTACCCTAATACCAATACCAGATAAAGACAACACAATGAAAGAGAATTACAGGCCAATATCCCTCATGAACATAGATGCTAAAATCCTCAACAAAACTCTAGCAAATTGGATCCAGCATTACATCAGAAAGATCATACACCATGACCAAATAGGATTTATCCCAGGGATGCAAGGATCATACAATGTCTGCTAATCAATAAACGTAATACATTACATAAACAAATTGAGAGATAAAAATCACATAGTCATATCAATTGATGCAGAAAAAGCATTTAACAAAATCCAACACCCTTTCTTTATAAAAACCCTCAGCAAAATGGGAATAGAGGGATCATACCTCAACATAATAAAAGCCTTAAATGACAAACCTACAGTCAACATCATGCTCAATGGACAAAAACTAAAACCATTTCACCTAAGAACACGGATGCCCACTTTCACCACTCCTGTTCGACATAATACTGGAATTGCTAGCCATAGCAATTAGATAAGAAGAAATAAAAGGTATCCAAATTGGAAAAGAAGACCCAAACTACTATTATTTGCAGATGACATGATACTGTACACAGAAAACCATAAAGACTCCATCAAAAAATTATTAGACTTAATAAATGAATTCAGCAAGGTAGCAGGATACAAAATTAACGCCAAGAAATCGATGGCATTTCTATACACCAATAGTGAACTTACAGAAAGAGAGACTAAAAAGCAATGCCATTTACCATCACACCAAAAAAATTAAGATACCTAGTAATACACTTAACTAAGGAGGTAAAAGACCTATACTCAGATAACTACAGGACACTGAACAAAGAGATAGAGGAAGATATAAACAGATAGAAGAACACACCATGTTCATGGATGGGTAGAATCAACATCATTAAAATGTCCATATTACCCAAAGCAATCTATAGATTCAATGTACTCCCCATTAAAATACCAAAGGCATGTTTCATAGACCTAGAATGAACTTTCCAAAAATTCATCTGGGAAAAAAGACCCTGAGGTGAGGGCATGAGTGGGGAGGTGGGAGGACAATGGAGGGGGGGAGGGGGTAAGGAAACATATGTAATACCTTAATCAATTAAAAAAAAAAAAGACCCTGAATAGCTGCAGCAATCCTGAGAAAGAAGAACAAAGTAGGAGGGATCTCAATACCAGATCTCAATAACAGTGGCTGTATTACAAAGCCACTGTTCTCAAAACTGCTTGGTACTGGCACAAGAACAGACATATAGACCAATGGAATAAAATAGAGAACCCAGAAATTGACCCAAACCACTATGCTCAATTAATATTTGACAAAGGAGGCAAAGCATACAATGGAGTCAAGACAGTCTCTTCAATAAATGGTGTTGGGAAAATTGGACAGATACATGCAAAAAATAAATAAAACTAGACCATCAACTTACACCATACACAAAAGTAAACTCAAAATGGATAAAGGACTTAAACATAAGACAGTGGGTGGTGCTGCTATGGCTTCCAGCGGGGTCGGTGTGAATGCTGGTGGCTCAGCAAATGAAGAAATTCCAGACAACGTGGGAGATTGGCTTCGGGGCGTCTACCGCTTCGCCACCGATAGGAATGATTTCCGGAGGAACTTGATCCTCAATTTGGGACTTTTCGCTGCAGGAGTTTGGCTGACCAGGAATTTGAGTGACACTGACTTAATGGCACCTCAGCCAGAGGTGTAGCCAAATAGTCACATGGAACCCGAGATGTACTTGAACCTTCCAAACACAGAGGCTCCAATCTGTGTCCATCACAAGACTTTCCCAGAAAGCAGCTGAAGTTTGATACAGATGGCTACCTTCCCTTCCCTGCCTGCTTTCCTTCACAGAGTCTACTCACACTTCCTTCTCTGGTCAGCAGTCATGCTTCAGCAGAAGTGTTGTCCTCTGTTTTGTAAAGTTCTGTACAAAATTCTTAAGTTTCGGTAGAGAGTGACCTTTGCTCTTTCTTGAGGAATAACCTGATGGTATTTTAACAATTATCTGAAATAAAGACTGCACACACAAAAATAAAAATAAAAAAATAAACATAAGACAGGAAACCATAAAAATATTAGAGGAATCCACAGGCAGCAAAATCTCAGACATATGCCAAAGCAATATCTTCACCGATACAGCTCCTAGGCCAATGGAAAATAAAAAGAAAATAAACAAATAGGACTACATCAAAATAAAAAGCTTCTATACAGTAAAAGAAACCATCAACAAAACAACAAGAAAGCCCACTGCATGGGAGAACATATTTGCCAATGTTATCACCGATCAGGGTTTAATCTCCAACATTTAGAGGGAACTCATACAACTTAACAAAAGGAAGATAAACAACCCAATCAAAAAATGGGCAACGGACCTAAATAGATACTTTTTGAAAGAGGACAGAAGGAAGGCTAAGAGACATATGAAAACATGCTCAAAGTCACTAATCATCCATGAGATGCAAATCGAAATGACAATGTGGTACCATCTCACACCTGTCAGAATGGCTATCATCAACAAATGACAAGTGCTGGCAAGGATGAGGACAGAAAGGAACCCTTGTGCCTTGCTGGTGGGGATGCAGACTGGTGCAGTCACTGTGGAAAACAGTATGGAGTTTCCTCAAAAAACTAAAAATGGAACTGCCATTTGACCCAGTGATCCCACTTCTAGGAATATATCCCAAGAAACTAGAAACATCAGAAAGGATATATGTACCCCTATGTTCATAACAGCACAATTTACCATAGCTAAGATTTGGAAACAGCCTAAGTGCCCATCAGCAGATGAGTGGATTAGAAAACTATGGTACATCTACACAATGATATACTATGCTGCGGTAAAAAAAAAAGGAATTCTTACCATTTGTAACAGCATGGATGGAACTGGAGAGCATTATGCTAAGCGAAATAAGCCAGTCAGAGAAAGATAAGTATCACATGATCTCACTCATTTGTGGAATATAATGAACAACATAAACTGATGAACAAAAACAGATCCAGAGACAGAGAAGCATCAATCAGACTGTCAAACCTCAGAGGAAAGGTAGGGGAGAGGGGCGGGGAAGGGGAGAGACCAACAAAAGGACTTGTATGCATGCATATAAGCTTTAGCAATGAACACAGACACCAGGGGGGTGAGGGCATGAGTGGAGGGGTGGGGGGGCAATGGGAGGATAAAGACACATATGTAATACCTTAATCAATAAAGAAAAAAAAAAAGAATCAAGGTGTTGTTTTACCACCATGGCTGGGTAGCTCAGTTGGTTGGAACTTTGTCCCAGTAGGTCATAGTTGCAGGTTCAAGCCCTGGTAAGGGGCATATACAGTAATCAAGCAATGAATGCATAAATAAGTGGAACAACAAATTGATGTTTCTCTCTCTTTCCCTAAAATTAAATAAATAAATACATTTAAAAGGTGTTGTTTCACCAAAGAGAAGCCCAGACAAATGATAACCTGACTGGATACTGAGATCCATTCAAAACTCAAAATATGACCCATGAAGATGTCTGGTAGCCCTTTTTCTGACAAAACTTTCTGAGATATACAAGATTTGCATCTACAATCAAAGTAGTCTCAGGATTCCATGGGGAAAATTATACTCTGATCCCTCAGAACTCATTAAAAAACTTTTACCATAATTTGTCATAGCCCTTCCCTTTCATACTGATACTAGAGGCCCAGTGCATGAAATTTGTGCACGGGGGGTGGGGTGTCCCTCAGTTCAGCCTGCACCCTCTCCAATCTGGGACCCCTTGAGGGGTGTCTGACTGCCCGTTTAGGCCCGATCCCACCAGGGATCGGGCCTAAACGGGCAGTCGGACATCCCTCTCAAAATCCAGGACTGCTGGCTCCCAACTGCTCGCCTGCCTGCCTGCCTGATTGCCCCTAACCGCTTCTGCCTGCCAGCCTGATCACCCCCTAACCACTCCCCTGCCAGCCTGATTGATGCCTAACTGCTCCCCTGCCAGCCTGTTTGCCCCTAACTGCCCTCCCCTGCAGGCCTGGTCACCCCTAACTGCCCTTCCCTGCAGGCCTGGTTTCCCCCAACTGCTCTCCCCTGCAGGCCTGGGTCCCCCACAACTGCCCTTCCTGCAGGCCCGGTCACCCCCAACTTCCCTCCTCTGCCAGCCTGGTCACCCCTAACTGCCCTCCCCTGCAGGCTGGATTGCCCCCAACTGCCCTCCTTTGCAGGCCTGGTCCTTCCAAACTGCCCTCCCCTGCTGGCCTGATTGCCCACAACTGCCCTCCTTTGCAGGCCTGGTCCCTTCCAACTGCCCTCCCCTGCTGGCCATCTTGTGGTGGCCATCTTGTGTCCACATGGGGGCAGCAATCTTGTGTGTTGGAGTGATGGTCAATCTACATATTACTCTTTTATTAGATAGGATAGAGGCCTGGTGCACGGGTGGGGGCCAGCTGGTTTGCCCTGAAGGGTGTCCCGGATCAGGGTGGGGGTTCCCTTGGAGCATGGGACAGCCTGGGCGAGGGGCCTGTGGTGGTTTGCAGGCTGGCCATGCCCTCCAGCGACCCAAGCAGAGGCCCTGGGATCTGGGATTTATTTATCTTCTACAATTGAAACTTTGTAGCCTGGAGCAGAGCCAAGACTTCTGTTCGCTCTGTGGTGGCAGCCATTTCTGCTGGATTTATTTATCTTCTGTAATTGAAACTTTGTAGCCCTGAGTGGAGCCAAGCCTCCTGCTTGCTCTATGGCTGCAGCCATTTCTGTTGGGATTTATTTATCTTCTATAATTGAAACTTTGTAGCCTGTAGTGCAGGCCTGGGCCAGCCAGGGTGTGCGGAAAGCTTGGCTTCCTCCATCGCCAGGGAAACCCAAGCCTCCCTCCTGCTTTCTCCATGGCCACAGCCATCTTGGTTGGGTTAATTTGCATACTTGCTCCTGATTAGCTGATGGGCGTGGCTTGTGGGTGTAGCAGAGTGATGCTTAATTTGCATATTACTCTTTTATTAGATAGGATAGTATAATTCTTAGTGCTTCCACCAAGATGGGGCACAAAGTATACTTTACATTGGATCATATTCTGCTTCAGGGCATGCTTCCTTGCTGATTAAGGAGGTGTTCCATCTCCATAAAGTACCTGACAATTCAGAGTGAGACTATGTATTGCAATTAGTCTTATGTTTCTAGTGTACATTCCTCAAATTCTTCAATGTCTGAATTTATCCCTCTTCTCACTATCCACAGATGATGTTTTAAAAGAATGATCAACTAGATATAGAAAGAAAACTTATATGGCTACATATCAAATAAACAATATGACTAGGTCATCCATCTTACAACAGAGAAGTTGGCCTTGAACAATGTTTATGTACCCCTTCATCAACAAATAGGACTGTCATGCCCACTGCTTTCCTTTATGCCTAGCGGCACCATAACCTTCCAAGTCTATTCCTGGAAGAAATCCAAAACAGGCCAAAGGAGTTATGGGCATCCAATACAAAGCTTTCTTTTGTGGTTTCCACTATCACCTATGCCCTGCAGCATGTGAGTTCTCAGTTTCTACAGCCAGACCTTCTAACACATAGCTTGCCAATTCACATAGCTATGGCCACCCTAGTCAGATCCTTTAGCCACTTCCCACTATCTGTTCCATTAAAGAAATTCACCATACCTTTCCCCCATGCTTCCATTACATGGCAAATTGTATGGTCACCCATTCTCCACTTCACCTTCATCACCATAACACTTTACATTTCCTTTCTTCAGATCCATCACCACGCTTTCCTTTAGTGAAGAGCCCAATACAACTACCAGGATTTATCCAGAAAACTCCACCATATCCTTAGAAACTTCTCTGAGCTCTCACTTTACTCCCTTGGTTTAAATGAAATCTGGCTGTCCCCTGAAGATGCCACTTTTCCTAAGCCCCTCTCTAGTTCAGGTTTGGTGGCAGGTAAATGAGAAAGTTCCCATTGAATGGCTTCTGTTTTCTTAGTAAAATAGGAGATGAGATCATCTTCTAAAAGTGACCAAGAAGGTGTGTGGGGGGCATGGTCAGAGATTAGATTAAAATGCTGTCCCTCATTTCCAATTCATCAGCAAATTTTATTTGCTCTGTTCGTGATTGTCACTCAACACCCTGACCTGTGTGGCAGGAGGGGCCCAGCAGGCCAACTGTGTCCTCAGCTGTCCTTCTCCAGGGGCCCTTTCTGAAGCCTCAGAACTGCTGCCCCGGGGTGGGGCAGGCGGGATGGCACCGGGCATGTGGAGCACTGCCATGGGACCCCGCCCTGTCCCCTCTGTAACTGGGAACCCTGACTTCAGGGACACCTGGGTGAACGGCCATGGGTGCGAGAGAGGGCTGGCCCTTCTACTGTGCCAGCAGCCAGGACATGGGGTTAAGGCCTATGGCCTCCGTTCTCCATCTCCTTCCTAGGCTTCAGAAATCTGAATACTCAGGGCCCATGGTGTCAGCTGTGCAGGCTGAAATGATGATATATTTATTCTATTCCATTTGTACATTCACATATTATTAATAAAATAAATGTTCTAGAAAGAAAAAATATTATTTGCTCTGATTTCATAATATCTTTTTGATCTGACCATTTCCAGCATCTCCACCACAAACAAAGCAGTCTAAGCCAGCATTATACCTTCCCTGAATATACCAAATCAGCATTCTGACTGCTCTCCCTATATCCTTTTTGTCTCTGCCACATAAACAATTAGATGACCTTTTCCGAACACAGATCATAGCCCTCTCTGGCTTAAAACATTTCAGTGGCATCCCATCTTTCTTTGGGAAGACAGAAATCCTTACAATGGTCCTCTCTGATTGGCCTTTACTTGCTTCTTAAACTCATCTGGCATCATGCTTTTTATAGCTTTCTGACATAACAGCAATGGTAACATTCTTTCAACTACATGAATTCACCATTTTTCCTTTTACCACAGGGGCTTTGGATGGGTATAGTTTATACCACCTTTACCTAGTTAGTTCTTACTTTCCCTTAAGATCTCAGGTCAACCATAATTTTTAAGGAAAGCACTATTATATTCTCATATAGTACCATGGGCTTCTTCCTTATCTATACTAATAAAAGGGTAATATGTTAATTAGACCGGATAGACCAGATGTCTTCTGGACATCCTTTCAGACAAAGCCATGGTGGCGGGGTTGGAGGCAGAGGCAGTTAGGGGCAATCAGGCAGGCAGGTAGAGCAGTTAGGGGTGTTCAGGCTGGCAGGGGAGAGCAGTTAGGGGTGATCAGGCGGGCAGTCAGGTGAGTAGTTAGGAGCCAGCAGTCCCAGATTACAAGAGGTATGTCCGAGAGGTCCCAGATTGGAGAGGGTGCAGGCCAGGCTGAGGGACCTCCCCCCCCAACCGTGCATGAATTTCGTGTACCAGGCCTCTAGTAGCACTATAACAATTATAGTTTTCCCTTAATTATAATTATACTAGGGGCCCAGTGCACAAATTTGTGCACCTCGAAAGGAACTGTGGGCCGCGAGGCTGCGGTGGGCACAGGAGCAGGTCTTGGCCCATCCTCTGCGCCCCTGCCCAGCCCCTCCCACTGTGGCACCTGTCCCCTGTCTGCCAGCAGCCTCGCTCCTGCCACTGCCGTTCCCATGTGCTAACGGCACCAGCCCCACTTGCACCCTCTGATGGCGCTAAGCCATTGGGGGCCGGTGAGAGCAACTGCTGCCCCGATCGCCCCTCAGGAGCAGAGGAAGGTGGAGAAGCCCTCAGGGGCAATCAGGGCCAGCAGCCGCCTCTCACACCCGCTGATGGTGGCAAGTGATCAGGACTGGCACCGGGCACCAGCAGCAGGTGCGAGTGGGGCCAGCGCTGGCAGTGAATGCAAGTGGTGGCTCCAGCACCAGCAATAGGTGCGAACGCTGGGCAGGACCACAGTGCACAGGAGCAAAGAATTTTCAGTAACCACCAGAGGCTTGCCCTGATGACAGCAACTGGCACCCAGCCTTGTCCTGGCACCCCCGCTCACCTGCTCCACCATTCCACCATGGCCAACACCTGCCATGTTCCACACACATTCCCTGGTGGTCAGTGCACATAATAGCGACCAGTTGTTCCATTGTTCCATTTGTTCCACCAGTCGGTCTATTTGCATATTAGTCTTTTATTATATAGGATTATATAGGACTAGTGGCCCAGTCATGAAATTTGTGCATGGGGGGAGGGGGGGGAGGGTTCCCTCAACCCAGCCTGCACCCTCTACAATCAGGGACCGTTGGCTCCTAACCGCTCACCTGCCTGCCTGCCTGATCACCCCTAACTGCCTCTGCCTGCCTGCCTGATAACCCCTAATTGCCTCTGCCTGCCTGACTGATTGCCCCTAACTGCCCTCCCCTGCTGGCCTGATATTGCCCTCAACTGCCCTCCCCTGCCAGCCTGATTGCCCTCAACTGCCCTCCCCTGCTGGCCTGATCGCCCCCAACGGCGTCTGCCTCAGCCTCCACCACCATGGCTTTGTTTGGAAGGAAGTTGGACATCCAGAAGATGGCTGGTCAACCCAGTCTAATTAGCATATTATCCTTTTAGTAGTATAGATAGATTATATAGGATAGGATTGCTTAAATGGGGGAGGAAAGCCTTTTCCATCAGGAGAAGATGTTCTTGGCAGACAAAAATACATAATCCCTATATCTAGACTGATAGCCAGCCATATGCACTATACTGCCAAACCAGTCATTAAAAAATTGAACCTCTTACTTACACCTTACACCAAACAGCTGTAGCCCTTAAAACCCCTCCTCAGCCCCCACCTTAGGTTCTGCCTTTGCAGTTCACCCAGATTAGGTTCTGATTGGTCGGTTTCTATGCCAGTCAGCGTCAAAAGCTCTGCCTCCTAGGCAGCCATTGGCTCCTCACACTTCACCCAGATTTGGTTCTGATTGGTTGGTTTCTATTCCAGTCAGCATCTCCGGGCCTATCAACGGGCCTGATCAGAGAGGCAGGGATGATCTGCAGCCCCAACGGAGGTCCAAGAGAAAGAAAGGTGCAGCTGCTGGCCAGGCCCGGAGAGAAAGAGAGAGGCAAGTGCTGATCAACAGCTGCCATGGAGGCTCTGGATCAGACCCTGCTTCTCTCTCCAGGCCTCTCTTGGGGCCTGATTCGCAGCCCCCTCAGCAGTCAGTGCTGGGTGTGGGCTCCTGCAGCCGTGGCAATCAGTGCTGTGTCACCACGGCAACCCAGCACTGACTTACAGTCAGTTGAGCCTTCAGTAGTTTTGGATATTACGAACCCTGGGTTTCTATATATTAGGACTAGGGGCGCAGTGCATGAATTCGTGCACCTTAAAAGGAACTGTGGGCCACGAGGCTGCAATAGGCACAGAAGCAGATCTCAGCCCATCCTCTGAGCCCCCACCCGGCCCCTCCCGCCGTGGCCCCCATCCCCTCTCTGCCAGCAGCCCTGCTCCCACTGCTGCCACTCCCATGCTCTGATAGCACTTGCCCTGCTTGCATCTGCTGATGGCACCAAGCAATCAGGACCGGCGCCAGGCACCAACAGCGGGTGCAAGCAGTGGCTCCAGCACCAGTTGTGGGTGCAGGTGGCAGCTCCGGCACCGGCAGCTTGTGTGAGAGGCGGCTGCTGGCCCAGATCGTCCCTCAGGAGCAAGGGAAGTGGAGAAGCCCTGAGGGGTGATCAGTGCTGGCAACCGCTGCTCACACCTGCTAATGGCGCCGAGCAATCAGGGTCAGTGCTAGGCACTGGCAGCAGGTGCAAGTGGCAGCTCTGGTTCCCGGCAACAGTTGCAAGTGCCGGGCGGGTCCATGGCACACGGGAGCAAAGAATTTTCAGTAACCACCAGAGGCTCTCCCTGATGACAGCGACCTGCACCTTGGATTGGTCTGGTGCCCCGCTCACCTGCTCCACCATCCTGCTGCAGCCAATACCCACCATATTCCACACTCTGCCACCTGCTGCTAATGCCCTCCATGTTCCACGCATGCCCCCTGGTGGTCAGCACAGCGACCGGTTGTTGGTTCCATTGATCGGTAGTTCCGCTGTTTGGTCTATTTGCATATTAGGGTTTTATATATAGATTGTTTTTTTATGTTTGGTTATATGCGATAGTTATCCTATCTAATAAAGAGGGAATATGCTAATTGACCATCACACCCTCACAAAGATGGCAGTGCCCACAGCCAGTAGGAGGGAATATGCTAATTGACTGCCATGGCCTCAAATAGGGCAGCGCCCACAGCCACAAGATGGCTGCACCCAGTCCCCTCCGGAGTCCCTCAGTCCCCTCAGCCCCCCATCTGCCCAGGGCCAGCCTGAGGCACAGGCAAGCCTCGTATGGCCCAGCCTCCTATGGCCAGCCTGGGGGACAACCAAATGACTGAACAATCAGACTGCATGGGGCAACCAGGCCATCAGGTGGGTTAGCGAGGGACGACCAAACGACTGAACAAGCAGGTTGCATGGGTGACCAGGCCGGCAGGGGGGTTAGTGAGGGATGACCAAATGACTGAACAGCAGGATGCGTGGGGTGACCAGGCTGGTGGGGGGGGGGCATGAGGGGTGACCAGGCTGGCAGGGGCAGCAGTTGGGGGCAACCAGGCCAGCAGGGGGGGGGGTGCAGTTAGGGGCAACCAGGCTGGCAGGAGGAGCAGTTGGGGGTGATTAGGCTGGCAGTGGGGGCAGTGAGGGATGACTAGGCTGGCAGGGGGAACAGTTGGGGGCAACCACGCTGGCGGGGTGGGGCAGTTATGGGTGACCAGGCAGGCAGGCAGGTGAGCAATTAGGAGTCAGCATCCAGGATTGTGAGAGGGTGCAGGCTAAGCTTAGGGGACCCCTGCCCCCATGTGCAAATTTCATACACTGGGCCTCTAGTAATATTATATTTAGTAATAATTTTCATTAATTTTTAAACTAATGTAAAATAGTCCTCATTAGCTTATATGCTCAGTAACGATAGGGATCATGTCTGTTTTTGCTCACTGTTGTATCCCCAAGTTCTAACCCAGTGCCTAATACATACATTCATGTTCAACATGAATCTGTTAAATAAATGAAAGCTTAAGTTGACAGTCTCAAATACTGAAGGAGGCAATAACAGAGAACAGATTCTACAGTTCTTCTCATAATAGATGTGTACTACCTATCACTTCTTTTTAGCCTATACAAGAACACAGTACCTGACCCATAAAATGTAGACCTTCCATTTCTAGGTTTACCATTCTTGCCTCCTAAATTCATTTTAATTAATCCCTGTGCACATGGCCCTGGAACTCCACTTTAAAAGCAATATACCCTTGCAACTTACGCCAACTGCCAGAGACAAGGAGCCAAAATACACAATAGGCAATGATTTGGACTTTGCCATTATTATAGCTAGCCCTGGCGCTTCATTTGGTGGAGATAGTACTTAGTAAAAGAAAACACATATAAACATCCACTGATGTGATTCCCTCATGTAAGGTCCAGTGGTTTTGGTTGAGGCACTGCTCCATAACCAGAAATGGGGGTTATGGTCCCAATAGAAATGGGGTCGAATCCCTACAGAATAATGAAAATGACATAATTTGAAGTGGAAATGATCATTAGAACACTTTTTTTTGAAAGCAAGCCAAGAATCAGAAAGAAACCAAATAGTAAGTCTAGTTCAAAGGACAGGAGCAGGAGTATAAATTGGGAATGGAGCCACTGTCAGAGTCCAGGTGGACTATGGAATGAATGAGTGCAGATCAGAAACTAGGAAGTTGTGTATACTATAATTATAGTGAACAGATCAGAGCAGGCAAATGCCTGGGGCCATGACCATAAATGACTGATTTAAGACATACAGGTGGAATAGAACGTCAGACCAAAGAAAACTGATACCTTCCAGGGCAAGCCCTGGGAAAATCTTCTGTTCCCTGAGAGGGCAAGCCTGGGTGTTCGTGTAAAGATCAGAGGGAAAATCCTTCCTAACCGGTCCTTTAATTCAGACCCCTCACATACTCAGCATGTGACCCACCCGAGCTTCTCTGGTAACTAACAGGGAGCTTCAAATAACGTAGCCCTTCTCACATCTAAGGTACTAAACACTCTAGCCTTGTTGCTGTCTTGTTCCTTTCTCCCACTGTATTCTGGTATTGATACAACTCATGACTCTGATTTATTTTCTGGCTTTGGCCCAATATCCATTCCTTGCTTCTGACAACAGATTCATTTTCATCAGTTTGCTATCTAGCATTTTACCTTGGGCAATGCTTTATACTCATTTTTCCCTCTATTTGCTTCTAGCCACTCCAGATAATCAACTAAACTACCTGATATTGCCTCTGGAGTCCCCTATCTAGCTTAAACTTGAGTGGCTGATTTCTCTCAACATGTCCTAAACCTTCCCACTCTCAGAATTGCAAGGGCAGGACTTATAGTATATACAACTTAATATGCATTTAGTTATTACCTTTTAAATAATTGGCCAATTCCTTTTGTTTTCTGTATGTAGGCCTTATCTCATTAAATAAAGACTAACTTTCTTGAGGAATGAGATTGATTTTATATTACTTCTCTGGTAATAATGAGTACCAAATCAGTATGTTGAATTTGCAAATAACAAATTATAGATGAGGTGCAATGTGTTTAGCAATGTTAAGCCTAAGTTAAATGCTACCAGATCCCACTCAACACTTCGATAATCAAATTTAATAAAATACTATAGTCTTAATAAGTAATATAGTTTTCAAAATGATGTGTTTGTTTTTAAAGAATGTACATTATAAGCCCTGGCTGGGTAGCTCAGTTGTTTAAAGCATCATCCAGATACAGCAAGGTTTCAAGTTCAATCCCCAGTCAAGGCACATACAAGAAGCAACCAATAAATGCATAAATAAGTGGAACAACAAATCCATGTCTCTCTCTCTCTCTCTCTCTCTCTCTCTCTCTCTCTCTCTCTCTCTCTCTCTCTCCACTCCCTCCCTCCCTCCTTTCCCCCTCACTCTCTAAGATCAATTTTAAAATATATTTTTATTGATTTTTTACAGAGAGGAAGGGAGAGGGACAGAGAGTTAGATACACCGATGAGAGAGAAACATCAATCAGCTGACTCCATCTTTATATATATTCCAGTTGTTTGAGCTGTATATAAATTAGCAAAATCTTGCCACTCTCTTATGTATAGAAGGTCACTTAATGGATTGTGATTTTAGTTATAATCTGGACTGGATACAAGAAGTAGTAGTGGTGTGACATGAGGTAGCTCCCTCAAGTGAGGTTGCTTCAGGGATTTCAATCATGGAAAGAACAGTCTCAACATAAAGGGAAGAGGGTCTTCTGGCAAGGAAGACACACTAAGGTTTGATGTTTTGTGGACCATTTAGTTATCTGAATCCACCCAAATGTTCACAGGGTCCCATTATATCCCATACCTCAAGTCTTTGTTTTACATATCAGCCCCAGAAGTCCTGTAAATTCAACTTTCATCTTAATTCTGCACTTTGGAAGATCAGACTCTACATTTTATTTTCAGGTATGATTGCCTTGGACCTAAAGATGCAAGAGTTTCATATTGGGCAATTATAGAAGCTCCTCGAATTTCTAATTATGCCTTTGAGTCTGGGATTTAAAATCCTGGGTTTGTCATGACCTTTATTTAAGCTTTCTTGGTACACTTAAAAACAGACAGCTCCCCCCACAAACTTGTACTCCCCATTCCCAATGTAGTCACATGGTTTACTAGTATTGCCTTCAGTAGGCACTTTATTCCTGGCAATCACAAGTGATTACTTAAGTAAAATATTTCCTGGTTTCCCACCTGCTGATACTAGAGTATTTTTGCTTCTGTAAAACCCATCCAGGTCTGATAACCAATCACAGGACCCCATTTTCTTGAGAAGTTGCTGTCTATAACAACTTTTGGTACTACTCTATTGGTCAGAGTTAAGTTGAACAGCATAGAATATACAGTAGTTTAGCAGAAGGATGTATTACAGGGCATTAAGTGACTTACAGAACTATTTTAGTGGACAGATGAGATTGATTTTAGGTGAGCTTCCAGAATTAAAACTTAGAGTCTACAACTCAGAATAGGGCCACCAGGGGAACTACTGTTCCTGCCAAGATCAGGAAGGTGCCTACCAAATTTAAGTCATAGCTGAAGCATCTGGCTCCAAAACCATTTATATCTCTGCTGCTAAAGCATCTGGGTGAAAATATATATATATATACCATCTTGGTTACAATCAGAAAGCTTCCTGCCAAGTCTTAAAGTTTATGTTTTAGAAGTTTCTGCCAAATTTGTACTAGCAACGCACATGTCCTACACTCTTTCTCTCCCCTTTTCTCAATTCTGACTTCAAGTCTTTCATGATTTGTATGTGATTGGAGGAAGCTATATCAGATATGAACCCCAATTTGCAAGGCAGGCTGGGAAAAGTAGTTTTTACCTGAGGATATTTTTTCCATCGATTTTTAGAGAGAGTCAAAGGGAGAGAGAGAGAACATGGATTGATTGCCTCCCGCACATGCCCCAACTGGGGCTGGAGATCAAACTTGCAACCCAGGTATGTGCCCTTGACCAGGAATTGAACCCTCAACCCTTCAGTATATGGGCTGACACTCTAACCAGTGACCACACCAACCCGGGCTCTATCTCCCCCCTTTTTTAAAAAAAATCTCTTTATGTTTTCTTCTCCAACTGGAATAAAAATTAAATATGGGCAGGAGTTTGGTTCAATTGTTAATAGCAGGGTCCCCATTGACTACATAAATATTCATTATGTGCATAAATAAATGGTGAGCCACCAAATTCACTAGACTCATTGTAGGTATCTTTGGTCATGTGAAATGTTTCTTGTTTTGTTAGTGAGATTTATCATATTTTTCTTCATGAATTATGCTTTTTGTGTGTTTTAGTATCTTGCTTAAGAAATCCTAACCTCCCCTATGATATACACATATTTTTAAAGTTTCAAACTTGAGCTTTTTAGATTAGGTTTTATGTATGGTATTAAATGGAGTTCTAATTTCAATATTTTCCCATTTTGTCTAATTGTCCCATCACTTATTGAATAGTCCATTTCCTCCTTATGAATTATAATACCCTCTCTGTCATGTACCAAGTTCCCATGTATGTATGTTTCTGATTCTGGACTTGCTATTGCATAGGTCTATTTCTCTCTTCTTATCCTATTATTTTACTACATGCTTTCTTTGATCCACCCTGACAAGCTATGTGCTTTAATTAATATATTGACATCATTGACATTTAAAGTGATTATTGATAAAGTTAAATTAATACTCACATTTTTGTTACTGTTTTCTATTTGTCGCCTTTGTTCTTTGTTCCTATCTTTTGACTTCCACGCTTTTTCTTTCTTTTGTGGTGTTAATTGACCATTTTATTTTATTCTACTTTCCTGTCTTAGCATATCAATTATGCTTTTTAAAAACATTTTTAGTGGTTTTCCTAAGGTTTGCAATATACATTTACAACCAAGTCCACTTTCAAATAACACTATACTGTAATGTACCTTATAGCAAAATATTCCTAATCCCTTCCTACCATCCATTGTATCATTGTTGTTATTCATTTTACTTATAATAAGCGTATGCAGGCATACTTCATTTTATCACACTTCATTTTATTGTGTTTCGCAAATATTGCATTTTCTACAAATTTAAGGTTTGTGGCAACCCTGCATCTTGCAAATCTATTGATGCCATTTTCCCAACAGCATTTGCCTACTTCATGTCTCTGTGACATCGTAATTCTTGCAGTATTTCAAACTGTTATTATTATATTTGTAATGATAATCTGTGATCAGTGACTTTGATGTTACAATTATAACTGTTTTGAGGCCCCACAAACAGCACCCATATAAAATGAACTTAATCAATAAATGTGTGTATTCTGACTGCTCCACTCATCAGCACTTCTCACATCCCTCTTTTGGGATTCCTAATCCCAGAGATACAACAATATTGAAACTATGTCAATTAATAACCATGCAATGGCCTCTAAGTGTTCAACTGAAAGGAAGAGTCCCACATCTCTCACTATAAATCAAAAGTTAGAAGTGATTAAAGTTATTAAGGTCAAAAAAGCTGAGATAGGCTGAAAGCTAGGCCTCTTGTGCCAGTTAGCCAAGTTGTGAACGCAAAAAGTTCTTGAAGGAAATTAAAAGTGCCACTGCAGTGAACACATGAAAGACAAGAAAGCAAAACAGCCTTATTGCTGACATAGATAAATGTATAATGGTCTAGATCAGTGGTCAGCAAACTGCGGCTCGCAAGCCACATGCGGCTCGCGAGCTGCGGTTTGCCACTCTGTTGACTAATGAGTTTGCCGACCACTGCTGTAAGCCATTACCCTTACCCAGAAGTTTTGACTTCAGGTTAAAGACATTAGTACATTATTAAAATGTTTTTTAAGTGTTTTTCCCTAAGGCAGTTTGCCGATCACTGGCTAGATAAAGCAAACCAGACACAACATTCCTTTAAGCTAAAGCTTAATCCAAAGCAGGTCCCTAACTCTCTTCAATTCTGTGAAGAGAGGTAAGGGAGTAGTAGAATAAAAGTTCGAGGCTAGTACAGGATGGTTTATGAGGTTTAAGGAAAGAAGCTGTCTCCATAACATAAAAGTGCAAGGTGAAACAAGTATGGATGAAGAAGTTGCAGCAAATTATCCAGAAGATCTAGCTAAAGATAATTGATGAAGGTGGCTACTCTAAACAATAGAATTTCAATGTAGATGAATCACCTTTTTTTTTGAAAGAAGATGTCATCTAGGCTTTTCATAGCTCAAAACAATTCAATACCTGGCTTTAAGCTTCAAAAGACAGGCTGATTCCCTTGTTAGGTGCTAATGCAGCTGGGGACTTTAAGTTGACACCAATGCTCACTTACTGTTCCAAAAATCCTAGGATCCTTAAGAATTATGTGAAATCTACTTTCACTGTGATCTATCAATGGAACAACAAAGCCTGGATGACAGCACATCTGTTTATAACATGGTTCACTGACACTTTTAAGTCCACTGTTGAGACCTACTGCTTAGGAAAAAAAAAAAAGATTTCTTTCAAAATATTATTGCTCATTAACAATGCAACCAGTCACCCAAGAGTTCTGATGGAGATGTACAGTGAGATTGAGGTTGTTTTCATGCCTGCTAACATAACATCCGTTCTGCAGCCCAGGGATCAAGGAGTAATTCTGACTTTCAAGTCTTATCCTATATAATAAAAGGCCAGCCCCCATAAGCATAATGACCAGAACAACCAGAGACCAGAACAAGCAGAGACCAGAACCACCATGGCCCCTGGTCGGGCTGGCCCCACCCCCAAGCAAGTGGTTAGGGGCGATCAGGCAGGCAGGCAAAGTGGTTAGGGGTGATCAAGTAGGCAGGCCAGCGGTTAGGAGCAATCAGGTAGGCAAGCAAGTGGTTAGGGGTGACCAGGTAAGCAGACGGCCCCACGCAGGTCTGGCCCCGCCCCCCAGCAAGCAGTTAGAGGTGATCAGCAGGCAGGCACAGTGGTTAGAGGCGATCAGGTAGGCAGGCCAGCGGTTATGGAAGATCAGGTAGGCAGACAGCCTTTCACTGGGCTGGCCTCAGCCCCAAGCAAGCAGTTAGGGGTGATCATGCAGGCAGGCAGAGTGGTTAGGGGCAATCAGGTAGGCAGATGACCTCTTGCAGGGCTGCACCCCCCTCCCACCCCCCGCTGCAAAGAAAGAGGGAGGCCTAGGCCACCGGCAGATACTCTGTGGCAGGTGTGTGGCTGGCCAGTGATTGCCCCACAGTGGGAGGCCCAGGTCAGCCAAGCCATCGCACCCCATGCCTGTCACCTGTAGAAGGAGGCCACCCGTAGCAGGGGAGGGGAGGGCAGTGCTGCACAGATGGTAAGCAGTCGCAGTGACGGGGGGTGGCGGGGGGAGGAAAACCCCAATAGGCCCTGATCTCAGGCCAGGCCTAGGGACCCTACCCAAGGGGTCCCGGATTGTGAGAGGGTGCCAGCTGGGCCGAGGGACCCCCCAAGAGCACAAATTTTAATGCACTTGGCCTCTAGTTATTTAAGAATATACATTTCTGCCCTAGCCAGTTTGGCTCAGTGGATAGAGCATCGGACTGCAGACTCAAGGGTCCCAGGTTCCATTCCGGTCAAGGGCATGTACCTTGGTTGTGGGCTCATCCCCAGTAGTGGTGTGCAGGAGGCAGCTGAATCGATGTTTCTCTCTCATCAATGTTTCTAACTCTCTATCCCTCTCCCTTCCTCTCTGTAAAAAATCAATAGAATGTATTAAAAAAAAAAAAGAATATACATTTCTTAAGGCTACAGCAGCCTTCAACAGTGATTCCTCTGATGATTCTGGGTAAAAGAAACTGTAATAAATAGGTCTTTAATAATGTAATGGTAAGATGTGGGGAGAGGGGAAGTGTTCTGTTGTCCTATATAAGTCTCAGTCTCTGGTGAGCCTGTGCCCTTAGAACAGTGATTTTCAATCTTTTTTATCTCAATGGCACACTTAAATGAATTACTAAAATTCTGCAGCATATCAAAAAATATATCATACATTTTGCTGATCTGACAAAAATAGGTATAATTTTGATTGATTTACAAAAATAAATAGTAATTACCTACGCTTTTTGCTCAAAAGTAATTTTTTTAAAAATCAGATGCCTTGCCCCACCGGTATCGTTCAGTGGTTGAGTGTTGACCTATGAACCAGGAGCTCATGGTTTGACTCATGGTCAGGACATATGTGCCAATTTCAGGTTCAATCCCCAGTTGGGAGCATGCAGGAGGCAGCCATTCAATGATTCTCTTTCATCATTGATGTTTCTATTTCTCTCTCCCTCTCTCTTCCTCTCTGAAATCAATTTAAATAACTTTTAAAAACCAAGTGCCTATATTTGTATATGAGAATTTCTGGTACCAAGAATTAACCAGTCAGATGGAACCTTATTATGTAACTCAACCAATAAAATAAAACTGTATTTTTTAGGTCATCTATATATATATAAAAAGCCAGCAACCAGAATGCCATAATGACCAGAATGACCGGTCACTATGACGCCCACTGGGGCCAGTGAACCAGCCAGATCAGAGGGTGGGGCCCACCAGCCAACCTCCCTCGCCCCCCCCCCAGCCAGCCCCACCCCTGATTGGACTCTCCCAACCTGATCAGGGGGGTGGGGACAGCCAACCTCCTGTAGCCCCTCCACCAAGCTGGCCCCGCCCCTGATGGGCCCCCACCACCCCAATTGGTCCATAGCCCCTCCCCCCAGCCAACGCTGCCCTCAATCGGCCCCCCTCTTCGATCAGGGGCAGGGCCAGCCAGCCAACCACTCATGGCCCCTCCCCCAGGCTGCTGGCCTCTGATTGGCTCCCCACCCAATTTGGGGGTGGGGCTGGCCAGCCTACCATCCATAGCCCCTCCCCACGGCTGGGTCCAGCCCCAATCAGCCCCCACCACACTGATCAGCCTGCAGCTCCTCCCCCTAGCCAGCTCCACCCCTGCTTGCCCCCCAACACACACACACCAATCAGGGAGGAGGCTAGCCGGCCAAATTCCTGCCATCTCTTTCTTCCGTCAGGTCTGGCTCTGATCCACCCTGATTGGGGCTGGGCTGGCCGGATCCCACCCGTGCATGAATTCATGCATTGGGCCTCTAGTATAATATATTTATGGTTCAAGACAGGGCATTCAGAGGAGGCAAGATGGCGACCGGCAGGAAGGTAGAGAGGGAGAGTGTGTGAGAGAGTGAGAGAGCGATAGAGGTGTGTGTGGACGTGTGTGGGTATGTGTGTGAGTGAAATAGGGACAGTTAGACCCTGCAGTTCTTCCAGGGGGTTGCCAATCCAGGCAGTCTTAGATGGCAAAAGCCCACGGCTGCCACAAACACTCTGGTTCTGGGGAGGACACTGGCGGCACAGAGACCACGCCATCTTGAAGAACAGAACGGCTTGAGACTAGGATCCTAGCCTCGCCACCACCCAGTCTGGTCTCAGAAGCAAACCAGGACCCTACAGCTGCTCTGGGAGAAGACCTGCCACCACAGCTGCAGACCCAGGGACACCAAGACTCCAGGCACCCAGCCACATATTTCTGTGAGTCACAAAGCCAATCCCCCTTCCCCGCCACCCCCGTGGCAGCAACATAGAAACTACCAGACCCCAGCTGCACAATAAGGCTTTCTGCACACACAGAGCATTGGCAACTTTGCCTGACTTTGAGACTTAGTGTCGGACACTTTGTTTCCCGCGACTAGTCTCTGCGCCCAGGCAGGGAGAGTGAGCGGAATTCGAGCCTAGCTGCTCATCCCTAGGGAGGCAGTTTCTGTGACCAGATCCCGCGCCCACGCAGGGCAGGAAGACAGCGCTGAACTTGAGCCCGGACTTGCGAACTCGGGGAATTTGTTTCTCGTGACTCGTCTCCACGCCCAGGCAGGGAGGCAGTCCTAAATTTGAGCATAGGCACACGACCTTGGGGAGATTGTTTTCTGCAACCAGATCCTACATCCAAGCAGGGAGACAGCGCTGAATTTGAGCCTGGGGGTGCAAACCCAGGGAGTTTGTTTCCCATGACCAGACCCTGCACCTTAGCAGAGAGGTGGGAGTGAATTTGAACCTGGATGTGTGGTCTCGGGGAGTTTGTTCCCCACGACCAGACCCTGTGCCCACACAGGAAGGCAGCGCTGAATTTGAGCCTGGGTACATGCACACAGGGAGTTTGTTTTCCACAGTGCACACCCATGTGACCAGACCCCACACCCACACTAAGTGGAAGTGCCACATGATTTTGATTCAGGGCTAGCGCACACAGAAGGCTGTTTACCGCAGGGCAGCAGTGGAACTCCTGCCAACACAGTGCGACTGAGCAACCCAGTCTCCCGGGCAGATCGGGGACCCTGAATCTCCACACAAGAGGCAGCATTGACCACCAGTGACTAGACTCCGTTCCTCATTACATGCGCCTGAGATCCCTGATTCCCAGTACATTCACACTAAGAGCCAGTGACTCCAATTCTTGGTGCATGTGCACACAGGGACCTGATTCTCAGTGCGAGATAGCACCAAGAAACAGAGACTCTGATACTCGATTCTCGGCATGGACACAGGGAGCCTCTTACTCCAGACACGCAATAGGGGACTTTAATTTTTGGCACACGCCAGTGGGTTCTCTGTTTCAACATGGTGTAGGCAGGGTCCCTGATTCTAGGTGCACACACGAGGCCACACTAAGCGCCTGTGACTCTGACGCAGGGCGAGCATGGTTCCCACCAACCCACAGCAACCACATGTCTTGGTATCAGAGCTCTTCAGTGACACTTGGGAGGTGCAAAACTCCCACTTCACACGACATCTGAACCTTCTGGTGATAGTCAGAATGGGGAGACAATGAAGCAATCCCCAGAGGAAAGAAAAGGAGGAATTGCCAAGTAAGGAAATAAGTGAAACGGAAGCATGCAACATGACAGAAAAAGAATTCAGAGTAATGGTCTTACAGTTCATACACCAGATGGATGAGAAAATCAACAACCTATGCAAAAATCAGGAAGAAATGAAAAATTATATAACTACAATCAAAAACACAATGGAAGGCTTCAACAGTAGACTAGAAGAAGCAGAGGACCGAATCAGTGAGTTAGAAGATCAGGTACAGAAACAAGCCCAATCTGAACAGCAACTAGAGAAAAAAATTAAAAAGCAGAAGGAGAGCCTAAGGGAGTTTTGGGACAATGCAAAATGAAATAACATACGTATAACAGGGCTGCCAGAAGTACAAGAAGAGCAGCAAGGATTAGAAAATTTATTTGAAGAAATCATGACAGAAAACTTCCCTGATATGGGGAAGAAAAAAGTTGCTCAAGTACAAAGAGTCCCAATCAAGATGAATCCCAAAAGACCCACACCAAGACATGCCATAATTACAATGGCAAATGTTATAGACAAAGAGAGAATCTTAAAGGCTGTAAGAGAGAGACAGAGAGTTACCTACAAAGGATCCCCCATCAGATTATCAAATGATTTCTCAACAGAAACACATCAAGCTAGAAGGGAATGGAAGGAGATATACAAAGTGATGCAAAGCAAGGGACTGAATCCAAGAATACTCTATCCAGCAAGACTATCAATCAAAATTGAAGGGGAAATCAGGAGCTTCACAGACAAAAAAAAGGTTAAGGGAGTTTATCACTACCAAACCAGCAATGCAAGAAATGCTAAAGGGAATGCTGTAAAAAGAAGAAACAAAAAGGTAAGAAGGAACACAGCCTCAAAAAATAAAAATGGCTGCAAACAAGTACCTTTCAATAATAACTTTAAATGTAAATGGACTAAATGCTCCAATCAAAAAACATCGAGTGGCTGAATGGATAAAAAAACATGACCCATATATATGCTGTCTACAAGAGACCCACCTCAGAACAAGGGACTCACACAGACTGAAAGTGAAGGGATGGAAAAATATCTTTCAGGAAAATGGAAATGAAAAAAAAAAAGCTGGGGTAGCAATACTTATATCTGACAAAATAGACCTCAAAGTGAAGGCCATAACAAGAGATAAGAAAGGCCACTTCATAATACTAAAGGGATCAATACAACAAGAGGCTATAACCCTGGTAAACATATATACACCCAATTCAGGAGCACCCAAATACATAAAAAAAATCTCCTGGAAGATATCAAGAGAGAGAAAGACAACAATACAATCATAGTAGGGGACTTTAATACACCACTGACATCACTGGATCAATTCTCTAGACAAAAAACCAGCAAAGAAACAGCAATCATAAATGACTCACTAGATCAGGTGGACTTAACTGACATCTTCAGAACATTTCACCCCAAAGCTGCAGAATATACGTTCTTCTCAAGTGCACATGGGACATTTTCAAAAATAGACCACATACTGGGTCACAAGCAAAGTCTCCCCAAATTCAAGAAGATTGAAATCATACCAAGCATCTTTTCAGACCACAATGGCATAATATTAGAAATAAACTACAATGAAAACAATCCAAAACACTCAAAGACTTGGAAGCTGAATAGCATGTTATTAAATATTGATTGGGTTACCAATGAGATCAAAGAAGAAATTAAAAACGTTCTGGAAACTAATGACAATAAAAACACAACAATCCAAAACCTATGGGACACAATGAAAACAGTCCTGAGAGGGAAGTTTATAGCTCTACAAACCTACCTCAAAAAACAAGAAAAAATGGTAGTAAATCATGTAATGCTACAACTCAAAGAATTAGAAAGAGAGTAACAAGAAAAGCCCAGAATGAGCAGAAGGAAGGAGATAATAAAGATTAGAGCAGAAATAAATGACATAGAGACTAAAAAAAAAAAAATGCAAAAGATCAATGAAACCAAGAGCTGGTTCTTTGAAAGGATAAACAAGATTGATGAACCACTAGCCAGGCTCACTGAGAAGCAAAGAGAGGACTCAAATAAATAAAATCAGAAATGATAGAGGCGAAATAACAACAGACCCCACAGAAATACAAAGGATTGTTAAAAAAATATTATGAACAACTCTATTCCAACAAACTAGACAACCTGGAGGAAATGGACATATTCCTAGAAAAATACAACCTTCCAAAACTCAATCAGGAAGATTCTAAAAATCTCAATAAGCCAATAACTATGGAAGAAATTGAAGCAGTCATCAAAAACCTTCCAGCAAACAAAAGCCTAGGGCCAGATGGCTTCACAGGAGAGTTATACCAAACATTCAAGGAAGAACTAAAACCTATCCTCCTCAGACTATTCCAAAAAATTCAAGAGGAAGGAATACTTCCAAACTCCTTCTTTGAAGCCAGCATCACCCTAATACCAAAACCAGATAAAGACAACACAATGAAAGAGAATTACAGGCCAATATCCCTCATGAACATAGATGCCAAAATCCTCAACAAAATTCTAGCAAATCGGATCCAGCAGAACATCAGAAAGATTATACACCATGACCAAGCAGGATTTATACCAGGTATGCAAGGATGGTACAATATCCGCAAATCAATAAACGTGATACATCACATAAACAAATTGAGAGATAAAAATCACATAGTCATATCAATTGATGCAGAAAAAGCATTTGACAAAATCCAACACCTTTCTTGATAAAAACTCTCAACAAGGTGGGAATAGAAGGATCATACCTCAACATCATAAAAGCCATATATGACAAACCCACAGCCAGCATCACACTTAATGGACAAAAACTAAAACCATTTTCCCTAAGAACAGGAACAAGACAGGGATGTCCTCTCTCACCACTCCTGTTCGACATAGTACTGGAAGTACTAGACATTGTGATCAGACAAGAAGAAGAAATTAAAGGAATCCAAATTGGAAAAGAAGAAGTAGAACTGTCCTTCTTTGCAGACAACATGATACTGTACATAGAAAACCCTAAAGACTCCATCAAAAAATTATTAGACTTAATAAATGAATTCGGCAAGGTAGCAGGATACAAAATTAACGCCAAGAAATCGATGGCATTTCTATACACCAATAGTGAACTTACAGAAAGAGAGACTAAAAAAGCAATCCCATTTACCATCGTACCAAAAAAATTAAGATACCTAGGAATAAACTTAACTAAAGAGGTAAAAGACCTATACACGGAAAACTACAGGACACTGAAAAAAGAGATAGAGGAAGATATAAACAGATTGAAGAACATACTGTGTTCATGGATTGGTAGAATCAACATCATCAAAATGTCCATACTACCCAAAGCAATCTATAGATTCAATACAATCCCCATTAAAATACCAACGGCATATTTCACAGACCTAGAAAGAACTCTCCAAAAATTCATCTGGAATTTAAAAAAAAAAGACTTTGAAGAGCTGCAGCAATCCTGAGAAAGAAGAACAAAGTAGGTGGGATCTCAATACCAGATATCAAGCTGTATTACAAAGCCACTGTTCTCAAAACAGCCTAGTACTGGCATAAGAACAGACATATAGCCCAATGGAATAGAATAGAGAACCCACAAATCGACCCAAACCACTATGCTCAATTAATATTCGACAAAGGAGGCATGAACATACAATGGAATCAAGACAGTCTCTTCAATAAATGGTGTTGGAAAATTGGACAGATACATGCAATAAAATGAAAGTAGACCACCAACTTACACCATACACAAAAATAAACTCAAAATGGATAAAGGACTTAAACATAAGACGGGAAACCATAAAAATACTAGAGGAATCCACAGGCAGCAAAATCTCAGACATATGCCAAAGGAACTTCTTCACTGATACTGCTCCTAGGGCAATGGAAAATAAAGAGAAAATAAACAAATGGGACTACATCAAAATAAAAAGCTTTTGCACAGCAAAAGAAACCATCAACAAAACAACAAAAGAGACCACTGCATGGGAGAACATATTTGCCAATGTTATCACTGATTAGGGTTTAATCTCCAACATTTACAGGAAACTCATACAACTCAACAAAAGGAAGATAAACAATCCAATCAAGAAATGGGCAAGGGACCGAAATAGATACTTTTTGAAAGAAGACAGAAGGAAGGCAAAGAGACATGTGAAAACATGCTCACAGTCACCAATTATCCGAGAGATGCAAATCAAAACGACAATGTGGTACCATCTCACACCTGTCAGAATGGCTATCATCAACAAATCAGTAAATGACAAATGTTGGTGAGGATGTGGAGAAAAAGGAACCCTGGTACACTGCTGGTGGGAATGCAGACTGGTGCAGCCACTGTGGAGAACAGTATGGAGTTTTCTCAAAAAACTAAAAATGGAACTCCCATTTTACCCAGTGATCCCACTACTAGGAATATATCCCAAGAAGCTAGAAACATCAGTCAGAAAGGATATATGCACCCCTATGTTCATAGAAGCACAATTTACCATAGCTAAGATTTGGAAACAGCCTAAGTGCCCATCTGCAGATGAGTGGATTAAAACTGTGGTACATCTATACAATGGAATACTATACTACAGTAAAAAAGAAGGAATTCCTACCATTTGCAACAACATGGATGGAACTGGAGAGCATTATGCTAAGTGAAATAAGCCAGTCAGAGAAAGATAAGTATCACATGATCTCACTCATTTGTGGAATATAATGAACAACATAAACTGATGAACAAAAACAGTACCAGAGACAGAAACATGGATCAGACCATCAAACCTTGGGGGGAAGGTAGGGGAGGGTGGGGGTAAGGGGGAGAGATCAACCAAAGGACTTGTATGCCTGCATAGGGGCCTAACCAATGGACACAGACACCAGGGGGATGAGGGCATGAGTGGGGGGGATGGGGGGTAATGGGGGAATAAGGATACATATGTAACACCTTAATCAATAAAGAAATTTAAAAACATAAAAAAAAGCCAGGGCATTCACCCCAGACAGCTTTTGTTTTGTTGACTGTTCTCATTTTTTTATTTGGCAATCTAAGGGAAAGAGATTAGTGTCCCTGACTAAATAGTCAGGTAGTGCATGATTTAAAAATTCTTGCAGCACACACTTTGAAAATCACTGCCATCCACTGAATTTCAATAAACTCAGTCTCTTCACACCAACACCCCCCTACCTCCTATCCCCCACCCCACTCCCACCCCCGGCCCATTAGGAGGAACAGGATGGCTAGAGGGACCTAGATTTGGGTATTTCCCTTCTCCCAGGTAGGTTAGATTCTGATAAAATCCCAGCAGGTTAGGCTTTGGTAAAATAGTTTCTTTTCAGGGAAGGCCTTGTTAAGAACATAATGCTCTGGCATATTTCAAAATGGTTACTTTTGCCCTCCTCCTCCTGCCAGAAATATGAACGAATTTTCCTCCAATATTCACTGTTAGGACCTTGTAGGGCTCCTGAAGGTAAAACCCACTATATCATGGGGCTCTCCTTTGATTGGACCTCTCTGCGGTTTTTAACTCTCAGACTTATACACACTAAACCTGGAGCAATTTTTTATTACAGTTCAGGTTTCCCTACCCCAACACTGGTTCCCATGGAGGTTTCTGCTCTAGTAAGTGCAATTCTGTGTCCATTTGTCTGTGTATTCAATGTTGGGCTAATGGTTTGTTCTGTGACCTCACTTCTCCCATAGATATATGAAGAGTTGTTTTCAGTTTCTTTAGGTTTTTATTTGTTGTGAGGATGAAGTGGAAACTTCTAAGCTTCTTATGTGCTAGATCAGAAACTGCATTTTTAAAATTCACTGTGTGAAAATATTTAAAAAATAGTTATAATTTAATCTATTTTCTGGGTTAAGTTATATAAAATATTTGCATATTTGAGAATTTAAGGTCACTGGGAGAATCCCCTGTGTGTATGTCAAGGGTCTATTATACTATTTCCTGCACAAAATGTATTAATAAATTTTGCATTTATGCCTTAGCTATACCAAGTGTCCTAAATAGTGCATATTACACAGGAGATATTTAATATTTGTAAAATAATCAATAAATGAGTGAATAAAAGATTTCCTTGGTGGATTCTTTCAGGTATTACTAGACAACTCCACAACTTTCTAATGATTTATTTTGTCCTGAAAAGAAACAAGCCAGTTCTAACTTTTAGTATTGTTGCTAGTTAATATACTTTCTTGCTCTGAATCTGAACTCTGCAAAATGTTTCTCTTTATGTTTAATTTGAAAGTATCAAATTTAGGAACTCACAAATCGCTATCTAGGAGTTGTTCTTTGCAATAACTAATTTAAATCTTCCAAATAAACAAGGACAAAAATTGTCAAACTAACATAAAATGGAACACAAAAGTTAAATGTGGGTAGCTTATTTGTTTAGTAACCAAGAGCTAATGCACATTATTAGTTGTAGATTATCCTTGGCACTTTTTTATTAATTATTTTTTTAATCCTCACCCGAGGATATTTTTTCCACTGATTTTTAGCAAGAGTGGGAGGGGTGAGGAGAGACAGAGAGAGAAACATCAATGTGAGACACACCCATTGGTTGCCTCCAGCACGCACCTGGACCAGAGCCAGGGATCCAGCCTGCAACTGAGGTACATGCCCTTTGCCAGAATTGAACCCTCAATCCTTCAGTCCGAGGCCAACACTCTAACCACTGCTCAGAGTGTTATTTTTATTAACACTAGTTAATAATACTTCTCCAATAGATATATGAAGAGTTGTTTTCAGTTGTTTTTATATTTATTAATTATAGTCTAACCAGCTAAAGTGGCATTAAAAAAAAATCTCAGACTGGCTTTCTCTTGCTATCCAGGAATTTCTAAGTTTTTCCTTCAAATTTATTCCCCTCTTCACCCAACTAGGAGTACAAATGGAAAAGCAATGCTGATTGTATTTTTAACCTATGTAAAATTTAAGAGAAACATTTTTGAACAAATTTACATTTAAAATAAAATATATATTCATTACCCAACAATACTGAATTGATTATGAATTATGTAGCAACGTTGGTGTTTTACTAAAGTGGCCAATAGTTAATTACTATTTGTGTTAGATTGTCATCCCTCTGGCACTCTGCTTAACTATTTCTTACTTGGCCCTTTTCAACTCAAAGTTTAAAAAAATGAAAAGCACCCACCAAAACAAAACATTAAAAAAATGCAAAAACAATAGCAATAGCCTCAGCTGCTGACCCGCAAACACCGGGACTCTAGCCTCCCCACCTGAGGGCTCCTGTGAGTTCCAGAGGGTGCTCCCTCCTCCCCGGACACCCAGGCACTTCAGCCTTGAGCATTGTGACCACCCACAAACAGCCGAGCCTTACTCAGCAGCCCTGGGCTCTGCGACCTCTCCAGCAGCCGTGAGAACAACTGCCTCACACAAGTGCCAGTGGAGCAGCCACCACCCATGACCACACAAGGAACAGCTGCCTTGTGACCATGCGAGGAGCAGCTGCCACCCGTGACCACCTGAGGAGAGGCCGCCCCATGACCATGCAAAACAGCAGCCCACAACTGCCCGAGGAGCAGCTGCCATGCAAGCAGCCACACCAGCGACCGCATGAAGAGCAGCCGCCACCTGTGACCATACGAGGAGCAGCCTATCCAAGACCATGCAAGGAGAGGCCGCCCCACGAGCAGCTGCCACTCGGTGACCGAGTGAGGAGCAGCCACTGCCCATGACCACGCGACCCACCACCAAGCCCACCACTGCAACCATAGGCCTCAGGTGACTCAACACAAAGATCCTTTGTGAGAGCAAAAATGGGGAGACAGAAGAACAACCCCCAAAGGAAAGAAAAGGAAGGAACTAAATGAAACAGAGGTATGCAATATGTCAGAAAAAGAATTCAGAATAAGGGTCATATAATTCATAAACAGGATGGATGAGAAAATCAACAACCTATGTAAGAATAAGGAGAAAATAAAGAGTGATATACCTACAATAAAAAACAATATAGAATATTTCAACAGTAACTAGAAGAAGCAGAGGACCGAATTAGCAATTTAGAAGACAGGGATGCAAAACATACCCAATCTGAACTGCAATTAGAGAAAAAAATCAAAAGACAGGAGGAGAGCCTGAGCAAAGTGGGAATAGAAGGATCACATCTCAACATAATAAAAGCCTTAAGTGACAAAACTACAGCCAACATCATACTCAATGGGCAAAAACTAAAACCATTTCCCCTAAGAACAGGAATGAGACAGGGATGCCCACTTTCACCACTCCTGTTTGACATAGTACTGGAAGTGCTAGCCATAGCAATCAGAGAAGAAGAAGAAATAAAAGGCATCCAAATCGGAAAAGGAGAAATAAAATAGTCATTTTTCACAGATGACATCATATTGTACATATAAAACCCTAAAGACTCTATAAAAAAAACAACTAGAGGTAATAAATGAATTTGGCAATGTAGCAGGATACAAAACTAACACCCAGAAATCTATGGCTTTGTAAACACCAACTAGAGGCCCAATGCACAAAATTCATGCAAGGGGCTCGGCCCTTGCAGTCTCAGTGGCTTGCCTCAGCCCTCGCAGCCCTGGCTTTGTCCGAAGGTCATTCAGAAGGTCGTTTGACTGTCCAGTCTAATTAGCATATTACACTTTTATTATTATAGATTATTATAGATAATGAACTCACAGAAATAGAAACTAAAAAAAAAAATCCCATTTACTATTGCAACCAAAAAAAATTAAGATACCTAGTAATAAATTTAACCAAGGAGGTAAAGGACCAGTACTCAGAAAATTACAGGATGCTGAAAAAGGAGATAGAGGAAGGCATAAACAAATGGCAGATATACTATGTTCATGGATTGGAAGAATCAACATCATTAAAATGTCCATACTACCCAAAGCAATCTATAGATTCAATGCATTCCCCATTAAAATACCAATGGCATACTTCAAAGATCTAAAACAAACTCCCCAAAAATTCATCTGGAATAAAAAAAGACCCTTAATAACTAAAGCAATCTTGAGAAAGAAGAACAAAGTTTGAGGGATTACTATATCAGATATCAAGAAATATTACAAAGCTACTGAATTCAAAACTGCCTGGTACTGACACAAGAACAAACATATAGACCAATGGAACAGAACAGAGAACCCAGAGATTGACCCAAGCCATTATGCTCAATTAATATTTGACAAAGGAGGCAAGAGCATACAATGGAGTCAAGACAGTCCCTTCAATAAATGGTGTTGGGAAAATTGGACAGATAAATGCAAAAAAATGAAACTAGACTACCAACTTACACCACACACAAAAATAAACTCAAAATGGATAAAGGACTTAAATATAAGACAGGAAACCATAAAAATCCTAGAAGAAGCCATAGGCAGCAAAATAGAAGACATTTGTAGCAGTATCTTTACTGATACAGCTCCTATGGCAATGAAAACTAAGGAGAAAACAAACCAATGGGACTACATCAAAATAAGAAGCCTCTGAACAGCAAAAGAAACCATCAACAAAACAACAAGAAAGACCACTACATGGGAAAACATATTTGCCAATGTTATCACCAATCAGGGTTTAATCTCCAACATTTACAGGGAACTCATACAACTTAACAAAAGGAAGATAAACAACCCAATCAAAAAATGGGCAACGGACCTAAATAGATAGTTTTCAAAAGCAGACCTAAGGAAGGCCAAGAGACATATAAAAACATGCTCAAAGTAACTAATCATCCGAGAGATGCAAATCAAAATGACAATATGGTACCATCTCCCACCTGTCAGAATGGCTATCATCAACAAATGACAAGTGCTGGCGAGGATGTGGAGAAAAAGGAACCCTCTTGCATTACTTGTGGGAATGCAGACTGGTGCAGTCACTGTGGAAAACAGTATGGAGTTTTCTCAAAAAGTTAAAAATGGAACTCCCATTCGGTAATCCCACTTCTAGGACTATATCCCAAAAAACTAGAAACATCAGAAAGGATATATGTACCCCTATATTCATAGCAGCACAATTTACCATAGCTAAGATTTAGAAATAGCCTAAGTGTCCATCAGCAGATGAGTGGATTAAAAAACTGTGGTACATCTACACAATGGAATACTACGCTGCTGTAAAAAAGAAAAAACTCTTACTATTTGCAACAGCATGGATGGAACTGGAAAGCATTATGCTAAGTGAAATAAGCCAGTCAGAGAAAGATAAATATCACATGATCTCACTCATTTGTGGAATATAATGAACAACATAAGCTGATAAACAAAAACAGATCCAGAGACAGAGAAGCATGGATCAGATGCTCAAACCTCAGAGGGAAAGTAGGGGTGGGTGGGGGTAAGTGGGAGAGGTCAACCAAAAAACTTGCATGCATACATATAAGTACAACCAATGGACACAAGACAGTGGGGGGAGGGGGATGAGGGCATGCAACAGGGTGTAGGGGAGGATGGGTGAAGGTCAATGGGGAAAAAAGGAGATATATGTACTACTTACTATATGTAATACTTTAAACAATAACAATAATAATTTAAAAATAAAATAAATAAATAAAAAGCAGCAGCATTCTAATTTTAATTAAAATACACAGAAACACTGAAAATATCTGTATCACAATGTCATCAGTGGCAGCCCGGCTGGGTAGCTCAGTTGGTTGGAGCATCATCCCATACACCAAAAGGTTGTGGGTTCAATTCCAAGTCAGGGCATATACCTAGGTTGAGGGTTCTATCTTCAGTCCTGGGGCATATGGGATGCAAATGATTAATGTTTCTTTCTCACATCAATGTTTCTGTCTTCTTTCTTTTCTCTCTAAAGTAAATAAAGACATATCTTTGGGTAAAGATTAAAAAATAAAAATTAATAAAAATGTCATCTGTGACTATCTCTAGCTGATAGAATTATATGTTCCTCTCTGTGTGTTTTTCTGTATTTTCTTAATTTTGTACAATGAACATGCATTGTTTCTGCATTCAGAAATACATTGTGTTACGAGGTAGAGAAGTTATGTGGCAATATGGAGCATAAAATGAAGTAGAGTAGTATCAGAAGCAGAGAAATAAGACTATTGTAATAATAGGATGAAAGATGGTAGAAGCGAAATTAAGGTAATGGCTGTGAGAACAAAGAAAGTGATTCAATATGAGGACATAAAAAGAACAGGATTTGATCATCTTGGATCTGTTTAGGGTGAAGGTAAAGGTTATGAAAACATTAGCTTAAACATGCTATTTCCATTGATAATCCTGGATCTACATAGGTTGGATATAAGGGTTATAAATTCATTACCCTTAAACATGGTAATTGAAATTGTGAACCTAAATGACATTCCTTAGGGAGAAATATATAAAATAGAAATATGGCAATGGCCTGAATCATGGGGAACTCTTAACATTTAAAAGCCAGATAGAGGAATAAGGCCTCTAAAGAAAATTACCATGTTTTTCCATGTATTAGACACCCCCCAGTTTTCCAACCCCAAATTAAGAAATCAATATTGTAAACATTTTGGTTTTCCTTCTTCTTTTTTGGCATCTTGAGGAGTTTTTCTTCCTGTTTTCTCCACTGTCTGATCAGACACTCAGTGGAAGGAGGTTCAAATTGTCTCTCTGCAGCTCTATTTCCATGCTCTTTTGCATAGCTGATTACATTCAGTTTGAATTTTGCAGAATAAGACAACCACTTAGCTGTATTTATCTTTTTATTTTTTGACATCTTTATGGGCCCAGAAAGTTCTAGTCCCTGTTTGCATCTGTGCACTCTCCACCTCCACCTCCAATTACGGCATCAGCTGACATCAGTAACAATAAGGCTGGTGATTGGAGGAAGCCTCTTTGACAAGGTATGGGCAGCTAAGCACCCTCATGGCTCCCTCCTCTGCTGACTTCCGTGTATAAGATGCCCCCTTGTTTTTCAGTCTAATGATTTTAGAAAAAAATAGCATCTTATACGTGGAAAAATACGTAAGTAGGAATGATTAGAGAGATAAAGCAACTACGAGGTTATTATAGAAACTAAAGGGAGTAGGTTTCAAGTAAGATTTGGTCCATGATGCTAGTAGAGAAAGCATCTTGCTTGCTACTGATGTTTTCTTCCTATGAAACTAGTTCCAGGTCTTTCTCTACAATTGTGAAGAATATCTGATTTAGCTTTGTCCTTCAAGAACAAGATTGTCTAGAGTCTGAATTCTCATTTGATCTTGCAAGCTCTCTTGTCAAGTGTTGCTAGGAATTGGAGGTATAAATCTGCTTAATTATGGGAATCAGTTGTTAGGGCTATTTGGTTTTTACACTAAACAATATCACTTAGTTTTATTGTTCAGAACCTAGGCAAGAAGAGAGGAATTCGTTTATTGGGATCTCCTTGAAAAGTGCTGTAATTGTCAAATCCCACAAGGGTCAGGTGAAGTAGGGGCTGAAGAGACTAATGGCAATTAGGAAGTAAATCACAAATCACTATCTTCCTTAATAAAGTTAGTTTCTTCTTTAATAAAGTTAGTTTCTCTAAGGAAGGTAATTGAAAAATGTCTCCCCAGCGGTGTTGGTGGGACAGCTATAACTACTGCTCCAATCCTTGTTCTGTAAGATTCTCTAAGAATGGGACACTGCCTCTCAGGGGAACAATATTAGTCAGTACTATTTTAGTTGCAAATTAATGAAATTTTCCTTAAAATGGCTTAAACAAGGGTGGCAGGGGTGGGTAGGAGAAAAGGCAGAACTCACTGGCCAATTAATTAATGAAGAACAATGTGTGAGCCTATGATACTGGAAGTCAAGTGATATCATCTGGACTCTACTCTCTATTGTTCATATCTGCTTTCTTCTGTTCTTGCTATATGGTAAGAGAGGCTTTCTCCGTGTTGTGTCAAAGATAGTCAACAGCAGATCTAGCCTCAGTAAAATTTTCATAGATGACTCTGGAAAGATTAGCTTGGTTCATATGTCTATCTTTAGGGCAGAAGGAAAATTACATATTAACAGCTTAATCAGCTAAGAGGAAGGCATTTCCTGAAAGAATGGACATACAAAAACAGTTGTCTATTACATTCCACCCTTTGGCTACCCAGCATCTATATTTGTGCTGCTTTCAGTACATATATTTTTTTTAATGCCCTAGACCAGACAATGTAATTATTCCATGAACAACTCTTCTCCTCAATGGGAGACATACCAAGTCTCATCCAATTTTTGCATGTTGCTTAAAAACGAAGAGTTCTGGATAATCTGCATTTCTTTTGGTCAGGTCTGGATGTAACTCTTCATGGTACAGCATAATAAAAATAATTTTAAATAGTGCTATAGACTTAACAAGAGCAAGAGTACCCTAATTACCTAGTAGATGGGGTCTTTGGTCAGTTAATATAGTGGTCTTGAGTTTGCTCTCTGGAAGACACTCACTTATCTCTTGCTCACATATAAAGGGTACTGGAATTAAGCAATCAGAGGCCTTTGTTTGCAAGGCTTCATGTTTCTGTCAATAAAATTCTCTTGCAATCTTAGTTGCCTGCTGGTCACTTGGCTTTTCGGTAACTGTGGTTTAGCAACCAAAAACAGAGCTGGTATGTGAATGTTTTCTATCCCTTAGCAATAAGGCATCAAGGTTGGAATGTAAGGTCTATCCTCCAGCCAACTAAACTTAACTATTTCCTTTTTGACCTTTGGAGCCAAAATTATAAGCTGAAGAATGAGTTTAAAGGAAATACAGCTAGGTTTTATATCTGTTCACTTGCCCCCAAGTTCCATCTCAGTGAATGGCTTCTCACAATAGGACTAATTTGACAACCTTTGTCAGACAGGTTATATACAGCAAGAGATGCATGAGGTGATCAGGGTCAGGTTTTTTCCAGGGTTCAAATGACATCTTTTTTTCTTTTTAAATATATTTTATTGATTTTTTTACAGAGAGGAAGGGAGAAAGATAGAGAGTTAGAAACATCGACAAGAGAGAAACATCAATCAGCTGCCTCCTGCACACTCCCCACTGGGGATGTGCCCGCAACCAAGGTACATGCCCTTGACTGGAATCGAACCTGGGACCCTTGAGTCCACAGGCCGACACTCTATCCACTGAGCCAAACCGGTTAGGGCTCAAATGACATCTTTTACTGTGTTTCCAACTCCCTATTTTATTTATTTATTTTTTTGCATCAACTTTAGCTCAGGAGAAAGAATGTGGGTTTTCCAAACCTGTAAACTGCAGGCTTATTTGATTCTCAGCCACATGGCTTACTGAGTTAATGAGGAAAGGGGGTGTCAAAAATATATTCTTTCTTTTGCATTTAGTTAGCTAGCTTGACCTGAAGTGTATCTCTTTCTTGTAGGACCTCACTAATGGACACATTCCAAAATCCTGGCGTTTTTCTACCAAATTCCTGAAAACTTCAATCTTGATATAGTCATTGTCTTAAGACCTAAAATTCAATGGATTGCTTGCTTGCTTGCTACAACACAGTAAATATTGCCAAGGACCAAGGGGTTTTTATTACTGTGTATCCCACCTAGACTCACCAGTTCTGCATTTCAGGGCATCTTTGTTGACATTGGAACAATTTTATGTACTTGCCAGGAATAAAATCCAAACCTTGCTATTTTGAGATTTCATACTCTTTCAGTTTCAACAATCTGTTTTGAATTTCACATCAATTTTGGATTCAAGACCAGGGAATTTTAAGTTTAAGGTATTATTAGACTCTTTTTACCTACTGTAAGATTTTATCTGGTTGCTAAGGGTAAGTTCTTCACCATCATGGCATTGATGGAGGGGCATCTGGTCAGCATGCTATCTGAATTTGTTGCTGAAAGGTCCATTGTTGTTACAACTTGCAATTTATTCTCAAAGTGCCGTTTTCCCTCTACCCTTAGCTCAGAACTTAGAGGGATGTTAGTGTCCTCTCAATAGGATCCTTTATCCAACCCATGGATTCATACCACAGCCTCTGCCATGAGTTTTCACCATCCTGTATTGCAGCAAACCCCTGGAAAGCAATTGGGCTCTTACTGTGAATCACACTTATAAACCTCGTAAGAAATTCCGTATTTCCTTTTTAGTCCACTGTAGTCAAGTAAGACACAGGAGTGGTTTTCAATGCTGCCTGATCCTCTCAGCTTAACCATATTATGCTGCCATTTCTACTTGATTGTTGTTGCATTAGGCAAATTTCCAGGTGGAACCCTGGGTACAAGCCATAAGCTCCCTGTTTTTGAATTCTGAAGTCTTCCTGGCTATATCTATCCCTTACTCCATAGGGTTTCAACTCTGAGGAAAGAGCCAGAAAATATATCTCAAATCATGGGCTCTTTTCTCCTCCAATACCATTGAGACTGCTTCCATTTTCTTCTAATAATTTCATTCTCAAGCAAATTCACCCCACATGCTGGGCAAAGCCATAGTTAAAGTTTTTGCTTAATTCCAGAAGGAGGTTTTTTTTTTTTCCTCAACAGTGCTAGCCCAAATGATGAGACTGTCTCTGACTGGCTTCATTTTGTTAATTAACCTGCCCATTCCTGAACCAATCATTATAATTGAGGAATAGGGTACTTTGGCTGGCCTGATTCATGGGCCCACCCTGTGGTATGGGAGTTAAGACCAGGTAATAGATGGTTGCACCCAGGGAAAGAAAGGTAGGTCTATCCTATGTAATAAAACCTTAATATGCAAATCGACCGAACAGCAGAACGTCGGGTCACTATGATGTGCACTGACCACCAGGGGGCAGATACTCAATGCAGGAGCTGCCCCCTGGTGGTCAGTGCACTCCCACAGGGGGAAGTGCTGCTCCCACCTCTGCTGCAGGCGGGCAGTAAGGAGCGAGGGGTCCCAGACTGTGAGAGGGATATCTGACTACTGGCTTAGGCCAAGGGGGATTGGGCCAAAGCTGGCAGGCGGACATCCACCAAGGGGTCCCGGACTGTGAGAGGGCACCCCCCCCCCCCACAAGTGCACAAATGTCATGCACCGGGCCTCTAGTATTAGAATAAACTCATCTCAGTGGCTTAACACAAAAGAATGCATATGAATTCTAACGTAAGTATTCCTAACAGGCAGGCAGCTATCCTTCAAGTAATGAATGATTCAGGAAACCTGAGTCCTACATTGTGGTTTCACCATCTTCAATGCACGGCTTCCTATACAAATGTGTTCGTCTTCCTCAGGTTGTAGGGAATGGGGAGATCTTGGGGGACTTCTCATGTGATACTTTTATGGACCAGAGCTGCAATAGGAACACATTACTTCTCATATTCCTAGTTAAATTAGAACCTAATTGGCACATCTAACTAGTTAGCCCAATTGCAAGGGAGGTTGAGAAATAGAATGTGTGCCCAGAAAAAGAATGTAGTGACTACAAGAGTCCACAATTATGATCACTAAATATTTATTTTACCTCTCTTCATATACACAGAACACATCCCACACCAATCTAAAGTTCTACCAAGTCACTAAGTCAGGCTTAAAGTCTAGATTTAAAAAAAAATGTTTTTGTTGATTTCATAGAGAGGGAGGGAGAGGGAGAGATAGAAACATAAATGATGAGAATCATTGATCGCTGCCTCCTGCACACCTCCACTGGGGATTGAGCCCACAACCTGGGCATGCTGACCAGGAATCAAACTGTGACCTCCTGGTTCGATGTTCAGTCACTTAGCCACACCAGCTGGGCTAAAATCTAGATGTTGAGGTAATGCAGTCATCTTCATTAGGTCCAGATGAAACCTATGAACTAAAGACAAGTTCTCTCTCATATCACCCCATTTCCAGGAAACACAATGATGATGGGCAGGTAACTACAAAATGCTCATTTAGAAAAGAGAAAAATGTGACACTAGGCAATACACATGAATAGCAATGATGAAATATTTCACAGGCATTTCACTCAAGGGTAGAGGAGGTTTTGATGAGACCTCAATCTAGTCTTTGGAACTCCCTTGTGATCCTCTGTCCCTGTATGGACCTGATACTAGCCTCTGAAATGTTCTTTGTCCATCATTTCCCATGGCCACGTCCCATTTAGGTATTGGGGAGCTAAAGCATTCATTTCCTACTTATGCAAGTTTGGGGTTGAACAGTTGCCTTGCTGTTTAATAACTGAACACTATTTGAACCAAGTTCATGATTTTCTGGGGAGGGGGTTAATCCTCACCTGAGGATATTTTTACTATGGATTTTTTAGAGAGACTGGAAGGAAGGAGGGAGGGAAAGAGAAACATCAATGTGAGACACATTGATTGGTTGTCTCCTGCACGTGCCCCTACTGGGACTGGGATCAAACCTGCAACCCAGGTGCATGCCCTTGACTGGGAATCCAACCCACAACCCTTTGGTGCATAGGCCAGGCAATAGCAGCCAGGGCCAGGTTCATGATTTGATTAGTAATAAAATTCCTTCAGAAATTAAGTCTTATGATATACTAGAGGCTCAGTGCATGAAATTTGTGCACGGGTGAGGTCTCTAGGCCTGGCCAGGAATCAGGGCTGATTGGGGCCTTCCTGCTGCCAGCTGGGGCCTTCCTTCATTCCGTGCCACCCCCTGGTGGTCAGTGCATGTCATAGCAAGCAATCAAACTCCCGGTCGAACTCCAGAGGGGACACTTTGCATATTAGCCTTTTATATATACAGATTTGCTTCTAGTAATTACTCCCAAAGTCCTTTCTTATGTAATTGTCAAAACTGAATTACTTCTTTGATTCCTTGTCCATGTCAATTTCTCTAAAACATCATCCTAGCCAACATAATGGTCTTGGATGGGAAGGCCAAAGCTTTCATTTGATCTTTGATCCAGAACTAAATCTTAAAAGAAATTGTACTCAAGGCCTTTTCGTTTCACTTTTTTTTACCATTTGAGGTCTAGAAAATGTCTTTACTAATCCTTCCAAATTTCTTATGCACTTTAATTTCTGTAATTATTTCCAAAGCTTATCTCTTCAGTAAAATCTATCTAAAAGTAAAATTCAAAATACACTATAACTTTGAACTATTTCCTCTGGACTACAGCCTCAATAGATAGGTGTTGTGCTTTTCAATTATCACAGGTAACAGTTTTACCAATTATTTTGCCACTGCAAAGCATGGGTTTCCTTCTTCCAGCCTCTGATATCAGTTTCTTTAACATCTGCTGTATCATCACTAAAACAATACAACATATTTTAGGTTATTGTCTTAGTAGTACCCCACTTCTGATACCAATTTCTGGATTAGTTATGGCCATTCTAGTTCCTGTGAGATATAAATTCTCAAATCTTAATTTTCTCTCCTATAAGAAGTCCAAAAAGAAGTGTTTCCTAATTTTGGATGTGGTTGTCTTCCAAGTAGTGATTCAGTCACATATGCTCTTCTCTCTTCTGGCTCTGACATCTGCAACATATAGTTTTCAAGGTTTCCATACTCATTAGCTTCAATCTGATGGAGAAAGATGACAGGAAAGGGAGGACCCCATTAAGCCTGGAAATAAGCATATCATGTCCATTCATATTTCATTGACTAAGTCAACCACATGGCAAGGAAAATTGGGAAATTTATTCTAGCTGTATATCCAGGAAGAAGAAATAAGTCTCATGAATGTCTGGTCAAGTCTCTGTCACAAGGTTCTAAAAGAAAAAAAATGCTAGATAAAAATAACAGAAAGTCACTCCAATCTATTAAGTTTGACCTCATCCTACTAGTGCCACCAAGATAATTTTACTACTACTTAAAAGAGCAATAACTCATTTTCTTCTAAATAATGGGATTACTTTAAAAAGTATTTTTGGTAGCGTAATATGTACAGAATTTAGAATTAAGAATGAAATTTAGATAGCAAAAAGAGACATTGAACGTAGAATATTTTTTAAAGCCTGACTGTGAAGAAAATAGAGTGGAACCAGAAATGTGGAAGATTAAAGACAGAAAGATAATAAATGGAAGAGAAAGATGGAATGGAACCAGGGAACAGATAAATAATTCATCTGACATAAGAACGGGGAGTATCTCATTCCTCTGATACTGGAGAAAAGCAAAGAAGTATCTAATTTTCTAGCATTTGGAAAATTGAAGGAGTTTGTGCCTAACACCATTAATTTTCTTGTAAAGTTTGAAGTAAAGTCATATAATGCAATGTGGCCAGAATTGAAAGACTGTAAAAAGTATTCTGGTGGAAAGGGAGATAAAGGTGCTGAAGGATATGCAAAGTAGGAGGGAGAAATCCAGTTGAGGTTATAGAACTTAAATTTGCAGTGGTAAGATAAACAATGTTGCCTACTGTTCTGCATAGGAACTCAGCTACCGCTGTAGGAGAGGAACAGGCAGATGGTTAGTACTTTGTGCATAAACTTACTATAGCACTCATTACACTACAAAGCCTCTGGAAGCCAACTTTGATTTCCTAAACTATCCACACAGTAGGCACATGATGAATTCTTGCTTGAATGGATTGATTCAGTCATTGCCAATTCTGCCATAGTACTCTATAGAGTGACTGGCAACTGCCCACATTTCATTCGGTATGCTAATGTCAAAAAGAAAAAAAGCCCCAAAAAACTGCTAAACTTAGCAGTCTTAAGATGACAACTATGTCAGCTGAGACATACTTATCTTGTGCCAGTACATCTGCCTCTGATGTTTGCTTCATTTACCTTATGCCACGGTGCTCTTATTGGATCAGAAAACGATAATTCCGTGTTTAATAAACTACGCTATTATTTCGAAAGTCCTGGAGGTTCTTTAGACGCACAACCCCTATCACAATATTCTTTCAAAGAGGTGCATGGACAAGGTTGACTGTTTATGATGCACAGTTCACAGGTAAAAGCTGACTCGGTGAAGGGTGGAAGAACTAAACCGGGGTCCTTCCGTGAATCGTCTGCAAAGTCTGGCCCAGATCTTGTTTTCTTCTCCCCTTGGGAACTTTAGCTTTGTAGCGATCAGACATCACCTAATCGAACTCCTTCATATTACTACAAGCATAAACTCAGGTTCAGGAAGTGTGACCCAAGACTTAAACCAGGCAAAGAGGGCTCTCTCCCACTAGACTAAATGTTACCGTGCAGTTGGAAGCTGTGAGGATTAGGCAATTGTGGCATATTGGGTGCAAAGAGGTAAAGGGTAGTGTCTCTCAAGAGCCAAAGCGCTAACTTACGATTTGGCGCCGCGAGTGGGGGAGGGGGAGGCAGGAATGAAACTATGTACAACAGAGCAAAACGAGGCCCCATCTCCCGGATCTGGAGGTCCGGGCCTCCCGCTAACCAAGTGTCTGGACCGCGCTTCCGCCCCAGCGCCCACCCTGCCGGAGCCGCTCCTCGCAGCCCGGGCCACACGCCGAGGCGCCGCCAGCCCGGGGAAGCCGGGCACTGGCCCTTGAAATCTCACTTTCGTCCACGCGCGCGCCACCGTCCGGGCGCCGGCTGATGGCGTCACGAACACTTCCGCCCGCGGCTGCGTTCAGGACTCAAGTGGGGAAGGAAGGCGGGACGGCTGAGTGCAGTGAGTGAGGGAAATAGCAAGGAAAGAGAAGAAATTGGGGCACTCGCGAGCGCCACGGCAGTGTCCGCGGCCCCGCTCTGTCCCCACTGTTCCTTTTCGGCAGTCGTCCTAGGCGCGCTCCCCTCGCTGCACGGTAGTCTCCCCTCCTCCGAGTGTCCCGACACCCGGGTCTTCCTGTACGTCTCACCACCCCCCCTTGCTCCCTTACGCTCTCTCCTCCCTCCCTTCGCCAGGCTCCCCGCCCTTAGTATCGCGAGACGAGGTGAGAGCTGGCGGAGCGGCGGCGGCGGCGGCAGTAGAGGTGACCGAGGCGGTGGCGGCGGAGGCGGCACCGAGCGCTGTGTTGGCCCCGGTGCAGCCGAAGTCGCGGTAGAGCGTAGCCCCCACGCCCCTCCCCCGTCCGCGCCCTCCCTCTTTCCCTGGGGATGGAGAAGGCGACGGTTCCGGTGGCGGCGGCGGCGGCGGCGGCGGCTGCTGCTGCTGCTGAAGGAGAAGGGAGCCCCCCGGCGGCGGCGGCTGTGGCGGCCCCCCCCGCGGCGGCGGCGGCGGCGGCGGCGGCGGCGGCGGCGGAGGTCGGCGGCGGCAGCGGGGCTCGCTCGGCCTCGTCTCCTCGTGGGATGGTGCGAGTCTGCGACCTGCTCCTCAAGAAGAAGCCGCCGCCGCAGCAGCAGCAACACCACAAGGCCAAGCGAAACCGGACTTGCCGACCCCCCAGCAGCAGCGAAAGCAGCAGCGACAGCGACAACAGCGGTGGCGGCGGCGGTGGAGGCGGTGGCGGCACCAGCAGCAACAACAGCGAGGAAGAAGAGGACGACGACGACGAAGAAGAGGAGGTTTCTGAGGCAAGGGCCTACTTTAAAGGGAGGAGGGAGGAAGGGACTGTAAAGGGTAGGGGCCGAAGGTGGGAGGGCACTTGCGGTGGGACAGATTCCTGCGGGTTGATTTATCTTAGGGGCCAGGCTTCCCGTGCCCTCTTTCTTTCCCCGGCCTAAATCGTGAGGTGTGGGGCTATGGGGGAGGGTAGCTGACACGTGGGGGTGGGAGGACCACAGAGTCCACGGAGTTAGAGAACAGTTCATTACCCTGGGATGGGAAAAATTGGTTAGATTCCCTATTGGCAACACCCGGTGGGGTCGGCCTGAGGCGAGGGCGGGGGCGGGGGCGGGGGCGGGAGCAAATCTGCAGGAGGAAGATGATGGGTAGGCGAGTCTCTGGGGGAATGACTGGAAGTTGGTAAATTTCTCCCAATTGTGAGGTTCAAGGAGCAGTTTTTGGGGGAGGTAAGCTTGTAATGGATTTAGAGTTGTGTTTGTGTATGTGAGAGACACGTGAGAAGCTGTACTTTTCCATATTGTTCTGCTACAGGATTTTTTCATAATTGTGGCTGCCGAAGTAACCTTCACTTCCTCCATATTTCAAGGCTTTTGCATAAACTGATCTTATATCCATATATATTTATATAAAATGCAGAGGATGAAAAGTACATTTGATCCTTACATGTACATTCAAATTACCTCTTCAAGTGCTTCCTTAGTGAGGAAGAATTAGGTTATGTTTTCCAAATAATATGAGGCAACTAAAGTGCCTACTTGGAGCCAGGCTTGGTTGTGGTGAGTTGGAATAGGAAGGCCTCTTGGTTTGTCCTAGTGATCTGGTTTCATAACTGTTTGTAATTTTTCCTGGGTCCACAGACAGGCGGCGTTGCAGGACCTCGTTCTTCACAGGAGGCCGTGTAACCCCAAAGTTCAGTAAAACATACCATGCTGACAACAAACTTAAGGGTTAGCCTTACTAGTTAGCAGGTTTTCTTTTTCTTTCTTTCTTTCTTTCTTTCTTTCTTTCTTTCTTTCTTTCTTTCTTTCTTTCTTTCTTTCTTTCTTTCTTTCTTTCTTTCTTTCTTTCTTTCAATTCTTGTGCACTCGCTGAAATGGAAGCTAGGAAATTTTGATATGAGTAAAGAAGTTGTAACTTAAGGCAGCTGAAGGAAAACAGCTTTCAAGGCTAGTTATAAATTTAGTTTTGAGAGAACGACTGAATTGTCTAGAAGTACCACTTGCCATTTATTCTGTTTTGCAAACATAGAGCTTAACTTGGTGCAAGGCTGTTTGTTTTTTTTTTTGAAAATTGCATTATTGAATCTTGGATCCTGTTCAAATAGAGAAATACTTTAAAGAGCTTGAGACTTGTCTATTAGTAGAAGACCAGTTTCTCTTTTACCTCAGACAGGATGACATTATATAAGTAGAGAAGTAATAGTTCAAGTATGTGTACCAAAGAGATGGACATTTCCTGCTATTCCAACCTGTTGAATTCTATGGATTGATTTGTATTGATAGATATATTGACCTCGTTGGATGTTTCAGGATAGTTGTTGTTCAGGCTGCATTTGAAACATTGAAGAGAGGGATGTGATGGGATCCTGTTTTCAGTAAAATCTGTTATAGTAGGTAGAACTTTCAGTTGCATGGTTCTTCACAGAGATGAGAAACATTTTAGAGAAACCTAGTTCAACTCTTTTGTTTTATTGATTAAGAAACAAGGCTTAGAGGAAACTGATTGTGGTGGGTAGTAGCAAAAGTACAAATCAAAGTTTTCTAATGGTTCAGACCAGTACACTTTTTGACAACTTCTTTGTATTCCCTTCCTGACCTCTTTCAAAAAATAAGCAGTGAATTTCATGGTAACACAATCATGTAATTGTGGGTAAAATACCAATGTTAAGATTTTAAATTCTCTAACAAAATATCAAGCTCTGGTTTGGAACTCAATGTCAAGTTGAATGCATTACTTACTGGAATATTATGCTGCAAACTTCACATATCTAGGTAGTTTAGTCCATTGGATTTAGATCTGATAAGCAAAACTTTGAGTTATCTCTTACATTAAGTAGAAAAGTCTTAAGTTTGTAGGTGTGCTTATTTTGGGAGTTAGGTAGGTTTTCCTTTAAAAAAAAACAGGAATGGTATATGTTGAATTTTATCAATTAGAGGAGTATGTTTATTTTTAATTTACTTTGTTCTGTATAGTTGGTTTGCCATTTGTTATGGCGAGTCAAAAGATAAGTGTAAGAAAGTGCAACCATTAAAAATTATATAGATACATGATGAGGGATGAGCAGACAGAAAGGAGTACAGTATGTCTACAACTGCCTCCATCCTTGCCCTAAATAAAGAAATAAATAAACCTCATGATCACTATATGTTATAAGCTAAATGGATTACTTGTGCAATGTTTTTCACTTCATTATCATTTTATTGACATATCGACAGAAGTTTAAATTTCTAGTATTAGGAAATTTTGTGGCTAATACTTGTATTTAAGTCCTTTTTTGAATTCATTATGTTATTAGCTACATAGTGAAAAATGTGGATAACATGATTCTTGAGATTATCATTCCATGAAAAATCATCATAAGGTTAAAGAGGAATATAAAAAGTTATGGTTTTGGGGTACTTAACCTGAAAAGGTGGAGGATAACATAACTACTTTTGCTATAAAGAAATGCTAGCTGGATATTCTGTCTGCTGAAAGAGGAAAAGTTGGAAGGAGAGGCAGTGCAATGGAAATAGCTTTATTTGAGTGTTGAAGAAAAATAATCTAATTCTTATTAAATATTAAAACAGGTTATTGAAATGGGATTTTCTGTTCAGCATTTCAGAATAGAATAATCATATTTTAGGTAATTGGTGTAACTTTGGATATACCTGGAAACAAAAACGTAAGACCAAGAGCTCTTCCTCTTCCCTCCTCATTTGATACAAAACCTTAGATCAAAAATGGAAATATGTGTAATTATCTTGCCTTTCAGTGGGTAACTGACCAATATGGAAAATAGAAATGTATTTCCTAACAGCTTTTATGTTAGGAAATAACATTTCTATTTTCCATATTGCTGTGATGCACTTCTTTTCAGATTAGTAGACTAAGTTAAATTACTAACTCTAATATTACAAAGGGAAACATGTTGAAATGGCTAGTGTTGATAGTCCATTTCAGAAATAACATTGCATGTGCCCAGCTGGTATGGCACAGTGGTTGAGCATCCATCTATGAACCAGAAGGTCACACACCAATCCCCATCAGGATACCTGCCTGGGTTGCAGGCTCGATCCCTAGTAGGAGGTGTGCAGGAGGCAGCCAATCAGTGATTCTCTCTCATCATTGATGTTTCTATTTCTGTCCCTCTCTACCTCTCCCTTCCTCTCTCTGAAATCATTAAAAACATATTTTTAAAACATAACATTGCATTCTACTGAATGCATTTTAAAATGTAATTGAATTGCATCGGTGTTTGCTAAAGCAGAATTCAAACAGGAAAATTTTGCTGTTAAAAGTGGGACTCATGGCACTGCTGGTGTTGCTTAGTGGATGAGCGTTGACCTATGAACCAGGAGGTCACGGTTTGATTCCCAGACAGGGTACATGCTGGGGGTTATAGGCTTGATCCCCAGGAGGAGACATGCAGGAGGCATGATCAATATTTCTCTATCATTATTGATGTTTCTATTTCTCTCTCCCTTTCTTCCTCTCTCTGAAATACATAAAAAACATATATTTTTTAAAGTAGGACTCATGTACAAACATAACATTTTTGTGTGCCTAAAATGTAAATTCAACAGGTTGGTTAGGATTCCATATATTTTTATAGATAACTTAAGGCTTTAAATTTAAGGAACAAACCTAGTGAAGAAAACTTAGACAAAGGAAACCAGTAAATAAATTAGAACTGACTTTCCAAAGTATTTTGGAGAATCTTTATTGACATGAAAGAGGTCGAGTTGAGAGGCTTACTTGTTTCCCGTTTTCATCTATTAATTGAAGAAGCAGTATTTGTAAACTAGATGTTAAGCTCTTTGAAGCATTAGTTGTGGTGTCATAATTACCTTGTCTCCTATTCTGTTTAAGCACATTACTTGATAAACAAACATTTTCCATTAATTCATTTAGGAAACCAAGAGAAAAAATAGTGTTTTTTCTTTCTTGGATCCAAGGACTGCCAAGTCATTGGAGTTTGGATTTCCATAGTTATTAGGGGGGAAGCCAGTTAAACTAATAGACGTTGATTATTGAATTTCTGATGAGTACCTTAAGCCACCTAGATATACACTGAGTGGCCAGATTATTATGATCTATTATATTTTAGAGGCCCAGTGTATGAATTCGTGCATGGGTGGGGTCCAGCCAGCCTGGCCAGGGGGAGGGGACATGGGCGGTTGACCAGCCTGCCTGCTGGTCGAACTACTGGTTGAGGGGACAATTTGCATATTAGCCTTTTATTATGTAGGATATACACTGAGTGGCCAGATTATTATGCATTCAGAGATCATAATAATCTGGCCACTCAGTGTATATACATTTAGAAAAAACATAATAAAAACTATTACTCGGTGCCTGTTGTGTGTCAAGTCTAACATAATGGTTAACAGCATGCCCTGAGCTTGTATTCAAATCCTTTATTCATCCACCTAGATCTTGGGCAAGTTACTTAAACTCTCTCCCCCTCTTTTTTCTTGTATGTAAATGGCAATAATAGTAGATCCTGTCTTATAGCATTGGTATGAGATTTAAATGAGTTAATACAGCTTTCATATATTCTCATTTCATTTTCACCATTACCCTATGAAATAGGTGCCATCATATTTGTTTCATTATTCAGTAAGTGGAGTTCCTACTACAAGCCAGGCATTTTGCTATACTGGGTAAGCAATGGTGAGCAAAACTTTTAAGACACATTGACATGAAAATATACCAATGATTAAATATAGGTTTGGGGAGGTATAAGCATGATATTAAATGGATATATGTATATGTTTCAGATGTATACAAATGTTGGGGGGGGATATTTATTTTAGAGGCAAAGATACTAGTTTAGAAGGACTTTAGGTAACTTCATTAGTGTCACATAGCTAATACCTAGCAGAGTGGGGCTTAACCTATGTCTGTTTGATTCAAGACTTGCTCATTCATTCATTCACTCATTCACTTACTCATTCACTTGCTGTGTTATGCTGTATGTTGAGTGTAAAGTCACATCTTTGATATTGGCATTTCAGATAATGTTAAGATAAATTTAGATAGTATAGAGCAGTGGTCGGCAAACTGTGGCTCGGGAGCCACATGCGGCTCATGAGCCGCGGTTTGCTGCTCTGTTGACTAATGAGTTTGCCGACCACTGGTATAGAGTAATATACTTTTTAGCAGTAGGGCCAACACTGAAGACAAATTGACTATCTCGAGTTTTTCTTTCCTTTTTTTTTTTTTTTTGCTCTGAAAAACTTATTGAGAAAAAGAAATAGATAAAAGATAGATAAAAGTACCAATAAATATATCCATATACCCACCATCTAGAATTAAGTTGACATAGTGAAATTTTATAGTGAAAACTACCCTCCCTAGAGGAAGCCTATTGCTTCTCCTTTCCTTTCAAGATTTTTACTTTTGCCGAAACCGGTTTGGCTCAGTGGATAGAGCCTCAGCCTGCGGACTGAAAGGTCCCAGGTTCGATTCCGGTCAAGGGCATGTACCTTGGTTGCGGGCACATCCCCAGTGGGAGGTGTGCAGGAGGCAGCTGATCGATGTTTCTCTCTCATCGATGTTTCTAGCTCTCTATCCCTTTCCCTTCCTCTCTGTAAAATATCAATAAAATATATTAAAAAAAAAAAGATTTTTACTTTTAAGTCTATCTTTATTAAGCTAAAAAATTCTTTTTTAAATAGGAGATGTTTCTTGGGGTTTTAATAGGCTATGAATACCCTGAAATGAAGCACAAGATTTGTTGAAGGTGCTTATAATTTTTTTTTCCTTTCTTCCTTACCTCCATAGTATGTATACAAAACTTTCATTAGAAATCTTTGATGGTCCCTTCCCTCCCTCCTTCCCTCCCACCTACCCACCCACCCATCATGTTATTTTGAAACATTCTCACTGCAGTGGTAGTGGGGAATCAGACAGGCATTTATGTGAATAGTTTGGAATTGGAAAACTGCCTCTGAAATAATGTAACAAAGAAGGTCTATTTGTGTTGTGAAGTAGGGGGTCAAATATTTAGCTTTTTTTTTTTTTTTTTCTGGTAAACTAGCCCTATACCTACCCTCTCTTCTCCTAAATTCTCCTATTTTGGCTTTTTAAAAACTTTTAAAAATCTTTATTGTTGAAAGTATTATATAGGTTCCACTTTTCCCCCCATTAACCTCTTCCAGCCCTATCCATCCCCCCCACTGCCCCATCCAGGCCCTCACCACCCCATTGTCTGTGTCCACTGGTTAGGCATATATGCATGCAAGTTCATTGGTTGATCTCTTCCCACCCACCCTCCCCTGCCTTCCCTCTGAGGTTCAACAGTCTGTTCATGCTTCTATGTCTCTGGGTTTATTTTGTTCATCAGTTTATTTGGTTCATTAGATTCCACATATGAGTGAGATCATGTGATACTTACCTTTCTCTGACTGTCATATTTTGTCTTTTAATTAATGAAGCATTTTTCATCTTCTCTTCTGTGGACTGTCAGATCTGAAGACTGAAACCTTGTCTTATACATCTTTATATCTCCCTACTGCACTGTACCATGTGTATTTTTTGTCTTAGCATCTTCTGTTACATTTTCATGAAGTTAGATCCCTAAAGTAGAAGTAGTTCATGAATGTTTCTTCTTTAGCCACTTACGTACTCTGGAAATATTTTGGACCTCAAGTCTTAAGGTATCCAAACTTGGTTGCAGCTATTTATGGTGGACTTCTGTCAGATGTTTTAATTGGACTTTACTCAATTTACTCTAGTCATCATTAAACCTCACCAACCTCATTGGAGTATTGTAAAAATTTTCATTGTTGAATAATCACCAAATCAGCATAATGTGACTCCCAGAAATTCACTAGATTATTCAGTCGACTACTTCTACTGGCATCCAGTCGACTAGGAGATAGATTTTTTTTTTTAAGGTCCTTGAGGCAATGTATTTGCACTTATAACAGTATTCTCCATTTTTGTAAAGATAGTGTGTTAGAGAATGTGGATGTAGTGAACTTCCTTATAATTTTTTAACTTGACCGTAGATGAAAACGGTATATAATGATATATGAAGTAGTACCTGCTGGTATCACTTACGGTTTTTTTAGGGCCAATAGGGGGCACCATTATCCTTGGTAAACTATGCCTAGTCTGACTAACAACTTTCAACTTGCACCTTTTGGATAAAACAAGTCATTAGGGAGTTGAAGGTGATGGGTAAATATGAATACCCTTCTAATCCCTGGAACCTTTCCTGTCTGGTAGAGTTATGCATTTATCCACTTGCCATCCAGAAATAAAATACCCTTCCTGACTTATGGTGGTAAATTTCTTAACTTTTTTGGGGGTCTTTAATAACTATTCTTACACAGTCATGAGGGGAAGTGGAATTGTGGAGCAGTATAGTTATCATTTATCCTGATTTATAATTTGGGATTTTAATTATTGAAAGCAACATGTTGGATTTTATTTTCACAAAGAATGCTATGAAATTCGAAATTAATACAGGAATAATTATTGAAAGCAAAACTGAGGTTACTTTCTGTCATCTTACAGAATTCATAAACATTACCTGATTTGTTAGAGAGTTGACATTTTAAATTTACTTCTGGATGAAACTATAAATAAAAGAGGGTCAGGTAGAAAAAAAATGTGATGATCACAATACTTAAGGAATATTTTTTGGAGCCAGTATTAGTTTCTTTATAAAACAAGTTTGATATATGATGCAGTCTCTCTCCAAGTGCTCAGATAGATCATACTGAATTGTGGTTGTGGGAATAACAACAAGATTGTTAGGAATAAATTGAAAATGTTAAATAGGTTTTTTGAGTTCTGGGTAAAAAAATGTTCTTTTTTGGATAAATGGTCTGGAACAAAGCATGCTTTTAAAGGAAAAGTTAAGCATAATACTGCATAAGATTATATAAGATATTGGAGATAATAAATATCGTAATCTTTATTTAAATAATGTGATGATACAGCTATATAAAACATTATATATATTTCTGCCTGTTGTACCATGAAAATGATCACTAAAACTAGGGAGCTTCTAGAGAGAGATAGTTTACAAATGATTGTAGGTTTAGGGATGGAAAACATGAACAAGGAGGACTACAGGTTATACTTAATTATGTTCTTCCTGGAGGCCTGGTGCACGAAATTCATGCACGAGTGGGGTCCCTAGGCCTGGCCGGTGATCAGGGCTGATCGGGGACCAGGCTGATCAGGGCTGGGTTAGAGAGGAGGAGACGGTCACCGGGCCAGGTGCAGAAGGAACGGATGCTGGATGCCGCCGCTGCCGCCATCGTCAGCGCCCCGCCACCGCATGGTTCCCTGCCTCCCCCCCTCCTTCCCTTGCCACCAGGGCAGGCAGGCGGTGGGCTGATTGGGGCCTGCCAGCTGGGGCGAGAGGAATGGGATATGGGAGGTTGGCTGCTGGCTGCGAGGAGGGAGCCGGCCCTTGGCCCCCCTGGGAAAGGGGCTGTGTCCACCGCCACCCACCTCTGGTTCCCTGTCCCAGCCTGGGGGCGGTGGGAGGGACCATGGGAGGTTGGCCAGCTGGTGGAGGTTGGCTGTGGGAGCGCACTGACCACTAGGGGGCAGCTCCGGCATTGAGCATCTGCCCCCTGGTGGTCAATGTGCATCATAGCGACTGGTTGTTCTGGTTGCTTTAGACTTTTAGATGTATAGATTGCTGGGTAATTAATGTTCAAATTAACCAGTTACTCATACTGAACCATAACATGGAGAAAAATGTGAGGTGTATTAGTGAATATTTCAGTTTTGAAATTAAGTGAACTCCTTATTTCTCATTTTTTTGAGATTTTTTAAAAGTACAGACTAGACATGACACTATGAAACTTGTCTATAGCTACGCATCTCTACCAGGGCATATCCCTTCCTAGGCTGTCATTGGGTCTAAGCTAATATATATTTTTTTATCCTCCCACCCCCTCCAAAATAAAAAGAAAGAATAGAAAAGAAAGATAAGTAAAAATAATAATAAAAAAACAAAACAACTATTCTAAAATTAATTCAGAGAGAGTGGAAGGCGGAGGGGAGAGAAACATTGATGTGAGAGAGACACATCAAATGGTTGCCTCCCGCATAGGGCATCAAACCTGCGACCCAGGTATGTGGTGCGCCTAACTGATGCTCTTTAACTGCTTAACCATACCAGCCAGGGCATGGGTTGTCTTTTAATTAAAGAACCTTTGATTGAGAAATGTTCAGATCTTTGGAAAAATTGGTTTCATCAGTTTTTAATTTGGAATAAATAACATGGTGTACTATTTTTCTTTTCCTCTTTCCTGTCACCCTAAATATGAAACCTGAGAAAAGGAAGTTGTCTTGTTTGTGTTACACCAGGTCTATTTCCAGTTCAGTCATTGACTCCATTATTATCTCCTTCGTTCTCTAGGCGATGTTTCCCTCTTATTTGTTATTCCAAGTTATTAACAAAAATAGTCCTGTTGCAAAGTCTCAGATTATATAGCTTCTACTAGTGCGAGATGCAATATAGGAGTTCATTCTTTTATTTGGCAAATATAAATATTGATTATTTCTTATGTGTGGCTGTTCATAATCTTGGTCATTTCCCTGTCAGTGAATTTGAAAAAGTTAGTTATATTTAAAGTCATAGCTCTATGTATTGAGTTAAATGATTTTATACATAATGTAGTTAGTAAAACTTTTAAACTTATATACATAAAAACTTAGGACAGTGATGGAATTCTGTTTTTTTATGATTTTTAAAAGTGCCACTATTAGTATACTTTTCTAACGAAATTTTTTAAAGAAGCGTTATTCAGATTCAGCAAAATCACTTTAGATTATGAGGGATTTGAGGAAAATGAGACAGTATTCCTAGCTTTATAAATTTAAGTCTTGTTGAGATAACACGATAATAATTTAAAACTATGAAAGTGATTTTAATCCTGTATACTTAATTACTTAGGAGTCTATGTTAGTTTTCAATGTAACTGTGTGTCTTTAAAATTGGTCTCATAGGGATTGTTTTGTTTCTGTTTTAAAATACTGGTATGGTACACTTTACATCTTTTATGAGTATCTTTTAGACTACTCAATAATTTTTGGTATTTTTTTTAAGATGAGGTCTCTATGTGATATATTCAAGAGTGTTCTTGACAACTAAATTACACCAAAGAATTATCTATTCTAATTTTTGCCCTGAAGATTTTGTAGTAAGAAAAGAGGTAGCTATATTAGTATACTTGTGGTTACTTACTGCAGGTAGAGATGTGTTAAAATATGAGAAATTGAGTTAAAGAACAGTGGTACGGTACAGTGTTAAATAGCTTTGAAATGAGATTTCTAAATACAATGTTCCTATTAAATATTAATTAAATATTATTAATTAAACATACATACTTGTAGAAACTATACATACATATTTATGGAAATTTGACAAGATAAAAAAGATCTAAAGAATAAAAAAATCACCTTATAATTGTACTCTCCAGAATTAATCATTATTGTTTGAAATTGTCTTTTCTTTTTTCTTGGTGTATTAAGTTATCACACAGAGCAGAACTGTCACTTAGAAATTTTGTCTGCTGCCCTAGCCAGTTTGGCTCAGTGGTTGGAATGTTGGCCCTTAGACTGAAGGGTCCCGGGTTTGATTCTGGTTAAGGGAAGGTACCTCAGTTGCAGGCTTGATCCCTGGCTCCAGTCGGGTGTGTGCGCGATGTTTCTCTCTCTGTCTCTTCCTTCTACTCTCTCTCAAAATCAATGGAAAAAAATATCCTTGGGTGAGGATTAACAGAGAAATTTTGTCTGCTAAGAATTTCATTGATGAGCATTCCCAAAACATATCAGTTGAAGAGATGAGCCTTCAGATAATGATTATATATTTATTTAACTATAAAACTAATGAATGCTTTCATACTTCTAAAAAGCAATCTTCTAATACAAAAGGTTTTATCCCACTCCCAGGGTAAATGCTGCTAACAGGTAGGTGTATATCAGATGTTCTGCTTTCTTGGTGGAAGTGTGTGTGTGTGTGTGTGTGTGTGTGTGTGTGTGTGTGTAGGAGAGTACATTAGGATTTGCCTCATTCTCACTTATTATGAATGTTCCATAATATGAATGTGCATAATATACTTGACCTTTTTTTTTTTTTAATCCTACCCAAGGATATTTTTTCCATTGATTTTTAGAGAGAGTGAGAGGGAGGAGAGAGACATCAATGTGAGAAAGACAAATTGCATATTGATTGGTTGCCTCTGGCTACCACCCCTACTGGAGCGGGGGAATCAGACCTGCAACCCAAGTACATGCCCTTGACCTGGAATCGAAACCTCCACTCTTAGGGTGGACACTCTAATGATGAGCAGTGCTGCCAGGGCTTGATCTTTTATGTTGGTAGACATTTATGTGTTTTGTTTTGTTTTTCAGTACATTGTTTTGCACATGTAAGCTGAATTTTGAACATCCTTTTACATTATTTTTTAGTATAAAAACATTTCTTTGGGATGGATTTCTGGAAATGGAATTGCTGGACCAGAGGTTATGCACATGTTAAATTTGAGGAATACTCCCAAGTCTTACTTCCATCAAAAGTGTATAAGAATGCTGTTGGATATGGTCAGTTATCTTAGTTTTTTAAATCTTTTAAAGATACTAGGTGTACCAGTTAATAATGCAGATTTTTTTTCAATAGATGGAGTTATACATATGTTGATTTATATGCCATTTGATATGTATGCTATTTTGTTGTATTGACAGCAAGCTTCAAAACTTCATATGTCAAATTTGCTGAAGGTGTTAACATCATAGATATTTTTACGCTTAAAAATGTTGAATTTCATGCCAAAAAAAAAAAAGCATTTACAGAAAGTTTTAATTCATTACTTTATTTGGAAGAAAAAGTTATCGGATACTTTGGGAAGCTTATAGTGAACATGCTCCATCTAAAGATACTTCTGAACGCTGGTTTAAATGCTTTAAAAGTGATGATTTTGATGTGAAAGACAAAGAACGTCCAGGTCAACTGAAAAAGTTTGAAGACCAACAATTACAAGCATTATTGGATGAAGATGCATGTCAAACTCAAAAACAACTTGCAGAAAGATTAAACATTACTCAGCAAGCCATTTCCGACCGTTTACAAGCAATGGGAAAGATTTTAAAGGAAGGAAAATGGGTGCCACATCAACTGAACGAAAGACAAATGGAAAACCGAAAAGTCATCAGTAAAATGTTGCTTTAATGGCAGGTAAGAAAGTCTTTTTTTGCATCAAATTGTGACTAGCGATGAAAAGTGGATTTATTTTGAGACTCCCAAATGGGCAAAATTATGGGTTGATCCGGGTCAACCATCAACATTGACTGCAAGGCCAAGTTGCTTCGGAAAGAAGACAGGATGCTCTGCGTTTGGTGGGATCAGGAAGGTGTGGTGTATTATGAACTTCTAAAACCAGGTGAAACTGTTAATACTGATTGCTACCAACAACAAATAATCAATTTGAACCACGCTTTGATCGTGAAACGACCAGAATGGGCCAGAAGACATGGAAAAGTAATTTTGCTTCATGATAATGCACCATCACACACTTCAAAACCAGTTGAAGATACGTTAAAAGGTCTTCCCAGAACCTACCCGCCGTATTCACCAGACCTTGCTCCTTCAGATTACCACTTGTTCCGATCGATGGCACATGCACTTTCTGAGCAGCACTTCAAAACATACAAAGAAGTGGAAAATTGGGTCTCTGAATGGTTTGCCTCAAAACAAGAAAAGTTCTATTGGGATGGTATCCACAAATTACCTGAAAGATTGGGGAAATGTGTAGCTAGCAATGGACATTACTTTGAATAAAGCACTTTTGATGTTTCTCTTGAAATTGTTTCCATTGATTTACAAAATCCTAGTAGTGTTTTGGTTTTCAGTTTTCTAATTACTATTGATATTGAGTAAATTTTCATGTTTGTTTTTCATTTTGCTTTCTTTTGAAAATTTACTGTTTTATCCTTTATTCCATTAGTTGCCTTTTTCTTAGTGATTTGTTGGTTTTATTTATATTTATGGATATTCTTCACAGTTCTATTTGTTACATATATTCTCTGTTTTCAGTATTTTCATGATGTAGAAAAATGTTTATTTTTATATAATAAAATGAATTATTCTTTGATGACTTCTGGAGACCTTTACCCCAGTATTTTTTTTTTATTGATTTTCGAGAGGAAGGAAGAGGGAGAGAGAGATAAAAAGACCAATGATGAGAGAGAATCATTGATTGGCTACCTCTGGGGATAGAGCCCTCCTCCTGGGCATGTGCCCTGATGGGGAATCAAACCGTGACCCACTGAGCCATGCCAGCCAGGCTACCCCAATATTTTTAAAGAAAACTTTAAGAAATATTTTTCCAAAGATACATGGATTTCTTCTTGGGTATAATAATTATTGTGCTCACTTCTTACTTACTCTTTTCAGTAGCATTTGACTTGTAAATTCATTTTTGCCTCTTAAAAAGTGCTACACTCTTTGCTTTTTTAATATCACCCCTCTCCTGTTTCTGTGTTACTAGTTGCTTTTTGTTGGAATTCTTGCTTCCTTCTACTCGCTTACTATATATATCCTTTGTGTATTTAGTAACTCCTTGCTGAGTCTTGGGCCTTTTCCATCTTGTATCTGGGCTGACTTCTTAGGTGATTTTATCTAATCTTGTCTTTATACATGCATTTGCTGGTGACTCAAGTGAAAATCTCC